>NC_042621.1:221749325-222063668 GCF_901001135.1 Rhinatrema bivittatum | reverse complement strand
TGACAAATTTTGTAATCAGGTTGCACTGAGACTGTCAGATTTTAATCCATGTGTCACATCGTGCACTGTTGATATTTTGCAACAGACGCTAGTGAGAACTTTTGATGACTTGGCTCCCATGAAACTGGTGCAGCCTGAGATGGTAATTTTAAAATGAGTGCTTGTGCGCCCAAACACGCACGTATCGGAAAGCAAACAATGGTATGCTGGAATTTTTAATCGTGCATGCACATATTGTAAAATACACCAACTCGCATAAGCATGCACTTAATTTTAAGAGATTGCTTAAGCACAGCTAGCGAGCATGTGTCTTCCATAGGACTGTCAGCTTTTACGCCTGTATGTCAGCGGATTTTTAAACATACTCATGCGAGGCACGTTCCAAGTTTTCCAATTAGTCCACCAGTTTGTCCAGTTAATATCAAGGTCTTTCAGACTCCTCTGGTTCTTCATCCTGCTCTACAAACTTGCTCCTCATCAGGAGCAGCAGTAAAGTTACGCGGATATCTAGCATACGTGCACTCTGATTTTCGGTTTTCAAATTCAGAGTTGGCCCCACCCTGGAACACCCATGCCCCACCCCCTTTTTGCCCCCTTATTCCTCACGCACGAGTATATATGCATGTATTTTACGGCTTTTTAAAATTTGTGTTGCTCGCATATGTGTGTATGTGAGCATTTTTGCATGAGCAACGCTTTTAAAATTGACCTGTAAGCATAAACAGAGTACCCCCTTGATTTGATTAAAAATCTGACTTCTTCCATGGCTGCAGCTAACTTACAAAAAAACATTGCGCTTGATCCAAGTTGCTGCAAGGATTTTGCACAATTCTTTGATGATAAAATAGGTAGAGTATGTTGCTGATTTCATGTTTGTAATATACCATCTTCCGTGGCCCTAAAACAATCAAGTGATAGCCAAGTTGAGTTCTTCCTAGGGGCGGATTGGCCTATCGGGGAATCGGGCTTCCCCCGGTGGGCCAGTCGCTCCCATCACGTGATTTTTTTTTTTTTTAAATTCCCGGGAAAAGACAAGAAGAGGGTCTGCTGGCACTGCGGCCCGAAGAGAACCCTGCGGGCAGGGCTGGTGGTGCCACAAGCAGTGGTATCCTGAGGGGAGCCAAAGCCCCCGGGCGCAGAGAGGCTCATGCAGCGCTGCGACAGGCAGATCGGCAGGGCCGTGGCGAGGATCACGTCACCACGGCCCGAAGAAAAAGCGCGTTTAAACACACTGATGCTCCTCCTCCTTCCTGCCTGTGCGGCCCCGGAAGTAAACGTTGCCGGAGCCGCGTGGGCAGGAAGGAGGAGGAGCATCAGCGCGTGCAGAAGAGGAGCAGCGCTTACGGGCTGCCGCGAATCCCAAGTCACAGCGGCCCGAGAAGAGGAAGAGGCCCGGTAGCAGGGCCGCCGCGGCTCGAGAAGGTCAGGACCGCTGCAGAGCCCATCCTGCGGCGACCCGCGAAGAGGAGGCCCAGAGTTGAGAGAGAGGCTAAGGGTCTGTAGAGTGTGTGTGTGCGCATGCGTGTATGAGATGAGTTGAGAGATTGTGTGTGAGTGAGGACTTGAATGTTTGCAGAGACAGCATGTGAGAGCCTCTGTGTGTGTGTGAGAGAGAGACAGCATGTGACATTGAGAGCCTGTGTGTATGTATGAATGATTGTATGAGAGAGAGCATGTGACAGTGAGAGCCTGTGCTTGAGCAAGACAGCATGTGGGAGTGAGAGACAGCCTGTGTGTGTGAGAGTCAGACAGCATGTGCCAGTGAGAGACTGTGTGTATGAATGATTTTATATGAGAGAGCATGTGACAGTGAGAGCCTGTGTGTGTGAGAGAGAGAAATGCATGTGAGAATGAGAACCTGACTGTGTGTTTGAGGGAAGAAGATGGAGAGAAAAGAAACAGAAAAAAAAGACAATATAAAAGGAATTGGCAAAAAAAATAAGAAAGGGAAGGTGGAAAAAAAAAAACCTGTGACCAACCAATTAGAAAACTAAGATCAGACAGCAAAGGTAAAAAAAAATAAATTACTTTTTAGTGATTGGCACATGTAATCTTTGGGAATGTGCAAGAATAGCACTTTCTCTATGCGGCTCGCACAATGTACGAGATCAGCATGGAGAAAGTGGAAGCCCACGAGGCCTGCACAGAGGAGGCAGCAGAATGGGCTTCAGTGTCAGTAGCAGCAATCGGCACCTCCCCAATAGCCATGTGGCAGCAGTGACAGTGGCAGCAGAGGAATGAGAGAGGTTCCGAGGTTGCTGGCAAAAGAGAAGGGGGTCTGTCTTTAGTGTGTGCATGTGTATGAATGGGACTCTGCCTGGGGGTGTATGTGTGTGAATGCCTGGGGCATGAATGTGTGGGCATGAATGTGTGAGAATGAATGTGTGCATGCCTGGGGGATGGGGAGGGAGTGGTGTGAAAATGAATGGGAGCCTACCTGGGGGTCAGTGTGTGTGTGTGAGAATGACTGGGAGCTTGCCTGGGTGTGTGTGTATGTGAGGGAGCCAGTGAGTGTGAGAGCATGAGTGTATATGAGAAAATCCAAGGGAGCAAGAGTTTGTGTGTGGAGGGGGAGAGAGTGTCTTAGAGCCTGAGTGTGTGTCAGTGTCAGTGAAAGCGAGAGGTTATGGTGGATATGAGAGCATGAATGTGTATGTATGTGAAAGTGTATGTGTGAGAGAGAATGGACATGTGAATATGTGTGAGAGAGAGAGGATAACCTTCTAATCCTCAACAATATCAGGGTGATTGGAAATCAAGAACTCTCACAGAAGGGGACAGCAGGGGCTTTTTAAAATCCTTATTAGTTTTAATTATTGAATATAATTTGATGTCCTTCTTCCATGCTCCTTCTTCCAGAGCAAGATCTCCAATCTTCTAACTCACCTACCCCCTAGTTCTACCCCCCCCCCCCCCCCACTGCCCTCTCCTCCCTCACAAATACGGGAGCTTCATTTGATTCATTTGAGCCGACTTCCCCCAAAGAGAAATGATACTAAAGAGGATGAAACCCTCCACTTCTCTAAGTTTCTGGCCAATATCATAAATTGCTCCCTGTCACAAGGAATATTCCCAGACGCTCTTAAACTCGCCACCCTCAAACCACTGCTTAAGAAACCAAACCTAGACCCTAACGATCCAAACAACTTCCACCCTAACCCCAATTTGCCTTTTGTCGCTAAAATCATGGAGAAATTAGTCAACGCTCAACTCTCAGATTATCTTGAAGACCACAAAATTCTCTACCCCTCCCAATACGGATTCCGCAAATCACTAAGCACGGAAACACTCCTCATCTTTCTTACCAACCACCTCATCATGGGCCTAGACAAAGGGCACTCTTTCGTTCTAGTGCTCCTCGACATCTCAGCGGCATTCAATATGGTGAACCACACCATTCTTCTAAAACAACTAGCCGATTATAGGGATAACTGGAACCAGCCCTTAGATGGTTCGAATCCTTTCTCAGTAGTAGAGGTTTTAAAGTCAAAATCAATAATAAAGAGTCCCCACGCATCAGTTCATCTCTTGGAGTTCCTCAGGGCTCATCGCTGTCTCCCACTCTCTTCAACATCTACCTTCTTCCCCTATGCCAACTGCTAACAAACCTTAAGCTAAAACACTATCTGTACGCAGACGACGTGCAAATTCTAATCCCTACAACTGAATCCCTTACTAAAACACTCAAGTTCTGGGACAACTGCCTCCAGTCTATCAACCGGTATAAAAAAAAGCATTAAATAAATAAATGCTCTTTTTGAAATATTTTTTGGTGTTATATACAAATTTTTGAAAATTTCCTTGAGATAAATTGCTGGAGGTTCTATTCATCAGCAGTTTTGAAATATATATTTTTAGTATGATTTTCCTATTGTGATGTTTTATAGTTCTTGATTTTATTGTTTGATGTTTTATGAGGAATGATGGTATTTTCTGTTTTTCCATTGCTGCATTACATACAGTCTAACTTGTTGTGATTTCCAATTCAGTTTGTCTGTGCATTTCTGTGTATATTTTATGGTCCTTTTATTCTGTATTTGGTGACTCATGGGCCAGTATGGAAAAAAATCCCCCGGGCCTCTATTTTCCCACAATCCGCCCCTGGTTCTTTCACCTGCCCTCTGAACCAGTGTCCTCCAGCTTTGTTGTATGGGCTTTGTGAAGATATTGGTGATCATGTTATTAAGGTTGTTAATCTATTTTTATTAGAGGGGTATTTATCTCCCTGTTTGAAGAATGCCTTTATTCAACGTTTATTAAATAGTCCTCACTGGACCCTTCTATTTATAGTAACTATAGGCCTCTTTCTACCTTACCTTTTCTGTCAAAGATCATTAAGAGTATTGAATTGAGCCAACTGGATGATTTTCTTGAACACCGTTATTCCTTGGACCAATACCAATTTGGTTTTCAGAAGTTGTTTATTACAGAAACTCTGTTACTATCTAGTCTTGATATGATTAGATGTGGGTTTGATAATGGGACAAATTATGCAGTGGTACTTCTTGACATCTCCGCAGCTTTCGGGTATCGTGAATAGTATTTCAGTGGTTTGCATTATTCATGCCTTATTAAGCACAGCAAGCGAGTATTGCTTCAGCATCTTCTAGGTGAGATAGTATAATAACCGGTGTTCTGCAGGAGTCCAAGGTTTTTGCAATATTATTCAGTATCTACATGACTCCATTGTGTAAACGCTTGGCCATTTTGAATGATAATTACAGACTGTGCTGATGATATTCAGTTTTGGTACCTAAACTGGCCTGTTGGCCTGCAACAAATGAACTATTAGCCATTTGTTTATCATCTATCAAAACCAGGCTGTCTCACAATCAGCTGGCCCTTAATCTGGATAAACCGAAAATTATTTTAAGCAGATTTCCCTCCAATGAAATGCCTTCTTGCTTTGTTTTCAAGGAATTCAAAATTCCTATGTTATCACAATTCCAGAATTTGGGCTTACTTTTGGACTCTGACCTTTCCATCCAATCTCACTTAAAGGCAACAGTCAAGACCGGTTTCCTTTAATTGCATTTGTTGTGCAGGTTAAAATACTTGCTTCTTACATCTTATTTTTGCTCTGTCTTGCAAGCACTTGTTCTCATGGGGATGGACTACTGCAATTCCCTGCTTATTGGTAATCTTGCTTGTGTTTTAAGGGAATTGCAAATTGACAAGAATTCAGCTAATATGGTTTTGACAGGCACCAGAATATACGATCACATGACTTCTTTGGTCATTATACTGGTTACCTGTTGAATGGTGTATCAAGTATAAAATCTCCATGTTGGTACATAAGTACATAAAAGCCACAATATAAGCTTTATTTTCCTTCAAGTGCTTTGGGATCTTCCAGTTATCTTCTCAGGTATTTCACTAAGCAGAAACTTTTTCCGTCATAGGTCCCTTGCTTTGGAATATGGTTCCTGAATATCTCCAGATTATGACATGTACTTTAACTATTAAGAAAGTATTAAAGGCTTTTTTTATTTAAACAGGCCTTTGGTGAAGACTTTTTTTTTTTTTTATAGAATCAGTTTGGGTCCAGAATACCAGTTGCAGAAGTCATTTTTATAGTGTACTTATTTCTATCCCCATTATCGGCTATGTATCAATTAATATCTGAGCCAGTAATGAGACTATTCTTTGAATATATGTTGTCTGGGTAGTCTAGTTTATTTCGATCTTTGTCAGTAGCAGTTTGAATATAATCTTGACATTGTTTTTGTCATAGTATTTCATGATGGCGATGAGATTGTTTTGTTTTAGTTTTGTGTATTTTTATGTTGTGTTTTGTAGATTGTATATGTTCTTATGTGATCCACTGTGGAAAAGTGGAATATGTTTCTTAAATAATAACTTATTTATTATGCAGAGAGCAGCTTTTTTACAGTTCAGCCCAGTAGAAGATAAGCATCAGTGTGTCCATGTGTGTGTAGGAAAGTTTAAAGGGCCGCACACGTAAAAAACGGGGGTTACACAAGTAGCCAGGCCTTGTGCGCTCTGCACGCATTTCAGAATGGGCCCAGCCATTCGCGGAACCCCTGTTATGCGCAGAAGTTCCGGGCCCTGTAAAAGGGGCGGGCTGGGGACATGGTCTGGGCAGGGAGGGGCGGGACGGGTTGGGACAACACTATTAGTCGCTATTCTGGGGAAGCGGGCGCTGGCAGCCAGCCGGCGCATGGAGGTTACTTCTGCTCCAGAGGAGCAGTAAGTAACGAAACAAAAAAAAAACGTAAGCAGCTAGGAAGGGGTGTTAGGGGTCGGGGAGGAGAGGGGAAGGGTAGGAAGGTTAGGTAGGGGTATAGGGAAGTTTCCTCCCACTCCGCTCCTTAATTGGAGTGGACTGGGAGGGAACTGGGGAAGCCCTACTCGCGCTGCCGCACATTGCCTTTTAAAACACCCCCCCCCCCGCGCACGGAGGAGGCCTGCTGTCCGTACATGCGCATGCGCAGACATTAAAATCCAGCGTGCATGTACGTGCGGGAAACGTATTATATAACATACGCACGCCGATGCGCACTTGTTATAAAATCGTCACGTCCATGTCCATGCATGTTTAGCTTTGAAAATCAAACCTTTACGGGCGGATTTTAAAAGCCTTGCTCACGTAAATCCGCCCAGATTTATGCGAGCAGGGCCTTGCGCGCCGGCGCGCCTATTTTCCATAGGCCGCCGGCGCGTGCAGAGCCCCGGGACGCATGTAGGTCCCGGGGTTTTTTGGAAGGGGGCGTGTCGGGGGGCGGGACCCGATTTCGCTGCGTTTCGGGGGCAGGGGGCGGTGTTTTGGGGGCGGGACAGGGGGCGTGGCACCGGCCCAGGGGCGTTGTCCAGGCCTCCGGACCAGCCCCCGGGTCGGAGGACGGCGCGCCAGCAGTCCGCTGGCGCTCGTAGATTTACGTCTGCTTCTCGCAGGCGTAAATCTACGGACAAAGGTAAGGGGGGGGGTTTAGATAGGTAAGGGGGGGTGGGTTAGGTAGAGGAAAGGAGGGGAAGGTGAGGGGAGGGCGAAAGAGAGTTCCCTCCGGGGCCGCTTCGATTTTGGAGCGGCCTCGGAGGGAATGGAGGCAGGCTGCCCGGCTCGGCGCGCGCCGGCTGCCCAAAATTGGCAGCCTTGCGCGCGCCGATCCAGGATTTTAGAGGATTTTAGAGGATACACGCGGCTATGCGCATATCTTATAAAATCCAGCGCATATCTTATAAAATCCAGCGCAAACAAAAGTACGCGATCGCGCAGTTTTTAAAAATCTACCCCTTAATGTTTTGCGTAACCAAACAATATTGAAAAGTCATTAGACATTCTATAAATCTTATTATGAAAAGGAAAGTGGGATTTACTTTACTTTTTAATGCATGTTTCTATGATTTGTGTGTTTGCTGTTAGTTTTAATTTCATTGAGTTCGTTAAAATATAATATACTATCAAGAAATAACTGTATATCCAAAATGCATTCTTTAGACTACAAAAATAAATCTATAAATACATCTTATTGTTCTTACTTTACAAATGTTGAATTCCCTGTAGTCCCTTTATCTTCAATTGACTGCCTGAACTACAGTCTCCACAATTATGAAAAGCTGATAAATATTCACCAGCTGGTATTCTTTTTTTTTTTTTTAAGAATTCCTTACGAGTTTTCTCCAGAACTGCTTGCAGCAGTGACCTGGAGGTTGACTTTTATTTTGTGAAGACTCCAGGTTGGCAACTCTGAATGGGACCATATTAAACAGTGTATTATAGAGCCCTGAAAGCCCCTAGATTTGAGAGTGATATCAGTAATCACAGTGTGCTATGCAGAATCCCCCGTGACACAAAAGAGGAAGTAAAGTGGAAGTAGAAGATGGTGCAGTTACATGTATTTCTGCACTTCCTATTGTCTGACACAAAGCATCATTCATTAATGATTGGAATTTACCCACTCGATATATGTTAAAAAAAAAAAATAATAATAATGTTTGATTATTTTAGGATGTAGTTGAAGCTATTGACCGCAGTGCCTTTGTCAACTCCGATCTGCCCATCATCATATCTATAGAGAACCACTGCTCACTGCAACAGCAGCGCAAAATGGCTGACATTTTCAAGGTGAGCTGCAAATGAGCAGTGCCTTTTGTTATTCCAACTTAATGGTGCCTATTTTCTAAAGTTAATATCTTCTCACATGCTTTTACTTTCTCAGCATGTCTTTGGAGATAAACTGGTGACTAAGTTTTTATTTGAGAGCGACTTCTCCGATGATCCAATGCTTCCTTCCCCTTGGCAACTTAGAAGAAAAGTACTGCTCAAAAACAAAAAGTTGAAAGCACATCAGACCCCGGTGGATATTCTAAAACAAAAGGTATTTTATTCTCTTTAACTATAAAATGAAGCTGTAATGTGAAAAAAAATAAACCCCAAACTATCCACCACAGAAAGTTTTTACATAGTGACACTGCATTACGATAGGTGGGATTGTTTTTTCCAGTTCCTACGTTTGAATATTTTAATTTGTCAATATTTTTAAAATATGTATTTGAAGAGTATTGCAGGGATAGTGCAGGGTAATTGCAGGGTACTGCATTACCATTTCTTTTTTAGAAATAATGGGGTAGATATTGAAAGAATAGCCGGCTATCTAACTTAACCAGATAGACTTATCCGGCTAACTTAGATGGGATATTCAGTTGCACGGTTCTGCAGCTGAACAGCCCAGATAAATTGCTACTTAGCCAGCTAAGTCTTAGCTGGCTAAGTTTAGACATGTTGTTGAGAAGGTCTAACTTAGGGGTGGATTTATCAAAATGCGGTAAGTACCGCATGTGATAGCAAAAGGGGCGTGTTTTATGCTAATATAGCATTTTGCGCTAATTACCTGTGCGAAGAGCTAAGTTAGTGCAAATTGTGATACCATTTCAGATTCTGTGATAAGTGCGACCTGTTGTATTTCCTGCATTCAACCACTGGGGGACCATTTTTAAGGATCCCAGACACGAGAGAGAGAGATTAGGTAAGAGTGTAGGGGGTTAGGGGTCACTTTGACATTCTAAGTGATACCTACGAACAGAACAGTGGTCTCTTGTGAAGATTTGCTGGCCTTCGGAGTGAGGAAACTCACTCCAAGATGAGATTTGGACAAGGTTCTCTCAACCTAGCTTGATGTTGCTGGCCTTCGGAGTGAGGAAACTCACTCCAAGATGAGATTTGGGCAAGGTTCTCTCAACCTAGCTTGATTTTACCCAGGTAGAGAGTCCATCAAGCTAGGTTGAGAGAACCTTGTCCAAATCTCATCTTGGAGTGAGTTTCCTCACTCCGAAGGCCAGCAAATCTTCACAAGAGACCACTTTTCTGTTCGTAGGTATCACTTAGAATGTCAAAGTGACCCCTAACCCCCTACACTCTTACCTAATCCCCACCTCGAGTTACTAGGTGGGCCTACCATAGGGATACAAATACCTACCTATGGGCCATGTTATTATGGCCATTCTCTCTCTTTCTCTCCCTCTCTCCCCACCCAAGGCTCTGAACCTGTCAATTCAGCTGAAATCAGACTTATGGGAGACATCACAAATGGCAATGAAACATTACCACACCGTCATGGCTGCTATCACTCAGCCTATCAAAAGAGGTGTAGTTAAAATTGGCATTACAGCTGTGCGATAGCTCTTCACAGACAGGCTAACCCAGCCCACTCTCCACCCCTAACTCCTCCTATTTTCGGAATTTGCATCGCACCATATGATATGGTGCGATCGCATGCGGTAAACACGTTTTCGCACGCAGTAAGGGCCTATCGCATGCGTTAACGGGGCTTTTCGCATGCGATAAGCCCTTAACGCATGCGAAAACGCCTTATCGCATTTTGAAAAATGACCCCCTTAGTAAGATAACATATCAGGCTAAGTCTCAATATCACTACTTAGCCGGATAACTTATCCACCATCCCCATGACTCCCACTGCTCGCTCCCAAGTTGTCCGGCTACGTGGTGGTTGCTGAATATTCAGTGACAGACAGCTACTTTGCCATTTGAATATCAGCTGCCCGGTGTTAGCTATAGTCACAGTTGTTCGGGCATGAAACACTGATAGAGCCTGATAATTGCAAACATATTTTTTTTGGTTACCTAAAGTGGCCACAGAGCTTTTTAATATTGTTCATTGCCAGGTTGCAGTATAGGGAGGGCAATTTTAAAAGTCATTTCCACAGGCAAAATTGTGCCTTACTTACAGACGGGCCAATACAGTAAAATCGCGGGAGAGAGGGCAAGCGCCCGCTCTCCCAGCACGCGCACAGGCCACTCCTGTGCGCGTGATACAGTATTTTAATTTATTAAAATTAGGGCCGGTGGTAAAAAGAGGCGCTAGGGACACTTGCACATCCCTAGCGCCTCTTTTTTTGACAGGAGCGGCGGCTGTCAGCGGGTTTGACAGCCGACGCTCAATTTTGCTGCCGTCGGTTCTCGAGCCCGCTGACAGCCATGGGTTTGGAAACCGGACGCCGGCAAAATTGAGCGTCTGGTTTTCGACCCACAGGCCTATTTCAATTTTTTTTTTCTACTATTTTTTTTTTTACTTTTTTTAACTTTCGGGACCTCCGACTTAATATCGCCATGATATTAAGTCAGTAAAAACTGCTTTTCTGTGCACTTTCCCGGCGCCCTGAGAAATTAGCGCCTACCTTTGGGAAGGCGCTAATTTCTGAAAGTAAAATGTGCGGCTTGGCTGCACATTTTACTTTCTGTATCGAGTGGGAATACCTAATAGGGCCATCAACATGCATTTGCATGTTGCGGGCACTATTAGGTTCGGGGGGGGGGTTGGACGCGCGTTTTGGACGTGCTATTACCGGAGCACACTGTACTGTATCGGCCTGAGAGCTGGGCTTTTAAAAAATTTCCCACCCAATATGCAAGTAAACATCTGCTTGTGAGGCCTGAATGCATGTAAGTTTGCCCACAGTGAGCAGAATCGTTCCCGAGGGTGGGATTTGCACTTGAATGCATATACTTTTTTTCCCTAAAGAAACTATGCATACACCTTAGCACGTGTAAATGTGTGCTGGTAGTTTCCCTTTGAAAATTATCGTAAAGTCTTTGGTTAAAAAGTTCCTGCAGACTTTACACCAATGCAGGCAGTTAAAAAATTGCCTTCAGGCAGGACATGCATTGAGCAAAACATATCAGGACTCAAATGGAAACAAATTATCACAAGATATTTTTTCAGACTTATGTACTAAGCATTTTCCTATATGCACAAACAGGTGAATTTTAAAAGCCTGGCCCGTGCAAGTATGTTGGGTTGGTGCGTGCCAGCAGGTTTAACAGCTGTATCGCATGCATCTCCCACTGCATGCAGAAAAATTTGTTTTCAAAAAGGGGCAGGGCTTGGGCGTGGACTGGTTGGGGCATATGGGCATTCCTGGATTTCACACTGAAATTAGTGCGTACTTTCACACACAAGCACGTGGCGGGGTCCCCTGCTGTGTAACTTTACTTCTGCTATGGATGTCGTGTAAATTGTAAAACAAAAAATTCTAGGTAGATCAGTGGGATCTTAAAGATTGGGGCTAACAGGGGAGAAGGGAGGCTATTAACTAGGGGGATTTGGAAGTCCTAGCCCTTGCTTGGGTGAGGTGGGAACAAACTGGGGAAACTGGTAATGGCGTCGGCGTACATGTCTATTAAAAATCCCTCCACTTACGCAATAGAAGTGGCATTTGTGTGCATAGCACGCGTCTATGCACGTGTGCATAGTCAGCCTATTTTATAACATGTGCGCATATATGAGAGGAATTTTCAAAGGGACTTCTGCAGGCAAAACCGGCCCTTTAGAAAATTATGCAACCAATGTGGGTGTAAAATTATGAGCGTACGTACTGAATGCACCTCCTTTTGCTTGCACAGGGGAGAGGCATCCCAGGGGTTGGAGTCTGGGTGGAATTGGGATTTACACCCTAAATTATTTAAAAAAGTATGACAGTAACTTTTAAACAGGAGCGTGGACGCCTCGATGCACGCATTTGCCAGCTTGCACCCAGGGATGCGGCCATTTTATAGCACACGCATGTATATGCGTGCATGTTATAAAATAGGCTGACCACGCAGACGTGTGTACGATTTTAAGTGGAAGTGCGCGCAAATGCCACTTCTTCCACATAAGTGGGGGGATTTTAATAGATACGCAAGCTGATGCAATTACCAATTTTCCCACTTCATTCCAGTTCGCCCAGGCAAGGGATAGAACCCAGTTTAATAACCTCCCTTTCCCCCGTTACCCCCGACCTTTAAAACCCTGCTGACATGCCTAGATCTATTTGTTTCATTTCTTACGTGCCATCCATAACAGAAGTAAACTTACGTGGCAGGGGACCCTGGTGGGCGCCTGTGCGTGGAAGTGGAAATCCAGGAATGCCCATTGCCCAGACCACGCACATGGCCCGCCCCCTTTTTGCAACTTTTCATTTGTGCGCGTAGCGGAACATACGCCGTATGCGGGCGGCTTTGAAATTTCCGCTTGGCGCGCACCAACCCGACACATTCGTGTATCTCCCAGTTTTAGCACGTGCCAGGCTTTTAAAATTCACCTTTATGCCTATAAATTCTCTCAGCAAAACTGCATGCAGCAGATTGCAGGTACAAATGTGAGTGCATAGTTTTGCCAGGATAATTTTCAGAGCGGACTTCTACATGCAAGTCCTCTTTGAAAACTGGCGTGACTTTGGCCAATTTATGTGCGATGGTACTCCCAAAATTGGAAAAACCCTTTAGTATATCTGGCTATAATTGCTTGATTCAACCTTATAATTTGGGCATATACTGTATTACCTTCACATAGCACTGTGGCTTTATGCGCTGGAAAAACAGAAATCTTTCTATTTTGTTAACCAAATAAGACATTTCTCGTCCACCCCGCACCTGTACATAGTGTAACACATTTAAATTGGTGTCCCAAATATTTAATAAAAACATTTTGTGCCACTGTAGGCTCACCAGTTGGCCAGTATGCAAGCACAGGCCAGTAATGGTATTAATATTGGCACCACCTCCAATAACAATGAAGAAGAGGAAGATGAAGAGGATGAATATGATTATGACTATGAATCTCTCTCAGATGGTAAAGACATATGTTTATGAAACGTTTACTTGCAGATTAATGCAACATGGACCCAAAGCATCATCCAGCGCGAGTCCGTTGTGCTCTGCCAGCATGTGCCTCTGTTCCATTTGCATTGCTTGCAGGCTTCCATATCCCACCGAAGCTCTGATAGCTGTAATGGGATTCTCGCCAGCTCCGTGAAGACATCCCTAGGACAGAGACTTTCTAAAGAGAGCTCTCCAGCCTGGGGATTTTTGTTGTAGTAGGGTGCAATTTGTCATCTGCTGCCTGAAAGTGGAAGCAGCCTGCCCCTAGGTGCGGGGGACTCTGTGGGTATGGGGTAGGTGGGATTGCTTTGTTTAATTTTTCTGTACATTTCATTCTCCTGAGGGCTCTCCATCTGATTGCTTAGGAAGCACAACTGGACATCTCATGCTGAGTCTCCCACTGAATGCACTTGGCTACAGTTATCTGAGTAACTTTACTTGGATAAGCTTTAACTATGGTGCTTAACATACAATGATTCAAGTTTTGGGGCAGATTTTAAAAGCCCTACGCACACCAAGCCTATTTTGCATAGGCCCGGTGACGCGCGCAAGTCCCGGGGCTTGAAAAGGGTGGGGCGTGGGCGGTCCGGGATGGGGCGGGGCATGTCCAGAGGCGCAACTTGTAAATCAAAGGTGAGGGGAGGGTTTAGGTAGGGCTTGGGGGCGGGTTAGATAGGGGAAGGGAGTGGAAGGTGGGGGGAAGCAGCCTCGGAGGGAACGGGGAAAGCCATCGGGGCTCCCCTAGGGCTCAGCGGGCGCAAGATGCACTAGTGTGAACCCCTTTGCGCGCGCCAACCCCGGATTTTATAACATGCACGCGACTGTACGCACGTGTTATAAAATCAGGCGTACATTTCTGCGCGCCGGGTTGCGCGCAGAAATGTACGTCTGCGCGTACCTCTTAAAATCCGGCCCTTTATGAACCTAACCTGCTATATTCTGAATATTGCTGGTTAAGTGCAAAAAAAAACTATTTCAGGCAAGCAGTTCTCATTCTCCCACTCCCCCAATGCATCCAATTCTCCCCACCCCATCCACAAAATTTAAAAAAAGTTGTGAGCTATTGAAACCTGAGGCATCCCCACAAGATATTTAAATAAAATACCTGTCTCTGGTCCCCCACCCTGCCTACCTCCCCCAAAAGGAATCCCTTTCACCACCTTCCAACCCAGCAGCAACCCCACCCCCCAAAACTCCACAAGGTCAAGCTAGGTGGTGGTGGTAGGGTCTAATCGTGCTGCAGGCAGTGTCCAGTGCTGCTCTGACAGCTGTCCGAGCAAAGCTGGACGCTGCCGTGGAGTCTTCCTGTGCACCTGAGATCACTAGAGCCCGTAACTTTTTATTTATTATTTAGAGGAGTTGGGGGGATCGGATGCTATGACCCAACAATTATTAAATTATTTGGGGGAGGGGGCAGAGATCAGACCTGTTTGCCTGAGAGGGGTTTTGTTTCTGCGCGTAACCAGCTCTATGCAGAATATAGAGCCAGTTGGGTTTAAAGTTACCCAGATAACTTTAGATAGGCTCTGGACCATGACCAGACTTACTCAGATAAATTTAGATGGGCAGCACTGAATATTAGGGATGTGAATTGTTTTTCTGATGATTGAAAATATCGTACGATATTTTCAAACTCGTCAGAAATCGGGGGCTCCCCGAAACAGATAGGAAAACCCCACGAAATTGTTCGTGGGGTTCTCTTATCGTTTTGGGGGAGGGCGGGAAAAATGGCACACATAAACAACCCCCAAACCCACCCTGACCCTTTAAACATATCCTTTAGCTTCCCCCACCCTCCCGATTCCCCCCCCCCCCCAAACTTTTTAAAATTACCTGGTGGTCCAGTGGGGGTCCCGGGAGCCATCTCCCGCTCTCGGGCCATCGGCTGCCACTAATCAAAATGGCGCCGATGGCCCTTTGCCCTTACCATGTGACAGGGTATCTGTGCCATTGGCCAGCCCCTGTCACATGGTAAGGGCATTTTGATTAGTGGCAGCCGATCTCCCGGGACCCCCACTGAACCACCAGGTAATTTTAAAAAGTTTGGGGGGGGGTCGGGAGGGTGGGGGAAGCTAAAGGATATGTTTTAAAGGGTTGGGTTTTTTGTTTATCGGCTCAGGCGCAGCCGAAAAAAAAAAAACCCGATCGGACCGCACAAAAAGATTTCACTATAATCCCCAAACCAGGAATCAGAACTGGTTCCGATTCACATCTCTACTGTATATCACTGCTACTCAGAAACGTTTAAGCCACATCCTAGAACACCCACATGCCATCTCTTTTTTATCCGGGTAAATTTTAGCCGGGGGGGTGGATATTTAAAACCTCAGGCTTCCCAGCTAAGTCATGACCTTTGCCAGACAAACCTTTTGAACATGGACTTCTGTGATTTTAGTGCTTGATGTCATGGATAAGATCTCTTCTATGGAAACCTTACCCATAATGCACTAAGGCTATTGGTAAGAGCTCTAGAAACAAAGTGACCCTGAAGAAAGACGGGTTTTTTGAGTCCCCCTTTACTATTCTTTTGAAGCAGGAGATCCTAAATCCAGCCCTTGAGGACCACGCACACATCTTGCCTTGTGGCCTTGATGAAAATGAGTCTCTCGGTGGCCTGCCCTGCTTACACTGGCAGAGGAAGGAATTAGGGCCACTTGACAGTTCTAATAGTGTTGACTCTTTCCCTTAATCTCTTCCCTTATTTTGCAATATAAAAAAAACACATCTTGGGTTTTAATTTCTTGCATTTTCTGCATTAAAGCAAAAGGAAAAAATGTACAATTACATTTTTGCAAGCATCAGTATCTGAATGGTTACTGTAATAATTAACAACATCCTTAACAATGCAGGAGGTACCAGGACTAACCCACAGGAACCTACTTCAGTATGGTTAGAAGGTGTTAGAATTTAAACACGGGTTTTCAAGAACTGGACATTTTCTATAACGTAAAAAAAAGAGCAGAACTGCCATTTCTTAGCTTTGTTTTGTATGTTGCTGATTACTGTCGTTCGTGCTGACTGGGAGTTACCGAGCTCTAGACAAATGCCCTTCTTTCTTTTTCCTGGGAAGGAATGCTGTTTTTGCATTGTACCCATATAATACATATTTATAATTGATACGTCATAGCAATTACTCTGGCTGTACCTCTTTTTTATTTTCTCTCCTCAATTCCTTTCTGGCTCTTTCTCTGTAGCCGATGTCCTTAATGCTTCTCCTGCACCTAACAGCCAGGAAGGTAAAGGCCATTTGGTTGAGCATTTTAACTGCATGACTTTCAGCATTGCCTTTCCCAGTAAGTGAATACTGGTCGACAAAATGCTTGAAACGTAATTGTGCAATTTTGTGTGTGTGTGTGTGTGCTGCGGGAAGCCGTTGTTGACCAGTCGACAGCTAGAGTGGCAGCCATTCCCCCATGCTGCCGTGTCAATGCCATGCCATGGGGTGCCATGCCAGTTCCCCCCCCCCCCCCCCGCTGCAGTCTTTTTAGCTGGCCCAGGTGAATCATTCCAACTCCGTAATATGATTGTGTCTTGTACCAGGTCCCCCATACTTGAAATTTGCATGTGCTGATGATGTGTGTGGGTATATTGGTCTAAGCGTTTGTGTTTTGCAAATAGAAGATGTCTTCTGCTGCTGAAAAGAGCACATTTGTTGTCCATGTGGTGTGATATGCTGTAATTTATGTGTGTGTGTATATGTGAGTGTTGTACATAGATGCAAAGTATTACAAATAGTTGCTTTCCTAGAATATTATTGTGCTCATGTAAACCAGATTCTGTTGCTGATTGCCATTGGGAGTGAAAAGCACTTTGACCAATATGTGCAGCAAGTTTGGGTCTGATTGTCTAAGCATGTGTTTTGCCTTTGTCCAGAACCTTTTCCACTCTTTCGCTCTCATTCATTACTTAAGTGAGTATAGTAAATCTGAAAACCAACTAATGTGTTTGCAGACAATATTCTTGATGATCGGCCTGAGAATAAATCAGCCACTGATAAGCTGCAATTTGAGTATAGTGAAGAAACTCCCAAAAGAATTAAGAAAGCTGACAGCACTGCGAACAGCAAAGGAAAGGTACCATTTATTCTCCTTTAACCAGTATCTTAGCATATTGATTCGCCTTTCCTTTGGTATTTACTGATGGGGGATACCTGTGTTCAGACCAGTCAGCTGCAGACAAGGGAGTAAATGAACCTGATTATTATGCTTTCATCATAAAATATTTGAATTGTTATATAGGTCTATGACATGGAATTGGATGAAGAGTTTTATCTTCCGCAGAACAAGAAGGAAAGTAGACAGATAGCCCCTGAGTTGTCCGACCTTGTCATCTATTGCCAAGCAGTAAAGTTTCCTGGTAAGAATCCAGCCAGCCTTTTCATATTTATATTTTGATCCCTTTTCTGGAATGTTGCCCTGGTTTTGCGGTGTAGCACAGGTGAATTCAGACTGGAAGACTGGCATTATTTCTGCAGTAGTGTACCATACTATGAACTAGGGGTGTGCATTCATTTGAAACAAAATAGGAGGTACCAATGATATTTCCTGTTTCATTTCATTTTGTTATTTAAAAAAAAAAAAGGGGGGTTTTTTGTTTTTTTTTTAAAGAAGCACTGTTTTATTAAAATAAAATGCTCACAGGACCCATCCCCAACTCTTCCCCTTTATTAAAATATTCACCCCAGACCAGTTGGCCAACCCAAGGCCACCAGGACTCACCAAAATGTCTGGTGGTCTTAAATAGGCTGCCCATTGCCCTTAAGTGATAGGGGCTACCAAATGGCACCAATAGCCCCTATCACATGATAGGGCAAAAGGGGGCCCGTGCCATTTTGAATAATGGCAGCTGCCGGGTCCGGGTGCAAGAGGTTCTTCCTGGGCCCCCACTAGACCACAGGGACATTTTAGTGAGTCCTGGGAACGGGTTGTGGGTGGATCCTGCGATGATCTGGGTAATGTAATGACATTTTTTATTGTGTACATCCCTACTATGAGCTATATGCTTTATTGCTGTTACCTGTTGCTTGGCTTCTTGCACATTGGGAAAAAAACATTTAAAAAAATGTAAATCTCAAATTTAGTATGCTTCACTTGATAGATTAATATTTTACAATCAGTTTATTGGCTTGTATTGGTTTGTTATTTCCTTTTCAATAAGATAAGCATGCCATTGATTGCTGCCTGATCTATAATTAAATCAAAGGTATGAAAAGGAGAAAATTAAAAAAAAAATCTTTTTCAAGTCAAAATGCTGTAAATTATTCCACCATATTGAATCTGAGTAGCTTTTCCTTAAAGTTTTGTGTAAAAGTAACCTATCTGATAATATATAATAATTTCCATAGCCATCTTTAATTTTATAAAACCGTTCATGCAGGTGAACAAATTTTGACATCTGTTTCTCTGGGCAGTGGGTTCTTCTTATAAAATCTTTGCTTATAAGTAGAATGTTATTATAATAGGAATTACTTAAATAGATTAGACATACTGAATCTCATAATAATAGTTATTTGCTTTCAAAGTGGAAATCAGAATGTTATGACTGTGTTAGTCTACTTAGATACTTGCAAATGAAGATCAACAAATAAAGTCGAAGTGATACCTTTTTATCGGACTTAGCTCATTTGTGACTAAGTTTTAAACTTGGAATGCATTGAAAAGTGAAAGGATAGGGTGGGGGAGAAGGACCTTCATGTCCTTCTAGCCATTGCCTTTGTTAAAGTCTGTTAAGCTAATGGTTTCCTTAACAAAGGCAATGACTGGAAGGACACCCATGTCCATCTCCTCTCTCTCTCTCCTTTCATTTTTCAACACTGCTGTTGTAATCCAACCTGTAACTTACTTATGGACCAGATGAAAGCACGAAAGTGGCAAAAATCCCGTAGTACAGCTGGCCCCTATGGTGTTCATCCGTAGCTGATTTTGCACTGACCTCATCAAGGGCAAATGCTCTCAAAAGTAAGCTACTGTTCACTTATAAAATATAAACAACATGGCAACCTCACTGCATGATATGTAAAAGAAATACAAGTCAACAAATAAGGTATACCAATGTAATACATTTGTAACTAGCTTTCGAGTACTGCACTTCCTTTAACCAGTCAATACAAGGTAAACTAAATCTGAAGTTGTCTGTTGACCCAGTTCACTGATGTAACATCTCTCTAAGATCATTTTGCCTTGACTATTTCCCAAATAACAAGTCAGTTGGATTGAAGTACTCCCCAAGAATGGATGGTACTAAAAAATTCTATACAACCTCACAGATGAAATAATTCTTGACTATAAAAGACATTTTCTCTGCATTTTTAGAGCTTGCTTTCTGCCTTATGTGCATCGGCTGCCCTCTATCTTCATACAGAGTTAGTGCTGTCGTAAAGGGCACTGCCAGGAAGGGAGCAAAAGTGCTGTTGTCACACGCCAGGCCCCACATGCTTTAGCTGAAGTATACCTTCGGGGTGCATATAGACACCTATATTTATATTATTTTGCAGTTCACATTTTCGTTGGCACTTGTAATATAGCAACAGTACAAATAAAGTTCTCAGGAAGTGTGCTATGAAATTGATGTCCTATGCCTTTAGGATAGTCCCTAATCAAACAAGACTTTACCAGTACTTTTCTGTCACCATAGATCAGTCAGTTTCTTAGAGTACTTCCTGCCCCTAAACAATCTACACAGCACTCGCCTCACCTCCATGAGGCGGGGTGGGACAGTCTTTGCCATAAATTTAACATGCATGGTAAGGCCCTCTTGTATCTGCTAAAAATAGTGAGCAGGAAGGCCTTATCATTCATGTTAAAGGAGTTGGAAAAGACATTAAGGTGCACAAGCTAAAATTTGCATGCCCACACATGCTAATGAAGAAACATCAGATGCAAATGAGAGGTTACCAAGCCCATGCTAAATATTTATTTACAGCCATAGACCCCTGCCATTAGAAGGCTCAAACAGAATACAATTTAACAAAAAATATAAACAAAATTAAGTACAATAAACAATTTGAATAGAATATAACTAAAAAAAAACAAAAACATAAAATCAGAATAACAATTTTAAATTAAAATAAAAATCAGCTAGTTCTAGCAGCTAGTCCCAGACCTGACAGTTCATCTCACTAATACAATATGTATATGTATTGATCCAACCTATTAGTTTATCAAAAGCAGCTGTAAATAACCATGCACAATATACGAAACATGGCTACTTCTTATACACATTTAAGTTCTCGTAGAAGAGAATACCACAGTTTTGCGCCTATGCAGAAAAAGGCTTTCCTATCTGTGTCCACTAGTTTCAGTGGCCATTGAAGAAGAGAGAGCCGAGAAGAGTGTAGTCATTGGGCAGTAGTATAGTATGTTATACAAGATGTCAGGTTCTCTGGGCCTACATTATTTAAGGCCTTGAAAACTAGGGAAAAAAAATTAAATCCTGGAGGCCACTGGAAGCAACTGTAGGGTCTTCAATACAGTCATAATATGGTCCTGCATCTTAGTACCTGATACCAGCTGAGCAGCTGTATATTGTACCAGTTAATTCTCATGCCGGAGAGGACTTCCCTGACGCTGAAACATGTCCAGTGTTAAGTGTTCTTTGTTCGTGCTTAGACATTAGTGATTTTAAATGCAGTATAAAACCTTTTGAAATAAACTTGGATGAAATCTTGCATGAACATGATATTAAGTAGACTTTGCATACTCGGACTGATAATTGAAACATAATAGCCCTTGTACCATTACAACTATGTGGGCTAGTTTCTGATGATTCTTTAAAAATTCTGCTGCAACTTCAGACTTGGTTAAAATTCCAAGAGTGTTTCATATTGGTTTTTATATATTAATATGGCACACACATTACTGCTTACTTAAATAAGAGTCTACAAATACCCCTAAGATATTCAGCTCTTATCTAGGGGCTATAGTCACAGCTTTTACCATTATCTCTCTGGCAAGGAATTGTTTTGAAGGCTACTTTACCTACAGGACCTCAATTTTCAAATGCTTCAGTCTCAGTTTATTGGCACTTAACTAGGTCTGTACTTCACGCAAAACATTTATTCAATATATATTACTTTTCTTGGCAATCTGTACCAAAATCACAGTAAATTTAAATATCAGCATATATAGGAGCATAAGAAATACCATGCAGGGGCAGACCAAGGTCTATCAAGCCCAGCATCCTGTCTCCAACAGTGGTCAGTTTGGGTTACAAGTCCCTGGCAGATCCTAAAAGGTAGATCTATTTCATGTTGCTCTCTTCCAGGGATAGCAATGGCTTTCCATAGTCAACCTGGTTAAAGTCAACACGTTCAATCATTCTGGTCCCAGGTGGTGGATACTATTTCAACAATGTGTGGACAGAGGCTGCCTATCAATCCTTTTTTTCTGTCTTTTGGGCTTATGGACCAACAGATTTTGTATGATGGATGATGGTGTGGAGATTTTAACATTTTCTAATTTACTAAAGGCCTTGGTAATTCTTTCCACAATTTTAAAACAGACAAAGATAAATCTGTTGCAATACAAATATACCAAGTTTATTTTACATGTAACATTTACATAGGGAGAAAACCACACTTCAAACAGGCTCTCAGTGGGCATTCTCAAAATTCAGTAATTACAATCAATCTTATATAATATTTCTAAACACAAGGTCAGCATGATAAAGCAAAACATTAAAATAATTTTATCTTAACTTGACCAATTATAGTTACATTTCTGCATTTTATTCAAATACCATAGGTTTTAGGTCCTGATTAATCAACAGGTCAGCATGACCTATGTTCTAATTGCAATTACCTATAAGCACAGCATATTTTATTACTGATAGGAAAACGTCGTACATCATTATATCTGTTTCTACCAATTATAATCATCTTTTATCTTGTCCATGGAGCCAAAAAGTCTACTGATGTACAACCGGAGCCAAAATGTCTACTGATGTACAAACTTGTACAAATTTGTTATCATATCTTTCATTCTTATTATAATCTAAATAATAGCTTCTATCTTTGTTCATAGCATGAATAGCAAAAATCAGGAAAGAACATTATAACTATATTGGACTACATTGAACAGAGAGATACATTAAAGCTTTTGACTCCCTCAACAGAAATTGACATATCAACTTTTACATGCAGCACATTTAACTATGGCACATATGTGAAAACAACCTTGAATCCTCCCAGCAAAAGATGGATAAGGTAGCTGAAATTGCTTATCTTCAGAAACTGACCTGTGCTCTTCAAGAGCAGATGGATAGGTATCATGGTGTATTTTTAAACACCCCCCCCCCCCTTTTTTTTTTTAGGGAGTGGTAACTCCCTTTAGGGCACATAACTAATTTATTTCTTCGGGCCATGTCCAGCTAGCATGTTCCATCCCACTCTGACTCTCCATCCCTGGGAGAATTCTTTTTATGGGGAGAATCTCTCACTTATGGCACAAACAATGAAAAAAGGTAGCCAGTGCATATCTTTAAAGAGTGTAGGTGCCTTCCATGAGGTGAGATGCAGTAATGAATCAGGACCAGGACTAGGTGTAAAATAATAGTTTATTGATTCAATAAACTAAGTAAAGTCTATTTTCCCAAATTATGAGTATACATCTGATACAGGATTTTCTGCTTGGTAGGTAGGTGTCTTTATTACAGACATCTGGGTAGAGCCCATGGTGATTTTAAATGCGCATACTCTCCCAGCGCTTGTTCCCTTGAAGTACTAGTGATAGGGTTAAGAACATAAGAACATAAGAAATTGCCATGCTGGGTCAGACCAAGGGTCCATCAAGTCCAGCATCCTGTTTCCAACAGAGGCCAAACCAGGCCACAAGAACCTGGCAATTACCCAAACACTAAGAAGATCCCATGCTACTGATGCAATTAATAGCAGTGGCTATTCCCTAAGTAAACTTGGTTAATAGCCAAGTTGTGCTTTATTGTGCGTTGAGTGAAAAAGAATTTTCTCCGATTAGTCTTAAATGTGCTACTTGCTAACTTCATGGAATGCCCCCTAGTCCTTCTATTATTCGAAAGTGAAAATAACTGAGTCACATCTACTCGTTCAAGACCTCTCATGATCTTAAAGACCTCTATCATATCCCCCCTCAGCCGTCTCTTCTCCAAGCTGAACAGCCCTAACCTCTTCAGCCTTTCCTCATAGGGAAGCTGTTCCATCCCCTTTATCATTTTGGTTGCCCTTCTCTGTACCTTCTCCATCGCAAAGATATCTTTTTTGAGATGCGGCGACCAGAAATTGTACACAGTATTCAAGGTGTGGTCTCACCATGGAGCGATATAGAGGCATTATATCGTTCCGTTCCCTTTGCATTGCAAAAATCCTACCTTTATTCAACTTCCTTCCTCAGACACCCAACCTGACCTGGTCCCATAATGGGTGGAAATTCAGTTGGGACATCCTTTTTCAAGTTTTTCCTTTCTTTAGCTTAATTTTTCCTTTGTCTTGTTTTTTTTTTTTTCCTGAGGATTTCTCTTAGGGAGAATTCACTGGGATCAGGCTTTCTCCCAGGACAAGCAGGATGGTAGTCCTCACATGTGGGTGACATCATCGGATGGAGCCCTATCACGGAACACTTGTCAAAGTTTCTAGAACTTTGACTGGCACACTGAGCATGCCCAGCATGCCACCAACCCTGCATCTAGAGGGGTCCCCCTTCAGTCTCTTTTTTTCCGTGCAGCAGTAGCCTCGCGGATTTCTGGAGCTCTGTGAGAATTCCTCTCAATGTTTTCCTCATGGAAACTGACTTCAAAAATTTAAAAATCTTTCCCCATCCCGGGGTCCCCCATCGACCACCGACCTCCGTTGACGCCGATAAGTTTACCTCATCCTTTGCGGTCGGTTCCCGGTGGTGCTTTCTTCGGTGCCCGACGGCCACTGATCGCGCACCGCCTTTATTTTTTCAAAAAAATGGTGACCGGTTTCTGAAAGTGCCCGAGGACTATGTCCATTATGGACCCTCATGATGTATGTGTCTTAAGAACATAAGAACATAAGAAAATGCCATACTGGGTCAGACCAAGGGTCCATCAAGCCCAGCATCCTGTTTCCAACAGTGGCCAATCCAGGCCATAAGAACCTGGCAAGTACCCAAAAACTAAGTCTATTCCATGTAACCATTGCTAATGGCAGTGGCTATTCTCTAAGTGAACTTAATAGCAGGTAATGGACTTCTCCTCCAAGAACTTATCCAATCCTTTTTTAAACACAGCTATATTAACTGCACTAACCACATCCTCTGGCAACAAATTCCAGAGTTTAATTGTGCGTTGAGTAAAAAAGAACTTTCTCCGATTAGTTTTAAATGTGCCCCATGCTAACTTCATGGAGTGCCCCCTAGTCTTTCTACTATCCGAAAGAGTAAATAACCGATTCACATCTACCAGTTCTAGACCTCTCATGATTTTAAGCACCTCTATCATATCCCCCCTCAGTCGTCTCTTCTCCAAGCTGAAAAGTCCTAACCTCTTTAGTCTTTCCTCATAGGGGAGTTGTTCCATTCCCCTTATCATTTTGGTAGCCCTTCTCTGTACCTTCTCCATCGCAATTATATCTTTTTTGAGATGCGGCGACCAGAATTGTATACAGTATTCAAGGTGCGGTCTCACCATGGAGCGATACAGAGGCATTATGACATTTTCCGTTTTATTCACCATTCCCTTTCTAATAATTCCCAACATTCTGTTTGCTTTTTTGACTGCCGCAGCACACTGTACCGACGATTTCAATGTGTTATTCACTATGACACCTAGATCTCTTTCTTGGGTTGTAGCACCTAATATGGAACCCAACATTGTGTAATTATAGCATGGGTTATTTTTTCCCTATATGCATCACCTTGCACTTATCCACATTAAATTTCATCTGCCATTTGGATGCCCAATTTTCCAGTCTCACAAGGTCTTCCTGCAATTTATCACAATCTGCTTGTGATTTAACTACTCTGAACAATTTTGTGTCATCTGCAAATTTGATTATCTCACTCGTCGTATTGCTTTCCAGATCATTTATAAATATATTGAAAAGTAAGGGTCCCAATACAGATCCCTGAAGCACTCCACTTTCCACTCCCTTCCACTGAGAAAATTGCCCATTTAATCCTACTTTCTGTTTCCTGTCTTTTAGCCAGTTTGCAATCCACGAAAGGACATCGCCACCTATCCCATGACTTTTTACTTTTCCTAGAAGCCTCTCATGAGAAACTTTGTCAAACGCCTTCTGAAAATCCAAGTATACTATATCTACCGGTTCACCTTTATCCACATGTTTATTAACTCCTTCAAAAAAGTGAAGCAGATTTGTGAGGCAAGACTTGCCCTGGGTAAAGCCATGCTGACTTTGTTCCATTAAACCATGTCTTTCTATATGTTCTGTGATTTTGATGTTTAGAACACTTTCCACTATGTTTCCTGGCACTGAAGTCAGGCTAACCGGTCTGTAGTTTCCCGGATCGCCCCTGGAGCCCTTTTTAAATATTGGGGTTACATTTGCTATTTTCCAGTCTTCAGGTACAATGGATGATTTTAATGATAAGTTACAAATTTTTACTAATAGGTCTGAAATTTCATTTTTAAGTTCCTTCAGAACTCTGGGGTGTATACCATCCGGTCCAAGTGATTTACTACTCTTCAGTTTGTCAATCAGGCCTACCACATCTTCTAGGTTCACCGTGATTTGATTCAGTCCATCTGAATCATTACCCATGAAAACCTTCTCCATTACGGGTACCTCCCCAACATCCTCTTCAGTAAACACCGAAGCAAAGAAATCATTTAATCTTTCCACGATGGCCTTATCTTCTCTAAGTGCCCCTTTAACCCCTCGATCATCTAACGGTCCAACTGACTCCCTCACAGGTTTTCTGCTTCAGATATATTTTAAAAAGTTTTTACTGTGAGTTTTTGCCTCTACAGCCAACTTCTTTTCAAATTCTCTTGGGGCCCACTCACAGCCTACTAGCTGTGCTCAGATGACGCCAAAAGGCCGCAGGGCCCGCTTAGAAAAGATGGAACACCTTTTTAAGCGAGTTTCTCCATCTACTCCAGCCAAGGCTACACCAAGTCGAAAGCCTTCCTATTCAACAACTCCATCGCCATCGAAGTCTCCGCATCGAGACACCGGTGACCATCCTTCACCAGCCTCTTCATGTTCGAAGGCATTGACATCTTCCTCCTCGGTGCTGTAGAAGGACCGGACCAAGCATTGGGAAAAACACAGTCACCGCCATAGACATGAGCCTTCTTCCAATGCCGCCACTGGCAAGCCATCGGCATTGACAGAACCACTGGCCAAGAAGTCCCGGGGAGAAGGGGCCCCATCCCTCTCTGGACCCGGGACATCGAGGCTTTCCCCACCAGCACCGGTGCTGGGAGCCGAGACTCCACTGATATATGTGGACCCTCCGGCAAAGCCTTCTGAGCCTCCAACCCCAGTGGCTGTGCTGCCAACGCCAGCCTTCTGGGAGGAATTGGACCAGATGGTCCAAGAGGCAGTACTCCAGGCACTTAGGGGATTCCAATCTCCATCGGCACCGGCTCCTATGCCGACACCCGACCCGATGCCTACCATGCTGGCTCCACTTCTCGAGCACCTGGATACCTTAATTGGTGCATTGACATCGGTGCCTGTTCCTTCCATGCCATCAGCACCTCCAAGACCACCAACATCGGTGCCTCCATCCTTCCAATCGGTGCCACCTCCAGATCCAGCTGGATTTGGACCCTTACCTCCATCTGAAGGCCCACATGGTGCTGAAGATGCACCATATGATCCCTGGGGTGATGAGTCTTCTGATATTCAGGACTTGGATGAACTCCTGTCAGAGCCTTCACCCCCAGAAGAACGCCGCCGCTCCCCTCCTGAAGACCTCACATTTGCCAACTTCATTAAAGAGATGTCTGAAACCATCCCTTTTAAACTATGAAACGGAGGAGGATGCCAGGCATAAGATGCCCCTAAGGAAGTGATGGCAGTTCCAGTACATGAGGTGCTTCTTGATTTCTTACAACGCATCTGGGAACACCCCGGCACAGTTCCACCAGCGAATAGAAAAACTGATGCCACTTATCTGGTCCAGTCAGCTCCGGGAGTCTGCCCAGAAGAAAACTAAAAGATCCCGGCCTCATTCTTCTGCCCCTCCAGGTAAAGAACAGAAATCCTTGGACACCTTCGGAAAAAGAGTCTTCCATGGTTCTCTGCTGATGGCACGTATAGCAGCTTATCAGTACTCAAGGAATCTTTGGAAGAAGGTCCAAGAATTCTCTGAAACCCTACCAGATGAATATCAAGAAGGACTTACCACAATCCTTCAGAATGGACTCTATGCTGGAAAGCATGAAGTGAGGGCAGCATATGACATCTTTGAAACTGCCTCAAGAGTATCGGCATAAGCGCCAGATGCTGGGCATGGCTCAAGTCTTCTGATCTACGCCAGGAGGTCCAAGAAAGGTTGGCAGACTTTCCATGTACAGGGGACAATTTATTTGGTGACAAAATTCAGGAAATAGTGTTGCAACTAAAAGATCATCATGACACCTTGCGTCAGCTGTCCACTCTCCCCTCAGACTTCCCATCTACCACCAAGAGGTCTTTTCAGTGGGATCCTAGGAGGCTATCCTATAAGCCACGTAGGCATTACCCACCTCATCCATCCCGTACTCAACAACCTAGACCTTCCCAAAAAGGCCAGCCTCGACAACCCAGGACCCCAAAACCCCAACCAGACCCGCAGACTGGTCCAGCATCGGGGTTTTGACTCCTTACTAGAGGGCAGAAATCAACCCCTACCTACCACGCCCATTCCAGTAGGAGACCACTTGTGCCACTTTGCCAACATATGGTACACAATTACAACAGACCAATGGGTCCTCCCTGTGGTCACCCATGGTTACTATCTGAACTTCCTCACGATACCACTGAACCTTTCACCATGTCCAGCATGGAGTCTAACCAAACACACTTCACTTCTCGAGACAGAGCTCTCAACCCATCCAGTGCCGTCGAACCGGTACCTCGGCTGCAGTGGGGTCAAGGGTTTTACTCTTGGTATTTTCTAATTCCAAAGAAATCAAGCGGCATTCATCCTATTTTGGACCTACGCGCCCTAAACAAACATCTCTGCAAAGAAAAGTACAAAATGGTAACCTTGGGCAGCCTGCTCCCTCTACTACAACAGGGTGATTGGCTCTGCTCTCTAGATCTTCAGGAGGCTTATGCCCACATTTATTATTTTTTATATACCAACATTTGATCTGAGCTATCACATCTGTTTACATTCAGGTACTGTAGGTATTTCCCTGTCCCCAGAAGGCTTACAATCTAAGTTTTGTACCTGAAGCAATGGAGGGTAAAGTGACTTGCCCAAGGTCACAAGGAGCAACAGCGGGGCTTGAACCCTGGCCTCCTGGATCATAGCCCACTGCTCTAACCACTAGGCTATTCCTCCTCCCCTACCCTCTGATTCGAAAATACCTCAGGTTTGTAGTAGGCCACAATCATTTCCAATACCGAGTGCTGCCATTCAGCCTAGCATCTGCACCCCGTGTATTCACGAAATGCCTGGCAGTAGTCGCAGCTCACTTGCGACAAAACAACATCCACGTCTATCCATATCTAGACGATTGGCTCCTCAGAGGTCCATCCCAGGAGGAAGTGCTCCAGTCCCTCCATTTCACCATCAGCCTACTGCAATCCTTGGGGTTTCTAATAAACTATCCCAAGTTACATCTGACTCCATCACGCACCCTCTCGTTTATCGGAGCAGATCTAAACACTGCCCAAGCCAAAGCGTTTCTCCCAAATTGACCGGGCATGTGCATTATCAACCTTGGCCAAAGCAGTACAGACTCACCAAACCACTACAGCTCGTCATCTACTAACCTTGCTAGGTCACATGGCATCCACGGTTCATGTAACCCCAATGGCTCAACTAGCCATGAGAGTAACACAATGGACTTTAAAGTCCCAGTGGTCCCAGTCAAATCAACACATGTCCCACATTGTCCACATCACCAACCAGCTTCGTCTCTTACTAGCTTGGTGGATACAGGAGTCCAATCTTCAGATAGGACTACCCTTCCAACCTCCACAACCTCAAATTACTCTGACAAAAGATGCATTCAACCTGGGTTGGGGGGGGGCCCCCATGTCAACAACCTTCAAACCCAGGGAACCTGGACCACAACGGAAGCAAAGCACCAGATAAATTTTCTGGAGCTCCAGGCAATTCGATATGCCCTCTTCACTTTTCGGGATTGCCTCTCCAACAAGGTAATCCTAATTCAAACAGACAACCAGGTAGCAATGTGGTACCTCAACAAGCAAGGGGGCACAGGCCAGGAGGCGGAGCAGATCTGGGCCTGGGCTCTCTCCCATTCCATGCTTCTGAGAGCGACCTACCTGGCAGGCATGGACAGTGTGATGGACAACCTCAGCCGGACTTTTCATCCCCAGGAATGGTCCCTAGATCTCACTGTAGCAAATTGAATATTTCACCAGTGGGGCTGCCCACACATAGACCTCTTTGCGTCAATTCACAACTGCAAAATAAACAATTTCTACTCTCTACACTGCAGCCACAACCCACCGCCACAAGATGCCTTCACCAACTTGTGGGCAACGGGTCTTCTGTATGCCTACCCTCCACTTCCACTCATCAGCAAGACTCATGAAGTTACGGCAGGACAGGGGCACAATGATCCTCATAGCCCCTCACTGGCCGCGTCAGGTTTGGTTTCCCATCCTACGCGACCTCTCAGTCCAGCAACCAATTTGCCTGGGCACAGATCCAACTCTGATAACGCAGAACAACGGGCTGTTACGTCATCCGAACCTTCACTCCCTGTTTCAAACAGCTTGGATGTTGAAAGGTTAATGCTACAATCCCTTAATCTCTCTGACAGTGTGTCCCAAGTCCTTGTAGCTTCACGAAAGCCCTCTACTAGGAGAGCTTATCGTTCCAAATGGAAAAGATTCTCCTTGTGGTGCACCACAAAAGAAATAGACCCCTTTTCCTGCCCCACAACAAGGTTCCTGGACTATCTGTGGCACCTTTCCGAGTCTGGTCTGCAGACTTCTTCCATTCAGCACCATGTCACTTACCACAAGGTTGTAGGAGATGCCTCGATCTTGGCACAATCCCTGGTAGTGTGCTTTATGAGAGGCTTGGTCCAGCTAAAGCCTCCACTGCGTCCTCCGGTCCCAGCATGGGACCTCAATGTTGTGCTAGCACGGCTCATGCAACCTCCGTTCGAGCCCCTACACTCCTGCGAGCTTCGACATCTCACTTGGAAAGTGATCTTTCTAGTTGCTATAACATCAGCTCGCAGAGTCAGTGAGCTACAGGCACTGGCAACATACCCACCATATACCCAATTTCTTCACGATCTTGTGGTACTCTGCACTCACCCTAAATTCTTGTCAAAGGTAGTCTCTGATTTCCACTTAAATCAGTCCATAATACTTCCTACCTTTTTTCCAAGGCCTCACTCACAACCAGGTGAGCGGGCTCTGCATTCTTTGGACTGTAAACGTGCGCTTGCCTTTTATCTGGACCGTACTGCAGCCCATAGGAAGTCCACCCAACTGTTTGTCTCCTTTGATAAAACCAATTGGTAGTTCTGGTGGGCAAGCAGACCTGTCCACCTGGCTGGCAGACTGCATTTCCTTCTGCTACCGACAAGCAGGCCTTCTGCTACAGGGACGCATAAAAGCACATTCAGTAAGAGCCATGGCAACTTCAGTAGCGCACCTCCGTTCTGTATCTCTGGTTGACATCTGCAGAGCTGCCACATGGAGCTCTCTTCATACATTTACAGCTCATTATTGTCTCGACAAGGCTGGCTGACAAGATTCCATCTTTGGCCAGTCTATCCTGCGTAATTTATTTCCAGTTTAAATAACCCAACTTCCTGCCTACGACCCACTGAGAAACTCAGGCTGCCCTCATTCCCAAAACCACCCCAGTTGTGCCTGTTGCATGTCGTTGGGTGTTTTTGGTTCATTCTGTTTGGGCATCCTGTAGCTCGCTATTCACCCACATGTGAGGACTATCATCCTGCTTGTCTTGGGAGAAAGCAGAGTTGCTTACCTGTAACAGGTGTTCTCCCAGGACAGCAGGATGTTAGTCCTCACGAAACCCACCTGCCACCCCATGAAGTTGGGTTCGCTTATGTTTTATTATTTTATTTTTCGCTCATACTTTTTGCTACAAACGAGACTGAAGGGGGACCCCTGCTAGATGCAGGGTTGGTGGCATGCTGGGCATGCTCAGTGTGCCAGTCAAAGTTCTAGAAACTTTGACAAAAGTGTTCCGTGATAGGGCTCCATCCGAAGATGTAACCCACATGTGAGGACTAACATCCTGCTGTTCTGGGAGAACACCTGTTACAGGTAAGCAACTCTGCTTTACCACAGCACTGCAATTCCAGTGAGGAAGGGGGATACAAAACCTCTCCACTTAACTCAAAGTCCAAAAAGATACTTTAAAGCTTAAACTGGACATATCTTCTTAAACTGATATTCATGCTGTTACAGGTGCTTGCCACATTCAGGCTGAGAATGGGCTCACTGGTCGTCAGTCCCTGTCCTTTGAGTATGGCCAGCGAGGATGACTTTCCACAAAGAGCCAGAGTGAACCTAAGTTCCTTCCAAAAATAGAACTCATCTAGCCTTCACAGTCTCTCACAAAAGGATCTGTCACTGGCGCTTGCCTGCCTAGGGTTTAGAATAGGCTCACAAGTCTTGTGAGCCTATTCTAAACCCTAGGTTGAGCCAGATGCCCTCTCACCCTAAGAGGGCATCTGGCTCAACATTCTAACTTATAATGTGTGGGATCCTCTGGCAGGGATTGCACTGTGAGATATCTCTCCTAAAAGAAAACTCCTTTTGACAGCCAGGAGACCCTACAGAGTGTGGAAAAAAATACATCTTTACTCTGACTACTTCCTCAAACTGAACCCCCCCCCCCCCCCCGAGTATTAACATGGCTAAGCTAAATAGCACTGAGACATCCAGTCCAGAGCCTCCAGGTGGGGAGGGGATTGAAGGTTAAGGATGGCTCCTATGAGAAAGGTATAAAGGTCAGGGATAGTGGCATCTAGTGGCCATACTGTGAGGGTCTGCCACATATGGTCCCCCTACTAGAGTTGTCGAGGGGAGATATTGAATGCATAGAATTGCATTATAATTCTGATTTGCATATTTATTTTCTTCCCTTTTTTTATATTATTCTGTTTCTGAAGCCCTTTTGTCATGGGCAACTGTTCAATATTGTGTTGCTACATGCAGATATGGACTTTGAATTTTATATGATGTGCCTTGTTTAAATAAACAGTTAAAAAAATAATGTGTTATGGACTTTTCCTCTAGGGATTTGGCCAAACTGCTTTTAAACCCTGCTATGCTAATCACCTTGACTATGTCCTCTGGCAACAGATTCCAAACTTGATTGTGCATCTAAATCCTGTGTGCAGTTCTGGTCGCTGCATCTTAAAAAAGATATAGTTGCACTGGAGAAAGTTCAGAGAAGGGCAACCAAAATAAGTGGCATGGAATGGTAGCCCTATGAGGTAAGGCTAAGGAAGCTAGGGCTTTTCAGTTTGGAGAAGAGATGACTGAAGGAGGATATGATAGGTCTACAAAATCATGAAAGGACTTGAACAAGTTAATGTAAATTGGTTATTTACTCTCTCAGATAATAGAAGGACTAGGGGGCACTCCATGAAGTTAGCAAGTAGCTCATTTAAAACAAATCAAAGAAAATTCTTTTTTGTTCAGTGGAATTCATTGCCAGAGGATGTGGTTACAGCACTTAGTGTAGCTGGGTTTAAAAAAGGTCTGGATAAGTTCCTAGAGGAAAAATCCATAAACTGCTATTAATTATTAAGCAGTAGTAGCTTGAGATTTATTTAATATTTGGGTACTTGCCAAGTACTTTTGACTTGGATTGGCCACTGTTGGAAACAGGATGCTGGACTTGATGGACCCTTGGTCTGACCCAGTAGGGCAATTCTTATGTTCTTATGAGGGGAAAAGCACTTTCTATGATTTGTTTTAAATCTGCTGATTGTTAATTGCATGGATTGTCCCCTTGTTTTATTATTACTTGAAAGGGAAAATAGCCAACATTTATTTACCTGTTCCACCCCACTCAATGATTTTATAAACTTTTATTATGTCTCCTCTCAGCAGTCTCTTTTCCAAGCTGAAGAGCTCAAACATGTGTAGTCTGTCATCATAGGGGAGTCATTCCATACCATTTAACGTTTTTGTTGCCCTCATCTGCAGCTTTTCTAGTTATGGTATTAGTTTTTTTTAGATTAAGCAACTAGAAATGCAGATAATACTTAAGGTGCAGTCACACCATGGATATTTTCCATTTTATTCTCCATTCCTTTTCCGATCATTTCTAATATTCTGATTCCTTTTTTGTTTGTTCTGCACACTGAACTGAGGATTTCAATTCATTGTCCAAAAAGACTCAAAGGTCCTTTTCCTGGGTGGTGAGTCCTAATATGGACACTAGCATTGAGTGACCTGTAGCTGGAATAATTTTCCCCTATGTGTACCACTTTGCACTTTTCCTTATTAAATTTCATCTGCCATTCAGATACCCATTCTCCTGGTCTCACAAGGTCCTTCTGTAGTTCCTTGCAATCCGCTCCTGTTTTAATAACTTTTAATAATTTTGTGTCCTCTGTAAATTTGATCATCTCACTTATTGTTCCCTTTTTCAAATCATTTATGAATGTTAAACATCACAGGGCCCAGTACATATTCCTGTGGCACTTCACTAATGACCTTTATTCATTTTGAAAACTGATCATTTAATCCTACCCTGTTTCCTGTCTTTTAACCAGTTACTAATCCACAGAAGGAGGACACTGCCTCATAGATCCCATGACTTTTTAATTTCATAAAGAGTTTCTCTTGGGGGAGTTTGTCAAATGTCTTCTGAAAATCCAGCTGGCTCACCTTTATCTACAAGTTTATTTACATGTTAAAAAAAATATCCAATATCTAAAAGATAAGTTTGACCCTGCCAAGTACACCAGACTCATTTATCCCAATCATGGAAGAAGGTCTCAGAAAGATCATAACTGGCTTAAGTCCAACAACTTGCATCCTCAATTCATGCCCTTCCTAATTAGTAAAGTTAGCAAATGAAGACCTCATAGCTTGAGCAACCAGAATCATAAATTCCTCCCTCACTGAAGGCGTGCTTTCTACAGATCTAAAAAAAAAAAAGCCATTGTGTAGCCACTAATAAAAAAAAAAAAAGACAAACCTAGATCTAGACAAACCTTAATGCTACTACCTGGTGTCAACTATCCCTTTCCTAGGGACATTAGTAGAACAGTTAGTAAGACTGAACTGAATGACTGACTAGTAGAGAAAAACTGACTGAACCCGTATCAATCTGGATTCAGAAAAGGCCGTGGAACAGAAACACTCCTAGTCAACCTATTAGATGATCTCCTGAGATATTGCGATAGAAGCCAGTCAGTAGTCTTGGTGGTATTTGATTTATGTGTAGCATTGACACTATAGATCAGTGATGGCTAACCTATGACACGCGTGTCAGAGGTGACACGCCGAGCCGTTTTTGCTGACACGCGTAGCATTTTGGGACTATCAAATTTTTTTTTTTTTATCGGCTGTGCCGAGCCTTTTTTTTTATCAGCTGCGCCAACCCTTTAAAATTAGTTTTTCAGTATCTCCCCAATGCCCCCGGGCGCAGCGACAGGCAGATAGGCAGGGCTGTGGTGAGGCTCACGTCACCACAGCCCAAAGAAAAAGATCGTGTTTGAATGCGCTGATGCTCCTCCTCCTTCCTGCCTGTGCAGCCCCGGAAGTAAACGTTGCCGGAGCCGCGTGGGCAGGAAGGAGCAGAAGCATCAGTGCGTGCAGAAGAGGAGCATCGCTTGCGCTTACGGGCCGCCGCGAATCCCAAGTCACAGCGGCCCGAGAAGAGGAAGAGGCCCGGTAGCAGAGCCGCAGCGGCCCGAGAAGAGGAAGAGGCCCGGTAGCAGGGCCGCTGCTGAGCCCATCCTGCGGCGACCCGCGAAGAGGAGGCCCAGAGGTGAGAGAGAGGCTGAGGGTCTGTAGAGGGTGTGTGCGCGCGTGTATGAGATGAGTTGAGAGATTGTGTGTGAGGACCTGAATGTTTGCAGAGACTGCATGTGCTTGAGCAAGACAGCATGTGGGAGTGAGAGAGAGCCTGTGTGTGTGAGTCAGACAGCATGTGCCAGTGAGAGCCTGTGTGTATGAATGATTATATGAGAGAGAGCATGTGCCAGTGAGAGCCTGTGTGCATGAATGATTGTATGAGAGAGAGCATGTAACAGTGAGAGCCTGTGTGTATGAATGACTGTATGAGAGAGAGCATGTGCCAGTGAGAGCCTGTGTGCATGAATGATTGTATGAGAGAGAGCATGTGCCAGTGAGAGCCCGTGTGCATGAATGATTGTATGAGAGAGAGCATGTGCCAGTGAGAGCCTGTGTGCATGAATGATTGTATGAGAGAGAGCATGTAACAGTGAGAGCCCGTGTGTATGAATGATTGTATGAGAGAGAGCATGTGACAGTGAGAGCCTGTGTGTATGAATGACTGTATGAGAGAGAGCATGTGCCAGTGAGAGCCTGTGTGCATGAATGATTGTATGAGAGAAAGCATGTAACAGTGAGAGCCTGTGTGTATGAATGATTGTATGAGAGAGAGCATGTGACAGTGAGAGCCTGTGTGTGTGTGTGAGAGAGAGAAATGCATGTGAGAATGAGAACCTGACTGTGTGTTTGAGGGAAGAAGATGGAGAGAAAAGAAACAGAAAAAAAGACAATATAAAAGGAATTGGCAAAAAAAAAAAAAAAAAAGGGAAGGTGGAAAAAAAAAGCCTGTGACCAACCAATTAGAAAATTAAGATCAGACAGCAAAGTAAAAAAAAAAAATTCTTTTTAGTGATTGGCACATGTAATCTTTGGGAATGTGCAAGAATAGCAACATCCCCAATAGTCATGTGGCAGCAGTGACAGTGGCAGCAGAGGAATGAGAGAGGCTCCGAGGTTGCTGGCAAAAGAGAGGGGGATCTGCCTTTAGTGTGTGCATGTGTATGAATGGGACTGTGCCTGGGGGTGTATGTGTGTGAATGCATGGGTGTCTGCCTGGAGGATGGAGCGGGAGTGGTGTGAAAATGAATGGGAGCCTGCCTGGGTGTGTGTGTTTGTGTGTATGTGAGGGAGCCAGTGAGTGTGAGAGCATGAGTATGTATGAGAAAATCCAGGGGAGTAAGAGTTTTGTGGGAAGGGGGTGGGTGGAGGGGGAGAGAGTGTTTTAATTGAAGATTTAGCCGATGAAATTCAGCAACAAAAAAGTCACTAAGCAGATAAGGTAAAGAATTATTTGTTTTTGCTTTATTAGTAAATACAGTACATATATTAAAATTATAACTTTGTTATTAATTAGAGCTGCAAATATCACAATTATGGATTTTTCTAGAAGTGACACACCACCCGAGTTATGCTCGGTTTTTTTATGAATTTTGACACACTGAGCTCAAAAGGTTGGCCATCACTGCTATAGATCATAACATCCTGTTATTTTGACTAGCAGAAGTCTGACTAGGAGAAGAAGGTCCTAACCTGGTTCAGCCTGTACATTTTGCTGACAACATATTTGGACTCCGTGCTTTTGAAACCGCTTTTAAATCTTATGACTGATTGTCTGCTTTAGTCTTGCTAACTTTCTTTTCTTTTAACCATTATCTTGCTTTATGAAATACCCAAGTCTCTTGTCCTGTATGTTTGTCTTATTAGATTGTAAGGGCTATTGAGCAGGGACTGTCTTTTTGTATGTTTGTACAGCACTGCGTATGTCGTGTAGCGCTATAGAAATATTAAGTAGTAATAGTAGGACCCTAGATATTAGACTTTGGATTCCCCCAAGGCTCCATTCTTTCACCAGTGCTGTTCAACATATACCTTAAACCGTCAACACAGCTGATCTGTACGTTTGACATAAAAGCCTATATTTATGTGGATTGCTACCAATGGACCAGGACCCCCAAACAGCTAGAATTGATTCTTAGATGGTTGTGTATTACAAAAATGGAACCCAACAGAATCCCAACAAACTGAGATTCTTTGGGTACAAAACAAACCTAGACAAGTTCTAGACATTAAAATCCCATTTGTAACCTATGACCTCCCATTAAAAACATGTCAAAAGCCTCAGCATCAACCTGGATTTGGAACTCGCCGTGCTCCCACAAATCCAGGCAGCAATAAAGAACTGCCACTTTCAACTAGAAAATTTATAAAGAAGTCAGTTCTGCTCACAGTGTTTTATACCACTGTAACTACAAGGCAGGACTACTACAATGCACTGTACAAGCGTCTAACAGATAAGGCCCTCCACATACTCCAGCTAATATAAAACTCCGCTGCACAACTGATAGATGGATATAAAAAGCTCGATCACATTATACCAGACCTACAAAAACTATACTGGTTATCAATACTGTACATATTTGTGTGTAAATGCTTACGCACACAGGCAAGCGTTGGGGTCCCCGCTGCATAATTTTGCTTCTGCTATGGAGGACATGTAAGTAATAAAATAAAGAGAAATTAGCAGATTGGCGGGGATTAAAAGGTTGGGGCTAATAGGAGAAAAGAAAGGCAAATAAATTAGGGGGGGTTTGGAAGTCCTATTCATTACCTGGGCAAACTGGGAACAAACTGAGAAAACTGGTAATGGCGTCGGTGCGTATGTGTTTTAAAATGGCCCACTTGCACAGTAGAAGCGGCATTTGTGCACATAGGCACTTAAAATTGCGCACAGACGTGCGTATGTTATAAATTGGCCACATCCCTGGGTGCGGTCCGATGAATGTGCACACATGTGCATCCGCGTGCCTGTTTAAAAGTTACCATCCCTCTGTATACATGGCACTAACATCCTCACTCAGATCCTCAGTCATTCCGTCATCGAAAAGAACAGACATCCCCAGCAGATCCTTCTCCGGAATTCCCTCCCAGAAGAGTTCTGAGAAATACAGGACCACTCCCATTTCAGAAAACAAACAAACCAAAGCCTGGCTCATAGGTCTTTAATGCCTATCCTGCAAGGTGAAGATACTAAAGTGATTACAAGACACTGCCGCAAATGCCTTAAACATGCTGCTACAAACAAATCTCTTGCTACAGTCTTATTATATTCTGAATTTATTCACTAGTATTTGTACTGTGTTGTTTGTAGAGCTTCTAGAGTTTAGTCCTAAGGTGCACCTTCTTTTTTTTTTTTTTAACTGATATTCTAATGCACTGTAAACTGCTTTGGGTGAATTTCATATTTAAAAAAAAAAAAAGTTATAAATCCAAATAAATAAGTAGATTTATATGGCAAAACTACCATTTGCTAAAACCATGTTGATTCTTCCCTATTAAGCCTCCTTCCCCTTTCACACTACCATTATAATGTATTCTGTAATTCAACTGTATTTTCTGGCAGTGTCATCTCTTGCTCTGACCTGCTCATTCGGTTCAGATCTGAGAAAGGGATGGTTAATTTCTTGACTAGCTTTCGGAAGTTATCACATTAGTCCAATAAAAAGGTATCCTCTTACATTATTTTTGCTTGTTGACCTTCATTTCTAAGCAGTCAAGTGGACTGACACGACTACCACGCTACTTTATTGCTTGATTATGAAACTGTAGAGTTAAATAGGAAATTTGTTTGGTTCTATATTTAAAGTATGGGGGGTTTTTCCCTTGCCCCTGCCTCTAGATAATTAATGTTGGTGTATGTTTGTTTCTCTTTTCAGCTATGCTAAGACTTATTCAAAACAAATTCTATTTGAGTATGACATTTTGTGCAAGGCCAAAGTGACATCATCCAGTTTTGTGTGTCAGCAGTACAATTGTGACAGGTCCTACAGCAGAAACTACTGCACCTGCACTTCCCGCAGGACATCGTAGACTACACATCTCTCCCAGTCACATAGTTAAGCTGAAAGAAAAGCAAAGGCCCATCCTGTTTAACTTGTTCTGTTTGTCAAAATAAAATAACTTCCTTTAAGCAGTAATCCTGAGAAAGGCAAAAAAAAAAGCACACTGAAGAAATTTTCAGCCATTCTATAGATAAAGGGTTGAGAAGGAACTCTCTAATTGCGTACTTTGCAGATATGGCATGAAGGGAAACAATTACCTCCTTAGCAGGTTTTTTGTTCCGCAAAGATTTTACTTTCAGTATTTGATTAAGAACTGTATTCAGTAGGACCTTAAGGAATCAGGTCAGGATGGTAAGAGCCAGCCTTCAGGGGGTACAGCTATCTTAAACATCATTCTAACTGTGACCCACTTCTCGAGCTGCACGCTACAGTGACAGGCTGCTTCAGAGCCTGAAAATCTAAGGGGAAAAGCTATGGAAAATGTTGTGCCCTCTTGATCTTCAGTTCATTTGTTTAAATTTTATGGGAACAGGCCTTTCAACTCTAAATCCGTGTGGATCTGGCAGGGGAAAGGAAAGAAAAAGCAGGAAGTCCATTTTTGGCAACAATCCTGGCAGAACGAGTCCCGGGGAACCAACAGCACTTGCCAAGGCATCTGGAAAAGGTAAAGTCAGCATTGTTAGTCATTACTCAGTAACCTGGCATAGGCAGTGCTGTATACCGAGGAGCTCTGATATGACCATCATAAACACAGAATGTGCTAACAAATTAATGAGCTATTGAGAACGCCATCATTTATTAAGAAAAAGATTGTAGGTCATTACTAGCCTGCATACAGAATTACCTTTAATGCTATTAATATGGACCACGTTTTAAAATCAAAAGGTTATTTAATAGGAAGCTCAAAACATTGGTAGAACTTTCCTTATGAGCAGTTTTGCTACATTCAGTGCTCATCTCAAAAGTTTTTATTGTAAACCCCAGGAGAATGGCTTTTGTATCTTTGGAGCCAGCAGTTTCCTCCGGCTCTTTTGTGCTTCCAGCTCATTTGGAGCTAGGGCTCAAATCCGGTGCCATGAGCCTTCATTCTCAGCTACCTGGGGAGTTTGTATTCTGTTTTATATCCCCCTCCCAACTCAGCTAGCCCAGTCATTACAACAATAGCCCGTGGGACAGGGGCCACATACCACGGCTCCTCCGAGAGCCCCTGCAGTCATGAGCCCTAAATCCAGCTGCTGGGTATTGCCGTTACATGATGACCAGTATTCCCTCTTCCGGGAGGAGAGGGGGGTTCGAATGCTACCTCCACAGAATCTCAGCCCCAGCTAACCTGACCCAAGAAGTGAAGCTAGGTTCCTCTGATCACCAGGCCCAACCCCATGTGAATGGCTTTGAATGTCAGGACAGGAATTGTGTGTTCTGATATCCTTATTCTTCAGAATCTTCTTCATAGCACTTCTTAAGCAGTTTTTAAATGTAAGACATGCATAATGATTATGTGTACTTTCCCTTTATGATGCAAATGATTTGTGTTGGTAATAATGACCTCTACTATAGGTCATTATTAACAATGGTGGGCTGAGGGTCCTCTGCTTTGCCTGTAGTCAGTAGAACATTGACTGCCATCACCAGCCCTCTCTGTTGATCATCACTCAAATAATAATACTTGGCTGTACATTGTTATGGATGTTGGCAGACCTCAGGAGTACTGTAAAGTAAGATGCCAAAGGTCTGGTGACTTCAGCCACATAAGAATTACCAATATCCTACAATGGTGTACACTTGATGGTGCCTTATGGTAATCATAAAAAGATTATTTTATCATCCATACAATTATGCTAGGATATTGGTAAGGGCCGGAATATGCAGCATTTAATTATGGAACAGAGATTCTTCTAAGCATTTTAGAATATGTAGTGAAGTCTAACCATTAAACAGAAGGAGGGTGACTTTCAAACAGCCCACATAAGGAGGCTGGCAAAAATGCACACAGTGCACCAATTTTCACAGTGGACTTATGCAGGTAAAGCTGCTATGAAAAATATCCAGAACAGCGCACACAAAGCTGCACCTACTTGTTTGCAGGGCACAACTTGTGCATGGGAATTTGCATGCATACGTTTTAAAATCAAAGATGTGTGCATGAATCCCAGCTTCACCACCTGGAACACCTAGCTGTGTACAATTAAAAATATGTGCAAAATCAGGTTCTGCAAATACTTTTATACACACAAATCCGTGTTTTAATTTGGTTTTGAAAATTACCTGCTAATTGACGTAATTTAAAAAGTTTTGTGGATTTTAGGCCTTATTTATGGGGTTGGTATCTAGGGTTGAGACCATTTGAACTGTAAAGCTTCTTAGGTAGTGTTGCTGTTGTTTTATTATATATTCTGTTTCTGTAATTTTTATTTGTACCAGATGTTTGCATTTGTACATCACCTGCAGCATGAGACAGGCTATTAAAAAGATCTCAATAAATAAATACAATACTATCATTCTGAGCATTGTGTAAACTCAGCTGCAAAAAATATTGTGCAGTTCATCTGCGAACTTTAAGAGGTACATTTTAAAAAACAGCGCGCGCGTACTTTTGTTCGCGCACCAGGCGCAAACAAAAGTACGCTGGATTTTATAAGATACGCACGTAGCCGCGCATATCTTATAAAATCTGGGGGGTCGGCGCACGCAAGGGGGTGTACATTTGTGCAACTTGCGCGCGCCGAGCCCTGCACGCGCTGCCCGTTCCCTCCGCCTCCCCCCACCCCCCAACCCTACCTAAATCCCCCTACTAACCTTTATCCGCGAAGTTACGCCTGCCTCTGGGCAATCGTAACTTACGTGCGCCGGCTGTCTGCTGCCGCGGCAGGTCCCAACACAGGCTGCTGTGTTGGGGCACTCAGCCACCCCCCCGAACATGCCCCCAAGCTGACATCACGCCCCCTGGCCATGCCCCTGACTACCCCTTTTTTCAAGCCCCGAGACTTACGCGCCGCCGAGCCTATGCAAAATAGGCTTGGCGCACGCGGGGGGTTTTTAAGGGTTACGCGCATAACTTATGCTCGTAACCCTTTTAAAATCCAGCCCTAAGTTTCTTTAAAAAAAAAATGTTCAGTGGTAAAGTTCTTTGCTTAGGACCCAGATTTTTCCTTGACCCTCTCTGTTACATCTGAAAAAAGGAGCTGACTCTCGAAAACTCATGAACGTCATCGTTTTTTGGATAATTCTTTAAAAAAAATAAAAAAAAGGTATTGCATCTGCATAGAATCCAGGTATCATTTTGTAATCCTTTTTCTTGCCAGGTTCAACTGAAGGGCGGCAGAGCTGGGAAGAGCCTTGCTCTCCTCCTTCCAACCCCTCCCCTTCCCTGAGTGCTATCATTAGGACACCTCGCTGCTATCATATCTCGTCCCTGAATGAGAACGCTGCCAAGCGCTTATGCAGACGGTATTCTCAAAAACTGATTCAGCACACCGTCTGCCAGCTGCTGAGGACTTACCCTGCTGCTACTCGCATTGATTCTTCCAACCCCAACCCCCTTATATTCTGGCTGCATGGCATTCAGCTCGTGGCTCTGAACTACCAAACAGATGGTAAGAAAACAACAGTCTGGGGCTGGAAACATAAGTGGGCCTTTAATTCGTTTGGGGAAATACATCAGGAAGGATCTTGCTTTCTGTTCTAGAGGCAAATGCCCAAGGATTCATAAGCAGTTACAAAGCCAGGACAACGAAGTTGGTTGTAGGTACATAATCAAGAAAGGAGTTGATGTTCTGAGCGTTTTTATACCACTACGGCACTTTAAAGGGATCATAAATGGGGAAAAATCCAGGGACTTCTATGCAAACCTTCCATATGGTCTTAGACTGCATCTCACAAGTTTGATGCTGATTCATAATCCATTGCTGTGCCGAGTCTTGATATTGAAAACAGTGTGTACACAAATTTAAAAGCTTGAATTAGGCTCACTAGAGATGATCTCAAGGTTTTTCTCATGTGTGTAGTTCTAAGCATTTATGTGCCAAAAAAGGCATCAGATTGACCAATTCATTCTTTTTCAGCCTATAAACTTCCCTGTTGCATGCTGTTGCGAAAAGTATGATTCAGCTAGTCCAGTGATTATGAAGATAATTTTCAAAAAGCCCACATAAGTCCACTCACCTCCACTCACCCGACAGATTCCATCCCTGCTAAACTCCTACTCACCATCCCGAACATCATAGCGAAGCCCTTAGCAGAGATAATTAATAGCTCGCTAACCCAAGGACTAGTACCAGACATCCTGAAACTAGCCACCCTCAAACCTCTCCTCAAAAAACCCAACTTGGACCCTACAGACCCAGCTAATTTTCGCCCCATAGCTAACCTTCCATTTGTAGCCAAACTTATGGAGAGGATAGTCAACAAACAGTTATCTGAATACCTAGAAGAGCATAAAATACTCACAACAGCCCAATTCGGATTCCGCAAATCCCTTAGTACGGAATCCCTCCTAACCTCTCTAACTGACAGAGTCCTCGTAGGTCTGGAGAAAAAGACCCCATACCTCCTGATTCTCCTCGACCTATCAGCTGCGTTTGATACCGTAAAACACTCTATCCTGATCGACCGGCTCTCAGACATAGGCATCTCAGGATCAGCCCTGGAATGGTTCAGATCCTTCCTACACAATAGGACTTTCAAGGTCAAAATCAGCAACAAGGATTCCCTCCCGGTCAAATCCTCTTTCGGAGTTCCCCCAAGGATCCTCTCTCTCCCCCACCCTCTTTAACATCTATCTTCTCCCCCTATGTCATCTACTCTCAAGTCTTAAGGTCACACACTTCATATACGCAGACGATGTTCAGATTCTGCTGCCAATCACTGACTCCATCTCCAGCACCATCAACTTCTGGAACAATTGTCTACAGTCCGTAAACTCACTCCTATCTAGCCTTAACCTAGTACTTAATACGTCAAAAACAGAACTTTTGCTTATCACTCCAGATGAGAACCTTCAGCCTACCAACAACCTAACCTCACCACCAATGATCAATTCCACTCAAGTAAGAGACCTGGGGGTCACCTTAGACAAAAGGCTGAACCTCAAAGAATTTGTCAAGAACACAACGAAAGAATGCTATTATAAACTACATATTCTGAAAAAGCTGAAACCTCTCCTGCATTTTCAGGACTTCAGAACAGTCCTCCAAACAATACTATTTTCCAAGATCGATTACTGCAACTCTCTGCTTATAGACCTTCCAACCATAACCACAAAACCTCTACAAATGTTGCAGAACTCCGCCGCAAGGATTCTTACTAACACCAGCAGAAGTGAACACATAACACCCATACTAAAACACTTACACTGGCTCCCCATCAGATCCAGAATCATCTTCAAAGTGCTAACTATAACACACAAGAACATCCATTCACAAACGTCGCTAGATCTAAGCCTTCCACTTCGCCTACACGAGTCTTCAAGACCAATCAGAAACAGATACTTAGGCACCTTACACGTACCTTCAGCCAAGTCCTCACTCAAGAAACGTGCATTCTCGACTGCCAGCTCCCTTCATTGGAATGCCTTCCCCACGGACATTCGCCTCGAAACGTGTACTCGAACATTCAAAAAGAAACTCAAGACCTGGCTCTTTACAAAAGCTTACACTTAAAGGTCTAGCTCAGAACCACATCCCAGAACTTGAATCATTCTCGCTTTTATAATCATATCAAACAACTCCTAATTTTATCCTTGGTCTCACAATTCCAAATCATTAAATATTTGAGCATGCTACACCAATACCTCTTAATCCAGATGTAACCTCAGTTTTTGAAGTCTTCACTCCTATAGAAATAACCGCCAGTTCTTATTTACTTAACCCTATTCTGTAGACGTAAACTTTTCATGAAGACTGTAATCTGTAAACACCTGTATTTATTATAAGAATTTGTATTTACTATTTATATTTATTATTTAGCCATTTACATTGTTCTGTTACCACTTGGTACTATTTCTCTCCTTTACCTCAAACTCTAAGTTCCTACTAAGTTAGCCATGTTATTTATACCCAATTGTTGGATGTAATTGTATATTTGTTTAATTGTTCAATCTGTTTGATGTAATTTTCTGTTCCTTGTTCTGTGTAAACCGAAGTGGTATGCACAAGTGCATGAACTCCGGTATATAAAAGCCTTTAAATAAATAAATTAAATAAATAAGTCTTCTTTGAAATTTGCGGGTTGTCCGCTATGCATGTGAACATATATGCAGAAAGATACATGCAGGTGTAATTTCGTGCCTGTAGATCTATGTGCATAATTTTAAAAAATGTGAAAATATGCGTATAATTCCTTTCCCTTTCTTAACTCCAGCCCATGGAATGCCTCTTGAGGCCATGCACAGAAGTATACATAAAACTGGGTTTTGCGCATACGTTTGTGGACATTGGCCGGTTCATATTCAAAAGGCGCATAAAACCGGGTTTTACACACATAAATCCTTTTGAAAATCAACCCCTATAAGTTTTGTATTGGAATTAATTTCCTTCCTCTTCCCTTTCACTGAAAATCTGTTGTCCTTTCCATGGTTCCCCATTGTTTTCTTTACAGCATACTATTCTGTTTCCTAATTGCTTCCACGTAAATGCAGCACATGTAATGAGGCAGTTTTTTAGCACTGTCCACATAGTTGCAAAGATCATAGATAGTTTATCCGTGGATGTTTTACCAATTCTCAAAGGAAAATACACACATACTTTGCCTTTGGAAACAGACTAGTGAAAAATTGCCTGCACAAAGTTGCACCTGCCTTTGTGAGGGTATATTTACCATGAGAAATAATTTTGTCTAGTCTTGAAAATGAAAAACTACTCACATTGTTGCCTTCCGCAACCTAACCTTGCCTCTGAACCCACCGACTTTTTCGTTTGGGTAAAAGTATGCTCAATGGGGCCAGTTTTCAGGCTCTTAACCTTGGGAGTTAGACTCCTAAATTGACCCTTTTGAAAATTTTCTCAGGTTGAGTCCCTAAATTTAGGGTCCTACTTTCATTAAGCATCGATTGTTAGGTTTTACCCTAAAATGTGCATGGCTACGGGGGTAGAAACAAAGTTAGGAGCTTAGCCCTGATTTTCAGAACTGGGCACCTTATTTAGGAGCCTAAATCCAGGCAAATGAATAGCAGGCCTAAATTAAGGAGCCTAACTTTTAGGCTCCTAAGTATATGTGAATTTTTTTCATCTGAACACTTAGGGTTAAATTTTCAAAAGTATGTGCGGGCGTCCATGTGCATGCGGTTCTCGGAATGCACACATGGAGGGCGCCGACTTTATAACATGCGCGCATCATCCCGTTCATGTTTTAAAATCCAATACCTGTGTGCATATGCACGCCTAATTTTATATCTGTGCACGCAGGTGCCCATTCTCGTGCACAAGAAGGGGGATTTTCTTTAAAAGCGAATGGCGATGTAATCGGTCCTTCTCCAGTTCCCTCCCAGTCCGCTCCAATAAAGAGCTCAGGAGCTGAAGTAAGTTCCGTGCGCCTTCTGGCTGCCAGCGTATGCCCCACCTAGACTCCACCCCAGCCCACCCCTTTTCAAAAATCTAGCACTTCCACGTGTATTGGGAGATATGCTCGTGGCCAGACTGCTCTGAAAATGTGCCCGGTGCGCATGGCCCGGCCACGTGCATATATCCCAGTATTTGCACGCGCCGGGCATTTAAGAATGCCCCATTAAGCTTTTAAACTCAGCTGAAAATAGATGCCTAAATATAGAAGCTCAGATTTTTTGAAATATCTGCTCCATTGTTGGGCCCCTTGCATACTTTTACATGGAGAAAGAGTGGGTAATTTTCAGACAGTTTTCCAGGATAAAATGCATGGCCTTTGCTAGGTGTAATCACTAATGAAATCTATCTAGGATTATTAGGACAACTAACTAGTGTGACTCACTGTTCTGGAAATTCTTTATATTCATCATTGATATTAGTTTGGTACTTTTTCTGATTGATTATTGACAATTATTGGTTATTAATGGGATCCATATTCAGCTGTTATCCAGTTAGCAAAGTTAGCCAGATAAACTTATCTGTCCAACTTTGGAGGTATATCTGGCTAACTTTAGGACAGCACTTTGGCCTGACCAGACATAGCCAGCTAAGTTATCTGGCTAACTTTGAAAATTGGACTTAGCCAGGTACTTTAGCTGGCTAATGTAACTCCTCCCCAAAATGCCCCTGGAACACTGCTAAGTTATCCAGCTAAATTGTATCCAAATAATAAGATAATCAGCCCAAATATTCATTTAAGTAGATAACTTCAGAGTTATCCATCTAAATGCTTCTGAAAGGGAACCTCTAATAATGTCTCAGGTACCTTTACTTTCTAGTATTTCATATCACACAGATGCAGCTGCTGAAATATTTGAGTCCACTGATTTAGTAACTTCTTTATATTAATGTATTCTAGCCACTGGGTGGTTCCAGAATTATATGAGGTAATGTCTCATTTTTTAGCAGATGTAGATCAAATTTCAGGAGTCTTGCCTAAGCAGTGTAATTGTCTTTTTTTTTTTTTTGGTGTTACAAAGTTTGTGTAGTGTATTTTGTACTATAGTTTTATCTACTTTAATTTTTATCTCATAAATATGTTTTGATACAAATTGAGTTTAGTGACACACACAATATGAGAGGGGTGGGGGATACTTTGTGTTGCTTTCCATATCAGAAGTTAGGTGCTCATCTCCCCACAGTGAAAGAATCTCACCTGGACAGTCTGGATGGGCCAACTTGGCTTTTATCTGCTGCATGACATCTGAACATTCTCAGCTCCATTATGAGCTGCCTGTGTTATAATCGGGTAATAGCAGTTCTGTTCTGCATTATTCTTTTCCAAAGAATCTGGGATGTTTTACCAGTAATCACAGTATTTCAATCAGAACAAGAGAAGAAAACAACCTTTAAAAACCAAAATGTATTTCTTCCTATAGCATCATGGGGCAGATGTGTTTTTGGTAAATAAATGTTTCCCATTTCAAACTTCAATGAAAACATAAGAAACAGATCAATTGTCATTGAGTAATACTAACTCAAATGAGTTGTGCCAAATGCCAATTGCTGATCCATTAATATGGAATATTCTGCATTGTATGAGAATGACTGCAAGCGAAACTAGACAAACTGTGCTGTCTCCTTTTTTCTCTTTGATGTGGCCTTGGTCCAAGTGGACTTTCCATGTGCCAAACCTAAATAAAATTCTCTTTCCCCCCCCCCCCATGCTCATGGTGATTATTCATAAATTTATGACATGCAAATCCCATCTCATATTTCCACTTGTTCTAGTGAACATCAGCTCCTGTTCTAGGTTAAGTTTATTAAGTGTGACTTGCCCGGGTTGCGTATTCAAATATTCATGTCCTTGCAGGCAAGCCCCAGTATGCTCCATATCTAAAATTCTGAGAATGCAATAGTGCTTTCATGCCTCTGTTGAAGGCGCTGTGCTTGTAATACCCTCTGTCAGCTTGCCACCTTCACTTGTCATATTGCTTCCTGTTTTATTGCTCCATTCAGAAGCATATTACACAATCGGCCTACATTTTATAACACCATTAGAATACTGAGTAACATTGCTGTCATAATTTTTTTATTTTATTTATTTATTTTACTGTTTTAGCTGAAAACACCACAGAGTAGGCATAAATGAAGGTTGAGTGCTTTGTTAAATATTTAAAGTTACAGATAGGGAGGGTAATTGACAAAGGGACTTCTGCGAGCAGAGTAGTGCTTTACCCACAGAAATGGACATTTAGAAAATTGTGTGCTCGATAACGCACGTAAAATTATGCACATATGCACTGTATGAACATACTTTTACATGCACAGGGAGGAAGTGTTCCAGGGATTGGAGTCTGGGCAAGCTTGGGATTTATGCGTAGACTTTTTGAATACCCCGTATACTTTTAGCTAGAATTCGAGAACACAATTTTCAGACTTCCAATTTATACAAGTTAGTTAATTATTATTATTTTTTAATTACTTTTTCTGTACTGCCTTATCGGCCCAAAAGGCCATCCAAAGCATTGTACAGTAAAATTAGATATGGGGAGGTCGATAGTGCCACTTCTCCAGATAAGTATAGAGTTACATGGTTACATGGTGGTGGCTGAATATCTGACCACATTTAGCAGCCACCACTTATCCGAATATGTACTTATCCGGCTAAGTGGCTGGCAGGATATGGACATTACAGGGAGATGCTACTTATCCGGCTAAGAAAACCGGATGAGTACCAATATTCAGTGTTATCCGGCTATGTTAGTTGGATAAGTTAGACCTAACTCTGAATATCAGAGTTAGCCTCCCAGTTTTGCCACTGGAACGCCCCTAATGTATCTGTCTAAATTCTAACTTGCTAACTTATTAACCGTGTAGAGTTTAGCCAGGTAAGTGTGCCAATCTTTATTCAAGTAATGTCTATCTGGGTCACTTATTATATTCAATATATTTCCAATATAAACAGTTGTTCCCACTTATAACACACCAAAAAATAGTTGGACCATCATAATAGCATGACAGACAATTGACCTGCTTTGTTTTATAATCATAGGTCCTTAGAATGTTCACTTTTTCTTTTATCTTTTTTTTGTTGCATTTAAAACTATTTTTCAAATATATATACACAAACTTATATGCTGCCATTAAAGCTCTCTCAATTCTCCTGACAGATGCCATGTTTCGAGTGTTTATTTCTGCATCGGGATATTCATCATTTTTTAAGCAGCATTTAATCTAGAAAGGAACAGGATAAAGAATGTTAATACTGAATTTACCCTTGGATTCATCAAAATGTGTTAACGCATTGATAATGTCCATGTTAAAAAGGGGTGTGCTTAGGGAAATTTTTGCAAGTTACTGCACCATGCGTTAACTTGCTGCTTCGCATTGGTAGTATCGCGTGGTGCAGTAAACTTAGCACGCTCTAGCGCTAAGAAAGAGAGAGAGAGAGACTATTTACAAGGCCCTCATAGTAGTGAACTATTTATATCTCTATAGGAGGGCCATCTAATAGGTCGAGGTGAGGTGTTGGTGATGGTTTAGGGGTAAAATCAAGCTAGGGTGAGATAGCATAGTACAAAATTTCATCTTTGTGAGACTTTCCTCACTCCAAATGTCAAATCTTCACCAAGGTGTACTGTGCTGTTCGTACGTCTCACTCTACATGCGAAACTAACCCCTAAACCACCACCAACACCTCACCTAGACCTATTAGATGGCCCTCCTATAGAGATATAAATAGTTACACACTGTGAGGCCCTCCCCAGAGGTGTTTCTCTCTCTCCCCCCCCCCCCCAAAGAAAAATGGCCAAAATGCAATTCAAAAATTTATCGCGAATTGCGTTATGGCCATTTCGGGCATATTGCACAGCCTAACTCCAGGAAAAAAGGTGTAGTTATTTTCCAGTATTAAAAATGTGCAATATTGCACATCATTTTAGTAAATCCCGCCCAAATTCCTCACTGATCCCACCCCTCCAAAAAAGTTTCATTCGCAGTATGCAACATTGTTCTTAACACATGTTATGGCATTAACGCATGCGTTATCGTGTGCGTTAACAACATAACGCATTTTGATGAATGACCCTATTAGCTTGTAGCACAGGGAGCAAAATGGCAATCTCACTATCCATTTTGAGACCCCCTTCTTCAGATTTGATTCCAACTCCCGGAAGTGCACGAGTTGCCTATTAACTTAAATTTTTTATAGGAAGTTACCAATAAAAATGGCAGACCTCAATGACATCATTTGTAACCAGTTATTCTCATTTTTCTTGGCACAACCAATCAAATCAAAGCAAATCTGAATGTATTCTGACATCACCTGTATCCCTCACTGTTAAATTAACAAATACAATTCTGTTTCATCATTTAAACCTGAAGGAGTTACAGAGTTCAAAATATATATCCAAAACTATTCTTTATAATTCAATACTGTCTCCAAAGTGCCTTCACAATTTGAAGGCAAAACGTGGTCAATAATCCACCAACATAGATCCTGTGAGAGGCGACTATTGGTCCTGACAGTCTTTTATTTTGAATGGAACTGTTATGTTCTGTGAGCCGAGTTTTCATCATCCTTTTGTCCTTCCAATATATAGTAACCCACATGGGCACTGTATTGCAAAAACATGTTTTTTGAAGTACAATCAGTGTGTGTCCATAGTTTATAAACACGTTCTGAGTTCAAATCCTGCCACACTGTAATGTTCAATGTAGTCTTACACATTGAATAATGGCCACAGGGTTTATGGCCCATCAAATGGGTACTTTGTTGGTCAGACTCAGGAGATAAACAAGATCTGACCACTAGATCTCTTAAACTTTTCCCTTTTGTAAAGGCTATTAAGGGATGGTGTTGAAATACCTGATGTAACTGTAAAATATACCAATTATTGGTACAACACTGACTCGATGATATGAGCAATTTGAGAGTGTCGCAAAGTGCATACTAATCTATTTTCAGATTTTACACGGTCTAACAATAACCATTGATGCTCAGCATTCCGTGCTTTTTAATTAATTAATTTATTTATTTATTTTATTTACAAACTTTTCTATACCATCGTTTAGTGGTGCACCATCACAACGGTTTACAGTTAGGCACAAATATGTTTGGTTTGGTTTCTAAATCATCCAAAAGGTGCCAGTATTATACGGTTACATAGTTCAATAATATACTCTAAATGGGGAATGGGTGTGTTACCATTTATGATTGTTAGCGTAATCATATGTTTATACTGTCTTTCTAATATAATACTTAAATATGAGAAAAATAATAAAAAATAAGCAACTCCGCATTTTTACTGGTGACTTTCATCTGTTTTTGTGTTGTTATTCAGCTACCTCACTGTGAAATGCTTTTTTGAAGAGCCATGTTTTTAAGCCTTTTTTGAAGAGCTTTAATTCTTCCATTAGTCTTAATTCCAGGGGTAATGAGTTCCATAATAAAGGTCCTGCCAATGATAGTGCTCTCTCTCTGACTTGGGTCAACTTTGCTGTATTGACTGAGGGTATGGTTAGTAGAGCTCTATTGGCCGATCTGAGACTTCTTTGAGGGACATGTAATCGTAGTGCGGTATTTAGCCAGTCAGCATGTTCGTCATTTATTAGTTTATGCACTGTGCATAGTGTTTTAAATTGTACTCTTTGTTCTATTGGGAGCCAGTGTAAATCTGCAAGTGTCTGGGTGATATGATCTCTTCTGCCTTTACCAGTAAGTATTCTGGCAGCCGAGTTCTGTAGTATTTGCAGTGGTCTGATAGTAGTATATGGCAATCCTAGGAAAAGTGTGTTACAGTAGTCCGTGCTGGCAATATTAATGTTTGTAGTATTGTACGAAAGTGTTTCTGATTTAATAAGGGTTTTAGTCTTCTAAGGTCCATTAATTTGGCGTAGCCTTCTCTTGCTTTTATTGATATGTGTTGTTTAAGGCTCAGTTCTGTGTCTATAATTACTCCTAGGTTTCTAGCTTTATCAGTTAGCTCAACTGATTTGCTATTTTTAGGTTGGATGGGATTTTGAATTCTTTCAATGTTTTTTCATTCAAGATGTATAAATTCTGTTTTTTCGATGTTGATTACTAGTTTCATTTGGTGTAATAGTTGTTTTATTATGTCTAGGTATAACATTGCAAAATTCAGTGTTTTTTCAATTGTTTCTTCAACTGGTAGAATTAATTGAATGTTGTCAGCATATATGTAGTGTATGATACCTAGCCCCGCTAGCAGGTGACAGAGAGAGAGCATGTAAATGTTAAATAGCGTCGCTGAGAGTGCTGAACCCTGGGGGACGCCTGTCTTTAGTTTGATTTTGTCTGATATTGTGTTTTTTATCTGTACCTGATAAGATCTATTGTTCAGATAGGATGTAAACCATTCAATTGTTTTGTTTTGTAATCCAGTTTCTTCCAGTCTTTTCAATAGTATGTCATGGTTTACCGTGTCAAATGCTGCTGACAGATCTAGCAGTATTTTATACATTGGTTTTATAACTCACATTGGATAGCCTCTTTCTAATAACCTATGATGCATGTCATGAGCTTGTATTTCAGAGTTCTCTTTATTAGAGCAAATCCTACACAAGTGCAAAAACTGACCAAATAGAAGACTTGATTGTAAACTATATGGATGAAAATTATCAAATCTCAGAATATTGTTATGATCTGTGGATTTTCTATACACTGTTGTTGCCAAATTTTTTCCTTCTTTGTATATCTAAATGTCCAGGTATGGTAAACGGTTAAAATGGACTTCCATGGTGAATTGTAAATGCTGATCTCTTAAATTCCACCATTGTATAAAAGTATTAAATTCCTCCAACAATGATGACCACAGGGAAAATATATCAAAATATATTTTGACCATACTTTTACACTTTTGAAAAAAGGGGTCTATAACTATATTCTGTTTCAAAATGTGCCACATAAAGATTTCTTCCTCAAGAATAGAAACTAACATACCACAAATAATGAGCAATAATTTTTAGTGACCATCATATTTGGGTAGTATGTATTTATGGGTACACATCATTGAATGTGCATCGCACATCTAATCATTGCCACAACGTTTAATCATCGGTCAATTTTTTCAAATTTTTCGTGTTGTAGTACTTTAAGTGATTATATCATCTATTCTTATTCACAAAGGACTTTCATCACTTAACTTTTGAGGTTGCTTAATTCACGTAGTCAGCCCAAAGAACTGATTTGTCAAAGTCCTAGATGTGAAAGTCACCTGACACAGTCTGTTTTCGGAAAGCGGGATTCCTTCTTCACGGGGCTAGTTATTAGTCTGGCGTTGTTCCGGCATTGTGAAATTCAACTTTGAAATATATCAAAATACAGAGATTAAAGGTATCATGTAGATAGATTTGCAATATTGGAGGCCATCGTGGCCCCAACGCAATGCCATGTTAAAAATCCTCTTGAAACAAGAAGTAATTATGTGTTAGTGCAATCTGTTCCAACTGTACAATCAACTCCGTCAGTATTTTGTGTGGTCTTATTCTCACCTCATCAGTGCTTCCTGTTGGGGGATATTTGTATATAAGGACTGTACATCCAGCAAAACCAGATAATATGATTGTATATCCTCATTAATTTCTGACAATTTTGTGAGCATATGTTTTGGTCCCAAATATATTTAGCCAGATAATTTCTAAGTTATCTGGCTAAATGCTTCTGAATATGGACCTCCTGGTTTTTCAATGTTTATTTTATGTTTTCATCTATTTGACCAAACTTTCTTCCTATTTGTTTGGGGACGGGAGGGGGGAGGAAGGGACAGAGGGGACAACAATGGCTTTTGTTTTAGGTGTAAACTGTATTCAGCTATTTTGATGTTTAAGAATTGCTCATTTTATGTCATGATATTTCAGATTCAATAAAGAATTTTAAAGTTAAAACAGAAATTGCCTTTTGGTGTACAGATTTAGCTCCCTTTCATGCATCTTTGTCTTCCTTTATCCGTAGATCTTCCTATGCATTTAAATGCTGCAATGTTTGAAGCTAATGGTGGCTGTGGCTATGTTTTGAAACCCCCTGTTCTGTGGGACAAGAACTGCCCCATGCACCAGTTATTTTCTCCTCTGGAGCGAGATGTGGAAAATATGGAACCAGCTATATATTCTATAACAGTAAGCACTTTTTTAAATTCCAGAAATTAGGTTAGTATCAAGATATTACATTTATAGATAGGTTTCAAATAAAGGTTACGGGAGTCAGAAATCTCTTATTCTTTAGGATTTTGAGTTTGGCACATTCCTGCGGGAATGACCTTGAAATGTCATTCTAATTACTATGAAAGTTTTGCTCCAAAGTTTTCCTGACCTACAGTATCTACAATGCTTTCAAAACAACCGTGTTTAGAAGCCTTAGGATTACAGCACAAATATTTTCAATCATGCGGTCAGCTTAAGACTACAAGTGGCTTAATCATCAGTATTTTTTTTTTCGTGAACTTACTCTGCTACAGCTTAGAAACTTGCACTGTGCTTAAAACTCTGGCTGAAGGAACTGGGACTCAGCCAAGGCGCTAACTCTTAAGGGCTTAGCATAAGTGACTAATGTTTTACAAACTCATAAATCTTATCTTTTTCTATATATGTATGTATCTATATAAAAGGAGTCTGAAAGACAAGCCGATACAGTGGGATTTTACTAGTAAGCTAATGCTTTCTGCTACGGTAGCCTGTTTAGAGATGGTTCAGCCAGAATATTTTGTTCAGGTTCTTTGCATTTTCTACTTTCCATTAATTTTTGTATTACTTCACCTGTGCCTGTAGTACAGTTAACTTTTGAGCAGTTTGGATTCAGTATTAGCTGCCCTAGTGTAGCTGCATTTCGTTTCCTAAGCCTCTGATATTTGATGTATAATTCACCCATTCTTGTTCACCCTGTTTTCAGTTCACTTACTCCCCTTTTCTCGAAGGTTTGGTGTGCATCAATGTGTCACACCAAAACAGTCCAAAGCAAATATGCAAACAAAATAATTATGAGAAAAAAGAAACATTGCCAATGAAAATTGAGAATTTATAAATACAAAGAACACATTTTCAAAATTTAAATTTGGACCATCATACCAGCCCCGCGGATGCTGAACTTTTTTTTCATTCAGTATTTTCACCGCTAAAGGTCATTTATGATCATTGGTCCTGAGAGAGTATTTTTTGAAATTTTCAAATGCTTATAAAAAGGAATACTTCCCCCTTCAACAGAATCACTGAGCCCGACATGATACCACATTTCGCAATGGCTGCCTCAGGGGTTCCCGGTTCATTCTTGGCTGGCAAGGAAAGTATGTGCCTTATATGCAATGCAACAGTTGATAGTCCAAATTTAAATTTTGACAAAGTGTTCTCTGTATTTATGATTTTTCAATTTTAATTGGCAACGTTTCTTTTTTCTCATGCATTAATGTGTGACAGAGCATATTATTTACCGTGGCAGCCATTATTTCTAATGGGTTCTATTCACTGGGAGGATAACTATAAAAGAAGTGTGAATGGTGGCATATGTGTGTATGTGCTCACACATAGTTTTACCCTAGTATAATATAACGTGCGAATCATATACGCACATATTATAAAGTATGCATATTTTTACTCCACGAAGGGCCTGATTTTAAAAAGCATTTACTTGAGTAAAACTGAGTTTTTCTTGAATAAATGGACTTTACTCAAATAAGTGGGCTTTTCAAAATTTCTACAATATATGCCATTGAATTGTCCATAGGATTTACTTGCGTAAGGGCACTTTACTCGCATAAATAGATTTTGAAAATTGCTATAATAGTAGTTATATTTGCATGTGTAACTCCTTTTGAAAATTACCCCCAAAATGCGTATGTATGCAGGCCAACGTGCAATTACATGCAATGCATTAAAACCACGTTCTTCAGTGCATTAAATGTGTGTACTTTAGCCACCTATTTTTAAAATATATATGCACGGGGTAATTCTCAAAAGGATTTACACGCATAAAACTGAGTTTTACATGTGTAAATGCATTTTACCCATGTAAGTGGGTTTTTGAAAATTGCTACGATATATGCCATTGAATTGTCCATAGGATCTACCCACGTAAGTGCACGTTACACGAGTAAATGGCTTTTGAAAATTGCTATATGATGTTACATTTACCGATGCAACTCCTTCGAAAATTCACCTTATATATTGTATGTGCGAAAATATAGTACAACTTTAATTATTTCAAGATTCTTTTCAAGCGCTAAATCAGGTGCCAGGCTTACTCGCACGAGTCAGGCTTTACATGCGTAAATCATTGAATTTTAAAACATGCACGTGTGAGTGAAAGTACCGGTTTAAATAATTAGTCCACCAGTTTGCCAAGTCCTTCCCCAGTTCATCAAGACTCTCCTGGCTTTTCAGCCTGAATTCCCCCCCAGTTCACATACACATGTTTATTATCGCTTATACCAGATAATTAGCATGTGTAGCAATACGCAGGTAAGTGTGTCTTTTAAAATAGCAACTTTTGCGCATAACTGTTGGCCCTGCCCCAGAATTCCCCTAGATAGGGATTTTTTTGGGGTGGGTTTTTGTTAATATTCTGCTTTTTGGCACTTCAAAGTGGATTACATTCAGGTATAGTAGGTTTTTATCTATTCCCAGAGGTTTTACAATCCAAAAGGTGAATTTTACAAGCCTGATATGCGCATCAATTAGGGGATGCGTGAATATGTTGGGCTGGCGCGTGCTGTATTGAATTTTAAAGCGCCGGGATACACACGTACATGCAGCTGCATACACAAATGAAAAGATTCCAAAAAGGGACAGGATGTGGTCTGGGCAGGGCATGGGCGTTCCTGGATTTTACCATGAAATTTGTGTGTAAGCATTTATGCACTGCGGCGCATGCCAGAGTGCCCTACCGCGTAACTTTACCTCTGCTATGGATGATGTGCAAGTTGTAAAACAAAAAATTCTAGGCAGATGACAGGGGTTTTAAAGGTCAGGGCTAACAGAGGAGAAGGGAGGCTATGAAACTAGAGGGGTTTGGAAGGTCCCATCCCTTAACTGGGAAAACTGGCAATGTGTCGACATACGTGCCTTTAAAAATTTCCCTATTTATTTGGTAGAAGTGGCATTTTAAAACTGAGCGTACATGTGCGCACAGTCAGGCTATTTTTATGACATGCATGTATATACACACGTTTGTTATAAAATATCTGTGTCCCTGGGCACAGGCTGTTTTTAAAGCTACCATCTAACAGGGTCATTTATCAAATTGCGTTAGGGCCATAACGCATGCAATCAATAACGCAACACGAGATGCGTTGCAAATTTAAAAAATTTAGGCAAAAGAGAGGAGTTTGGGTGGAGTTTATGAAAATGAGGGGTGTTTAACGTTGCGTGCAATATTGTAATGTACGCTAGCGCACAATTTAACACCGGAAATAACACCTTTTTTCCTGGTATTATGCTGTGCATTATGCCCGAATAGGGATTTGCGGGCAGGTGGAGGGGAGGGAGAGAGGGGGGGAGGAGAGAGAGAGAGGGGGAACCTTTGGGGAGGCATACTTATTAGTCAACTTTTTATACCACTGTAAGAGGCGCAACTAGTAATTTGGGGTGAGGTTTTGGTGGTGTGCTAGGTTTTGGGGGGGCAGTTTTACATGCACAGTTTTACATGCACAGGGAAGATTTTATGTGATTTGGAGTGACAAAAGGTATAAAAAGATGAGATTTGTACAATGTACTCTCGACCTAGCTTGATGCACTCTCTATCTAGCTGCTATCAAGCTAGGTTGAGAGTACAATGTACAAATGTCATCTTTGTGTACCTGTCATCACTCCAAATCACATAAAATCTTCACTGATGTCTACTGTGCATGTCAAACTTCCTCCCAAGTTACTAGTTGCCCCTATTACAGTGTTATAAATAGTTTACTTATATGAGAGGCTTATAAAGAATATCTCTCTCTCTCATTACCCTAACCACACCCCTTTTTTAAAATCATGGGCGCTATTTTTGCTATATTTATAGCAAAATTATAAATCTTGGTCTAAGTTTGTAACTTAGGCAGAAGACGATAAAGTGCCCTTCCTAAGGTCACACGAAGCAGCAGTGGGATTTGAACTGAGGTTTGTAACCTTCTGCTCTAACCACTAGGCTACTTCTCCACTCCACTCCCTTTTCTATACATGTATATGTGTGCGTGAAAGTGAAAATGCTGGTGTATTTTGTATGTTTACAAAATACCAAATACGCAAGTAGTGGCTACTTACATGAGTATACACTAATTTGTATGCACTTAACGTTTTGAAAATTCACCTCTGATAATATGTGCTTTCACTTGTTAATGGTGTTGGTATATAACTTGTTGTCCTTTACTTTTGTAGTACCACACAGAAAGCACAGCTTTCTTCTAAGTTAATTTCAACAACTGAGCTCTCCTCTGGCTCTGGAACATATCTGCTAAATGCTGACTTGCTCCCTTGAAAAGGTGCACCTTGGTTACTGTGTTTGCTCTTCTGCTTCAGATCGTCTCGGGGCAGAACGTATGTCCAGGTAACAGCGCTGGGAGTCCCTGCATTGAGCTTGACGTGCTCGGGATACCTCTGGACAGCTGCCATTTTCGCACTAAGCCCATTCATCGCAATACCTTGAACCCCATGTGGAACGAGCAATTCCTCTTCCGGGTTTACTTTGAAGATCTGGTCTTTCTTCGCTTTGCTGTGGTGGAAAACAACAGCTCAGCTGTGACTGCTCAAAGAATCATTCTCCTAAAGGCTCTTAAAAGAGGTAAAAACAAACAAAACCCAAAATCCAAATGTTCTAGCAGAGAATCTGTTTTTAGTCTTGCCAAAATTGGTATCTGTGAGTTTTCTGCAACTGCTGATATGAAACTACATATTATGTCCAATATCTAGATTCCTTTGTATTGCCTTATCATGAACTATGTGTGTCTGTTTCTACATAAGGTAGGAATGTTCTGTTTTTCATCCTTGTAATACAGATCCGTGTGTGTATTATATTTATGACAAAGAATTCCCTAACAATTATTGTTCCAATCAAACAACAAAAGATGCAGCAGTACAGTATCTGGTTAGCAATTGCATGCTCATTCAAAGCCCAGGCAAAGGGGAACAAAGACCAGCGTGGTTTTTAGTTTTATACAGACAAAAGGGAAGCAGCGAGAGCACGTGCATGTGGGCCAACTTAATATCGCCTTTTATTACAACCCATTTGAAAAAGCATCAATCAAATACACAATCAGGCTAATCCAAAATGATTATATAAATGCAGATACTTAACATAATTACTGGGACGTCCATATTCAGAAGCATTTGGCTGGCTAACTCTGACGTTAACTGGCTAAATTAATATTTGGGCACCAATCTGGCTAAATTCCAGTCAGCTAATAAGACGATTAGAATTTAGCCAGCTAAGGGGTAGATTTTCAAAGACACACGCGTGGTTCCTGGCGCATGCATGTGGACGCGGTGATTTTATAACATACACACGTCACCGTGCACATGTTACAAAATACGATTCCCACGCATAATAATAATATTTGCGCATACATGTGCAGATGGGGGGAGGGGATTTTAAAAAACAATGCGCGGTGACGCGAAAAGGCCTTTCCCAGTTACCTCCCAGTCTGCTCCAATTAAGGAGCGGACTGGGAGGGAACTTTCCTATCCCCCTACCTAGCCTTTTTCCCTTTTCCCCTCTCCTCTCCGACCCCTAAACCCATCTTAACTACCCTAGATTTTTTTGTTTTATTACTTGCGTGCTCTAAGGAGCAGACTTAAGTTGTGCGTGCCAGCCGGCTGCTGGCGCGCACTTCCCGGGGACAGTGCAAAATGACACTGTCCCGGCCCACCCAGACCCCACCCCCAGCCCACCCCTCTTTGATGGCCTGGCACTTCTGCACATACCAAGAGATATGCGCATGTCCGGGCTGTTTCTAAAATGCCCTCGAGCACGCATGGCCAGCCACACACGTATCTCCCAGTTTTTGCGCACAGCCTTTTGAAAATTTGGACTTATGTTAGAGGTGTTTTAGGGGCGTAACCGGTAGGAGTTGAGTTAGCCGGCTAAGGTAACTGGCTAACTCTGATATTCAGAGTTAACCAGCTACCTTAGGCCTGGATTTATCAAAATGCACTAAATACCGCATGCGATAGAAAAAGGGGCATGTTTTATGGTAATAGGCAGTTTATTGAAATTTGTGCTAATACCTATGCAAAGAGCTAAGTTACTACAAATTGCGAAAACATTTTTGCACTTTGAGATAAGTGCCAGGAGTGTGGTATTTCCTACATACAACCACTGGGGGACCATGTTTACTATCAGGGCCACTGAGGAGAGAGAGAGAGACTAGCCATAATGCCCCAACACTAGATAGGTATTTATATCTCTATGGGAGGCCCACCTAGTAACTCGAGGTGAGGTTTAAGTATTAGTGTAGGGGTTAGGGGCCACTTTGACATTCAAAGTGAGACATACGAACAGAACAGTGCTCTCTTGTGAAGATTTGATGACCCTCGGAGTGAGGAAAGTCACTCAAAGATGAGATTTGTGCAATGTTCTCTCAACCTAACTTGATGTTACCCAGGTAGAGAGTCCATCAAGCTAGGTTGAGAGAACATTGTACAAATATTTTATTTTATTTATTTACGCAATTTTATATACCGACATTCATATTGATTTCATGTCGGTTTACAATACAGTAAAATTCAGCATACATACAACATATAAGTCATCACTCTTCAATTTAAAACATAATAAAATATGCACTTAGTCAATTAACTATAAAACAAAATTAATAATACCTTAAAATCTAATAAAACTATTACCAATACAAACTAAAAGTTGATAGGCACTAATTAACTTAACTAAAACTGCCTCCTACTAATTTTTGAGGTAAAAACATTAATTAAAAGTTAGTATTAATTAACAATGTTTAATAAAAGTTAGTAGAGGTTAGTTTAGGGAGGAATCTGGACCTGGGGATTAACTTGCTTGGATAAAAGCCTGTTCAAATAACCAAGTCTTTATCAGTTTTTTAAATCTATTTATGTTTGACTCTGTTCAGATATCGAGGGGCAGCAAATTCCAAATTTTTGGTCCAGCCAAATATCATCTTTGAGTGAGTTTCTTCACTCCGAGGGTCATCAAATCTTCACAAGAGAGCACTGTTCTGTTCGTACATCTCAATTTGAATGTCAAAGTGGCCTCTAACCCCTACACTAATACCTAAACCTCACCTCGAGTTACTAGGTGGGCCTCCTATAGAGATATAAATACCTATCTTGTGTTGGGGCATTGTGGCTAGTCTCTCTCTCTCTCTCTCTCTCGCTCTCTCTCTCAGACAGGGCCTGGATAGCATGGCTTGTGCTGTGAGAGCCTCAAATTTACTAAAACCGGCATTTGAAAAACGTGTAGCTAAAATCGGCGTTAAAGCCGTGCAATAGGGCTTCGCAAAATGGTAAACCCAGCCCACTCCCACCCCTAACTCCTCCTCTTTTTCGGATTTGCATCGCACCATACGATATGGTGCTATGGCATGCATTAAAGGCGTTTTCGCATGCATTAAGGGCGAAAACGCCTTATAGCATTTTGATAAATGACCCTATTAGCCAGCTAAATGTGGTCAGGCCAAAGAGCTTACATAAATTCAGCTAAAATAACTTTATGATAGCCGGCTATATTCAATAGCACGGCTGCACTATTGAACATGCCTCTAAAGTTAACTGGATAAGTTTATCCAGCTAACTTTGCTATCCAGACTGTGTCTGAATATGGACCTCTAGATGTTTATCTGAGAAAAATTACTGCTGAGTGATCCCCTATTCTGCAAAATTCCTTCAAGAAGATCTGGTTCATAAAAAGCATACTTGGCATTCCCTAGCTTAATCTCTCATTTACAAGGAAATCTCAAAATAAAGATAACCACAACCGCAATTATCTCTTGCTTGTTACCCAAAATAATCTTGCACCTTTATTGTGTAGATCTAGACAAATCAGGAAATAAAGCAACTTTATGGCCTAAAAACTCTTTTGTTTAGTGTGAATAAACATTTTCATAGTCCAGTTTTTATTTAGTTCTAAAGCAAAGGCAACGCAAAGTTATGTTTAGGATTCCTGCAAAAAAGTAGTGAGACCTAAGCTATCTATAAGTAGATCAGATGTCACATGCGGATTCAAAGCAGGTTCCATTCTGCTACGAACAGGGAGGTAAAAGGCTTTAGATGCAGGAGGAACATTCTTGGTAACATTTTTTAACATGTCTAAAAGTGCTAGCAATGGAGAATTTGAGACATTTAAGAAGCGCAAGTTAAATTTCCTAGCTGATTTTTAAGTCTCTAGTTTGGCACATTTCATTATTATTCTTAATTAGAGCTGCATCATAAGTATATAACTCCTTATATTGAGTCTCAAGCTGAATCAGGTTTTCCCCATACTCTCTAATCGACTGAGCATGGGAATTAACCTGAGTATTTATTTATTTATTTATTTATTTATTTATTTTTATATACCGATGTTCCTGTAAAGAATACATATCGCACCGGTTTACAAGGAACTGAACAGACGCCTCCAGGGCGGAAATACATTAAAACAGTCGCCTCAAGGCAGAATACATTAACACAAGTATACAGGAAAACTATTAAAAGAGAACTTTCATAAACTCAATTAAATGTAACTGTGAACCATATTTAACTCGTTGATAGATGACAAAGTATTATCAGTTTTAACAGATAGAGATCTATTAATATCCACAATAGCTGTCCATTTGTTGAGCAGATAGATGAGTATAGGGCTAAGGTAGATAGATTTAAACAAGAATGTATTTCAAAAAAGATTCAGGAAGCCCAGAACCAGCCTAAAGAATTATTCTACGTTGTAAAAAATATGACTAAACTGTCTGAGAATAATTTTAGTGATGATACTGGAATTGAACCTGATTTAATAGGTCTATTCTTTATTGATAAAATTAATTCACTGGTGCCTTTAAACTTGATACAAGCTAATGAATATGGCTCAAGTGCAATCAGATGAGAATTTTTTGAATAGACAACTACTGATGAGATCAGTAATATAATAGGAAATCATATTTTGTTCCTTAAGTGATTTTTCAAATGCATCATTTAAATGTCTCAGGAAGGAGATTGCACCTTTCATTAATAATCTTGTAAACCTTTTGTTGAGAGAGGGTGAAATACCAGAACAATTGAAAGAAGACATGATTAGACCTGTGCTTAAAAAAACAAAATTGGATAAGAATGATTTTAAAAATTATAGACCAATTTCAAATTTACCCTTTGTGACAAAAATTTTAGAGTACGTTGTTTTGAAACAATTGCAGGTTTTTATGAATAAATATGATGTATTGGATCAGCGTCAATATGGATTTAGATCAGACTATAATACAGAGACCCTTTTATTATCATTGTGCCATGTTTTTTAGGCAACAGTTTGATTCAAGGGTAGAATATATTCTTGTCCTGTTAGATTTATCAGCAGCGTTTGACGCTATTGATCATTCCATTTTGTTAGGACGCTTACATGATCTAGTGATAGGCGATGTGGTACTTAGATGGTTCACTTCCTTTTTGGAAGATAGGAGTTATTGGGTACAGATAGCAGGAAAGAGTGTTTAAAACCTCTACTGGGGTTCCCCAGGGATCAACCTTGTCAGCCTCACTTTTCAATATATATATTGTGCCAATTTATCAAGTGTTAGCAGAACTGGATGTCAAGTACCGTATATATGTGGATGATATACAATTCTATATTCCAATAAAAGGAACCTATTCAAATGCTCTGAGTAAGGTCTTAATTGTCTGTCCCACTTACAGTCTTGGTTGATTAAGAGTAGATGGGTCATTAATATGGACAAAACTGAGATCCTTTATTTGTCAAGGTTTCCATCAGATAATATGCTCAAGCATATACTAATTAACAGTACGAAAATCACAATTTCACAGGAAGTACATAATCTGGGCATTATTCTAGATACTAAATTGTCATTCCGTCCACAAATAAAGCAAGTTGTGAGATCCTCTTACTTTAAATTACAAATACTCTAAAGTTTACGTCCTTATCTAAATGCGAATGACTTAAAGCTGTCATACATTCTTTAGTAATGTCTACAGTCAATTATTGCAATGCATTATACATCAGCTTGCCTTTAAATACAACACGTGCATTTCAATATGTTCAGAATTCAGCGGTGCGAACTGTGGCTGGAATTTCGATCAATCAACATGTGACATCTTACTTTAAAAAAATATCATTGGTTACCTGTTGTCTGGAGAATTAAATTCAAAGTGGCAATTGAAGCCTTTAAGGGTATTAAAGATTTGACCCCAAGTACTTTCAATTCAGTACAGAAATTGTACCAACCCACAAGGACATTGAGATCTAGCTCACAAATGCTTTTGGATGTACCATCTTCCAAAGTAATTTAATTGGACAAATCAAGAGAGAGATTCTTTTATGTGCAGGGACCAACAATTTGGAATTCTTAACCAGGATATTTGAAGGTTGAAACTGGGCTTTTAAAGTTCAGAAAATGGAAAAGCCTTCTTTTGGCAGGCATTTGGAATATAGTAATGGCTGAATGTAGAATGTGAAGCAATAACATGATGGTTACTGTTTTATCAAAGAGGATGCAGCTTTTAAACTAGAACAAAGGAGAAAGCTGACAGTCGCTCTGCAGCGCATGGTTCAAAGGGAGATATCTTCAAAGGATACTAATGATGCATTAGAATTAGGGCATCCCAACAGTGAGGTTCCAATAATAAGAAAAGTAGTCCAAGTGCCTGTAATTAAAAACTCACTAAAATATTCCAATTTATCCCAATCAATTAAAAAGCAGAATGAAAATACAAACAAAAAACACACTTTGAAATGCTTGTATCCTAATGCCAAAAGTCTAAGAAGTAAGATGGGAGAATTAGAATGTATAGCAGTGAATGATGACATAGACTTAATTGGCATCTCAAAGACATGGTGGAAAGAGGATAACCAATCGGACAGTGCTATACCAGGGTACAAATTATATGGCAATGACAGAGAGGAGCATCTTGGTGGCTCTTTATGTCCGGGATGGTATAGAGTCCAACAGGATAAAGATCCTGCATGAGACTAAATGCACAATCAAATCTTTATGGATAGAAATCCCTTGTGTGTTGGGGAAGAGTATAGTGATAGGAGTATACTACCATCCACCTGGCCAAGATAGCATTTCATTGTCCATCTCACTAAGAGAAATTAGGGAAGCTAACCAAATTGGTAGTGCAGAAATAATGGGAGATTTCAATTACCCCAATATTGACTGGGTAAATGTAACAACAGGACATGCTAGAGAGATAAAGTTCCTGGATGGAGCAATTGGTTCAGGAACCGACCAGAGAGGGAGCAATTTTAGATCTAATTCTCAGTGGAGCACAGGATTTGGTGAGAGAGGTAACGACAGTGGTGGGGCAGCTTGGTAATAGTGATCATATTAAGATCAAATTAGAATTAATGACTGGAAGGGGAACAGTAAGCAAATCCACAGCTCTAGTGCTAAACTTTCAAAAGGGAAACTTTGATAAAATGAGAAAAATAGAAAAAAACTGAAAGAAGCAGCTACAAAGGTAAAAAGTGCAAGAGACATGGACATTGTTAAAAAAATACCATCCTGGAAGCACAGTCCAGATGTATTCCACACATTAAGAAAGGTGGAAGGAAGGCAAAACGATTACTGGCATGGGTAAAAGGTGAGGTGAAAGAGGCTATTTTAGCTAAAAGATTTTCATTCAAAAAGGATCCAACAGAAGAAAATAGGATAAAGCATAAGCATTGGCAAGTTAAATGTAAGACATTGATAAGACAGGCTAAGAGAGAATTTGAAAAGAAGTTGGCCGTAGAGGCAAAAACTCACAGTAAAACATTTTAAAATATATCCGAAGCAGAAAGCCTGCGAGGGAGTCAGTTGGACCATTAGATGATTGAGGGGTTAAAAGGGCACTTAGAGAAGAGAAGGCCATCACAGAAAGATTAAACAATTTCTTTGCTTCAGTGTTTACTGAAGAGGATGTTGGGGAGATACCCGTTCTGGAGAAGGTTTTCATGAGTAATGATTCAGATGGATTGAACCAAATCACGGTGAACCTAGAAGATGTGGTAGACCAGATTGACAAAGGAAGAGTAGTAAATCACCTGGACCGGATGGTATACACCCCAGGGTTCTGAAGGAACTAAAAAATGAAATTTCAAATCTATTAGTAAAATTTGTAACCTATCATTGAAATCATCCATTGTACTTGAAGACTGGAGGGTGGCTAATGTAACTCCAATATTTAAAAAGGGTTCCAGGGGCAATCCGGGAAACTACAGACCAGTTAGCTTGACTTCAGTGCCAGGAAAATAGTGGAAAGTGTTCTAAAGAACAAAATCACAGAACATACAGAAAGACAGAAAGGTTTAATGGACCAAAGTCAACATGGCTTTACCCAAGGCAAGTCTTGCCTCATAAATCTGCTTCAGTTTTTTGAAGGGGTTAATAAACATGTAGATAAAGATGAACTGGTAGATGTAATGTATTTGGATTTTCAGAAGGCATTTGACAAAGTTCCTCATGAGAGGCTTCTAAGAAAAGTACAAAGTCATGGGATAGGTGGCGATGTCCATTTGTGGATTACAAACTGTTTAAAAGACAGGAAACAGAGAGTAGAATTAAATACACAATTTTCTCAGTGGAGGGGGGTGGGCAGGGATCTGTACTGGGACCCATGCTTTTCAATATATTTATAAATGATCTGGAAAGGAATATGACGAGTGAGATAATCCGATTTGCAGATGATACAAAATTATTCAGAGTAGTTAAATCACAAGCAGATTGTGATAAATTGCAGGAGGACCTTGTGAGACTGGAAAATTGGGCATCCAAATGGCAGATGAAATTTAATGTGGATAAGTGCAATATGATGCATATAGGGAAAAATAACCCATGCTATAGTTACACAATGTTAGGTTCCATATTAGGAGCTATCACCCAGGAAAGAGATCTAGGTATCATAGTGGATAATACATTGACTCATCGGAGTGTGTTGTGGCAGTCAAAAAAGCAAACAGAATGTTAGGAATCATTAGGAAAGAAATGGTGAATAAAACAGAAAATGTTATAATGCCTCTGTATCGCTCCATGGTGAGACAGCATCTTGAATACTGTGTGCATTTCTGGTCTCCACATCTCAAAAAAGATAAGAGTTGCAATGGAGAAGATACAGAGAAGGGCAACCAAAATGATAAAGGGGATGGAACAGCTCCCCTATGATGAAAGACTAAAGAGTTTAGGGCTGTTCAGCTTGGAGAAGAGACAGCTGAGGGGAGACATGATAGAGGTCTTTAAAATCATGAGAGGTCTAGAATGGGTAAATGTGAATCGATTATTTACTCTTTCAGATAATAGAAAGACTAGGAGGAACTCCATGAAGTTAGCATGTAGCACATTTAAACTATTTGGAGAAAGTTCTTTTTCACTCAACGCACAATTAAACTCTGGAATTTGTTGCCAAGGTATGTGGTTAGTGCAGTTAGTGTAGCTGGCTTTAAAAAAGGTTTGAATAATAATCCTCAACCTTGAAAAAAAACAATCGTACCTCCTCGCTCTTCTTGACTTATCCGCTGCATTTGACACCGTAAATCATGAAATCCTCCTTGAGCAGCTTTCAGACATAGGAATCCAAGGAGAAGCTCACAGTTGGTTTCAATCATTCCTAGAAAATAGATACTACAAAGTCAAGATAAATAATGTAGAATCACCTCCTATTAAATCAATCAGAGGAGTACCTCAAGGTTCTTCTCTCTCCCCTACCCTTTTTAACATCTACCTGCTTCCGCTCTGCCACCTACTCTCCAGCCTCAAGCTAAAACACAATATCTTCGCCGATGACATTCAGATACTTCTTCCCATCACAGAATCACTCCAAAAAACCTGGGCGCATTGGAACAATTGCCTACTATCCATCAATTCCTTGTTATCTAGCCTCAACCTTATACTCAACACAAATAAAACAGAAATCCTTATCATCTCGCCCAACGAAAACCACACACTCTTCAACGTCCAAAGCTCAACACAATCCATAAATCCACCTATCAACCACTCACCTTCAGTCAGAGACTTAGGGGTGCGCTTCGACAATCTATTCAACCTTAAATCTTTCATCCACAACACAACTAAGGAATGTTACTTCAAACTACAAGTATTAAAAAATCTTAAACCACTCCTTCACTTCTATGACTTCCGCTTAGTAGTCCAATCTTTGATATTGTCCAAGTTAGACTACTGCAATTCTCTCCTGTTAGGTCTTCCGCTATCATCCATAAAACCTTTACAGATGGTACAAAACGCCACGGCGAGGCTACTCACTAACTCCAACAGAAGAGATCACATCACTCCAATTCTGCACTACCTCCACTGGCTTCCAATAAAAGCTAGAATCACCTTCAAGACACTATCAATGATCCACAAGGATATTATGGGAAGCGCCCACCTAAATCTTACCTCGCAACTCCGCCTTCACACATCAAAAAGACCTATCAGATATAACTACAAAGGTTATCTACACACTCCCCCGATTAAAACCTCTCTAGCCAAACGAGCACTCTCCACAGCCGGGCCCACCCTTTGGAACTCACTTCCGCCAGATCTTCGTCTCGAAACTTGCCATCTAACCTTCAAGAAAAACCTTAAAACATGGCTCTTCCGACAAGCCTTTCCAGAATCGCAGGAACACTTCGACACAGGACAAAGAACAAAATAGCACAATATAAAGTCCACCGCCAACCTAATACCCTCAGGACCACCAGGACCTTATTGATGGTTTAAAGTAACCCTACACATTCTCTGTTCAATACTATGTTTATAGTTTATTATAACGACCTTATTGATTGTTTAATGTAACGCTACACGTTCTCTGTTCAATACTATGTTTACTGTTTAATGTAACGCCCCCCGGCGACAGTTGTGTTATATGGAAACCGACTTGATTTGATATATATATCAAGAAAGTCGGTATATAAAAACCCTAAATAAATAAATAAATAAATAAATAAATAAATAAGTTCTTGCTATTAATCAAGTTGACTTAGAAAATAGCCACTGCTATTACTAGCATGGGTTATACTTAGAACTTGCCAGGTACTTGTAGCCTGGATTGGCCTCTGTTGGAAATAGGATGCTGGGCTTGATGGACCTTGGTCTGACCCAGTATGGCAATTTCTTATGTTTTTTTTTAATTTAGATTTATATTCTGCTTTTCACACTTTTTTTTTCAGTGCTTCAAAGTGGATTACATTCAGGTACTGTAGGTACCCTATCCCCAGAGGGCTTACAATCGAAGTTTGTACCTAAGGCAATGGAGGGTAAAGTGACTTGCTCAAGGTCACAAGGAGTGACAGCAGGACTTGAACCCTGGTCTCTTGGTTCGTAGCCACTGCTCTAACCACTGGGCTGCTCCTTCACTCCAATATTCTTATGGGTGGTGGCATAAGGTCTAAATCAGATTAAACCACCGTCTGAATTTTTGTGTAACTGTATATATAGTTTGTGATGGTTTGATATATACTTTTTTGTATTTCTGGATGTTTTTTAATTTGAAACCTCCTAGTAATGTTGATAGGTGGTTAATACATTTTTTAAATAAATAAATAAATACATAGTCTCCAAAGTTATCACCGTTGGTTTAACTGGGTCGGTATTGGTGACTAACCCTTTAATCTTTTGAGAGGCAGTTTCAATTAGGTCACCTACTGATCTTAATGACAAAGTTTCAACAGGAGATTTCCTATCCACTGGTGCAGAGTTGCTGACAGCTTCAGGCCCTGAAACCAAAGTCCCTATAATAGTGCCAATCCCAGTTCGTGAAGGAGTACAATGATCAGGGCTAAGTTCCACTAAGAGCGGTGGAAGCCACATATAGCCCATTAGCCCCCTGAACTTACACCTTGATGCGACTACCTGAATGCATCCCTTTCTCTTCTTGCCCATGAGGCATGTCTTAGGCTGGATAACACATGGTAAGGCCCCCTAAACTGAATGAAAAAACTGCAGAAAAGAACAAAATTGCACTCACAATTGAATCACCAGATTTTCTTAAGATCCCTCTATACTCGTGAAGGGTTTTGCCAGGGGCACACACCTTACGTATTGCACGTTCAGATGCATGTCACAGGTTGCGGCTCTTACAGAATACAAGCGGGCACTTCTGGATGATGTCAGCTAAGCCAGGTTAGAGCATCCCATCCCCTGGCTGGAACAGCAACTTCCTGGGCTGGAGATGGAACAATGCAGTTTCTTCTGCTCCAAGGTATGGGCGATCCCCTCACCTTGCTGCAGGTCATGGGCTTATCCAGTGCAAATGGGCACTGCTGGAAAACATCAGCCGGGTCGGGGCATCAGTCCCCCATCTGGAACAACAACTTCCTGGGCTAGAGATGAAACAATATAGCCTGCTTCCTCAGTGATTCCCCCCAACTCGCCCCGTTAAAGCCCAGATGTAGTACATTTTTCCCCCTTAGATACAAAATGGGAAAAAACCTTTAGTATATCGAGCCCCTGAATTCCTGCCTCCAAAAGAGTTTATAATAGTTATAAATGGATCAAGCCAGATAAACATGACACAGAATTGCCTGAACTCACATGTAGTCCTTTTCCTCTCCCTCCCACGTGCAAGATCCCTTCTGTAGGCCCATGCACCCTTCTCTCTCTTGAAGGGTAAGGAAGAGAACTGCAGTCTTGTCCTCTTCTCCATGCTAAGGGGACTGTGCACAAGTCCAGAGAAATCCCTCACTCTGCTTTCTTGTGGTTAGGAGAGGAAGCAGTTCCCTGGTTCAGATGAATGGTGAACCTAATCTTGTTTGAGGTAAATGGTTCACATTCACTATTTTCTTATCTGGACTGAATTATTCCCATCCCTTTCCCTCTCACTTTGAAGAGGATCAAAATGACTTAAAAAATTGCACTCTTCTCTAACTTTGCTGATCATTGTGCCTGAGGTGCTGCTTTATAGCTGCAGTACTCAGGATTATGAAACTAGGATCAGAATACTCCATTTCATAATAAATATGGTCTATAGAACACTGAAAATTCTTATTGGAAATGGCTCTCATATGGTCCTAATCCATTTTCTGAACTGCTGTTTGATTTTTATCTGTTCCTGTTAAAGCACACATCTTATCAGTCAGGATCATGCAAGTTTTTCCATCGACTATTAAGCTTTGTTGCTGAGCCAAGCACACCGATGAAAACCAAGCAGGGTTTTTCAACTTCATTCATCATCAAACAGAAGGAAATGCAGTTCCAGCTGTGGAATGCTCACTTCTCATCATGATGATGCTGAAAGGAGAAAGGACCCAGTTCGTCTTGCCTGAGGTTGGCTGTGACAAGTGAACTCAGCACACCTGGCTTGGCTAGAAAGTCCCAGAAATAGCAGAGTGTGTTTGTGTTCATCTAGCAGTGGGTTTGCCTTACTCAAGGAATATTTTAATATCATTTCACAGACTTGTCATACAGAAGAAGGCATACACATTTACTGAAAACATTGAGCCCTATATTCAGAGACCTATCCAGCTAAGTGGTGGCCGTTGAATATTTGGCTATCAGTGGCCAGCCACCACTTAGCCAGATAAGCTACTTATCTGGCTAAGTAGATAACCAAATATCTAGTGGGTGGGTAGTGGTTGGATCAGGGCGGCACTGCTTATCCATCTAACGTAGCTGGATAAGTAGCGATATTCATACTTATCCACTTAAGTTAACCGGATAACTTAGACCTGTCATAGGGCAAGTCTCCCATAACTGAATATAACTTATCTGGCTAAGTTGCAGCTGTGCTGCTGAATATACCATGTAAATTAGTTATATATTTTTAACTGGCTACCTTACTTAGCCTTTTTCTGTTGAATATCTACCTACTAGTAATACACATTCAAAGGAACTGAATTAGCACAAGTGTAAAAACTTATGATCTGTAGCGTCAGTTTGTCAAGGGTTTGACATAAGTTGCTGATCTTTTGTCATCTTTTTGAAAACATTCATAATAAATTTGCTTCTAAAATAAAATAAAATTTAAATTTTTGAAAGCTTTCATTGACTCTCCTCATACTTGGATTGGTAGAGGAGCTGAGGAATGCTGACTGGGAGTTCTTAAAGACTGCACTAGGACCTTTAAACATTAGTAGGGAAGGGGAGTTTGCAAGGAAATGTGATAGCCTGGGAGAGGGAGGAATCTGGGTTTTTCAGTAATAAGGAAGATGACTTGGGTAGTGATGGTAAAAACACAAAATTATAAGAATCATTATTTGTGGTCCTCCCATGATTCCCATCTTCATCATCAACAGCTGTCTTTGAGACAAAGGTTGGCAACTATGCTGTGCCAGTTCTTTCTGTGCTCTGGTTGTCTCCTTGTTTCATCCTGCTTCCAGATCTTAGTCTTTTTTTTTTTTTTTAATGTTGTCACTCTAGACTGCTCTCTGTTTTCCTCTGTCTCTCTTGGCCTCTATCATGACCCATCCTCTTTCTATAAAATGATTTGTTGTGAAACTGTATGCAGTACAGGCAGGGCTATTATAATGTTTTGAGCTGCACAAATATGTTGAGGTCTAGGGCAGGATTTCCTAACCCTCTCCTGGAGCCACACCTATCCTGTCGTAATGAATGTGCATAAGAGAGATTTGCATGTACTGCGTCTCCAATGTAGGCCAATTATCTTGTGCATATTCGTATCCTGAAATCCTGACTGGTTTAGGTGTTCCAGCAGGAGAGAGGGTAGGGAAACACTGGTCTAGGCTTCTAAAAAGTTGCAGTATTTCATGTCTTCACACTTGAAATATATCATCAGTCTTTGGAGGGGGAAAGTTAGAGAGATAGATATCTGAAAAAAAGAAATCATCCCACTCAGTCTGTTTATAACTCTACATTCAGACAGAAACAGGAAGTAATGCATCTGCAGCTCCAACTGTATAGTATTCCAAGGCTATAAATAAATAATTATTCAATCTGTCACCGGAGACGAAGGTAGAAGAAGTCAATACAGTATGTGAATCATCTCTCTTATGCTTGTAACGCATACATGGCCTGATACATAATTGCTATAAATATCTGTTCTTGGCTGATTTGTCCCAGAAGATAGGTGCTGCTTTGTCATGTATGATCCTTTTCATTGCTGTATGACTGCTACAAAAGCTGAACTGTGCCACACCTTCTTCTCCAAATGTCCATGCCAGTCTTGTGCAATTTAATTTAAAGCGATAAGATTTTAAATAAGGGATTTGGGAAGGCCTGGATGTGTCCATGGCATTGCATTAACCTCAAATGAAATATAGCCCCAAGTCAGAGAAAGTTCCTTTCTAAAGGATCCTGGGTGTTAAGTTGCCTGTACTCAATACTCAGGTTCTATGTAGATACCTATCAATGGCGCCAATATAACAAGCAGCGGTAAATGTGCCGCTGGTTTCAGTGCGTACTGTGTACATGTTTATACGCATGTTTTCCTGTGCAAACCCTAGACGGGTATGTAATAAAGGATTTGTGCACAGGAAGAAATGTGCTTATAAACCTGTTTACCAACCCACGGCTTGTTCTGCGCAAGTACATGTTAATGGCATGCAAAGGAGGCGATTGTCTAATCATGGGCAATGCAGAGAGTCATGCAAGCAGGGAGATTGGGTTAGTGCACGTTTTTTAATGCAGGTTTTTAGTGCCTGGGTCAGGGCAGGAGTTAAGTGAAAGCACCGGTGTGGAGATCAGTTTTTTCATGCTTTTGTGGGTCAGCCAATCAGCGGAGGGAACTGGTAGAGAGACGGTAGCTTCTCTGTGAGGCAGAATCGCCATTCGGCATTTCACACTCTCACTGGCAGTCGGAGTCCAAGCTTGAAGGGATTAGATATTGCTCTACCCATCTTCATATCACCTTATGGACCACTAATTGGGGCAGATTGGCCTATTGGGGGATCGGGCATCCCCCGGTGGGCCGGTCGCTCTGGTCACGTTGTCTGCCGAGCGCTGCTGTGACAGAGCCGCGCTCGGCAGACCATGGGGGTATCTCCTGGGCCGGCCTGGACGAAAAATCCCCAGGCCAATCTTTACCCGGAATCCCGCTCCTGCCACTAATTTATTCATTTTTTGAAAAAGAAAGGCTTTCGCCCTGAGAATCAATCGCAGGTGTTCACACACTGATGGGCGTCCACACATGTTTCTGCACAATTTACTTCATAGGGCCATGAGCGCATGTTACTGCATGTTATGGTGCATGTGCAGATTTATGTGCATATCTAATTAGCATACACGGCCGTTATTACATCCCGCGCTGCCACTGGTTTTTGCTGCACGAGCCAAAAAATTCTACACAGAAATATCAGCGCGGATTTCAGCATGGATCTTTTTACATCAGCCCCAATGATTTACTCCATAGATCTTTCTTCTTTGAATCTTTCTGTTAATCGTTTGTAAGTAAATACCATCTCCTGTTCTTCTGACTTCTAGGAAAAAGCAATGGTATTTATTTATTACCTTTGGCAATTGATGAATGGTAACGTATAGAGGACTTTGGAGTTGTGTGTAAAAACAACATACTTTCATAACAATTTTCAAAAGCCCATTTACCTGCAAGGAGGATAACTTTCAAAACTTATGTGGGCCCATTTAGACTTGTATATGGGCACACATAAAGTGCTACTGTATTTTGTAACTTGTATGGATATGATATGCATAAAATACAAACACATGTGCATACATATGCTCACATATGTAAAAACCGTGAGCCATGCAAGTTCAGACTTATCCGGAAAAATAGCAGTATTTATCCGGATAAGTTCCAGTTTTTGCTGCCAAGTAGTGGCACTTGGATAAGTGTGAAAAGTGCTACTTACCCATCTAAATAGTGTTTCTCAGACTTATCCAGGTATATAAGATAGCCGTAAAAGTAAAAAAAAAGTGCTGCTTATCCAGATAAGTTCAAATTTGGCCTTCTAAGTAGCGGCAAAGGTGTTATTTAGCCGAATAAGTCAGAATTTAGTCAGATAATAATATGTAAACCGATGTGATACTCTTGGGTGAATGTCGGTATATAAAAACAAACAAATAAATAAAATAGATAAGTATACACAAATGATACATCTGCATATTTCTACTTTGAATTTTAAAGGGATACGCAGGTAGATTTTACTCACATTATTTAGATGCATTTACCCATCATAAGGCAGCTTTTACATGCATAAGTAAGGAGATTGTATGACGTGCCCGGCAATGGCAGTGAAATGATCAGCTTTACCATTTAGTTTACCAGTTCGCCCATGAAGACCCTCCTGCCTCTTCAGTCTGAAGTCCCCAGGTTCACCCAGTCCCTTTGGCAGGCTGTAAAATAGCAAAATATGCGTGTAAATGTTGGCTCCTAGCTGGAACGCCCCAGCCCATCCTTTTATTTACTGATGCAAATTTACTCATGGTTCCTGATTTACATGTGAATGTTATATGGTTTTTAAAATCTTTTTATGAGCTATTTTTTACACGTTCATCTTTCAAAAATTCACTTTTTAAAGGGCACTTAAGCCTGTAAAACCTACTGACAATTCAATGGCATATATTGTTGCAATTTTCAAAAGCCCACTTGCACGGGTAAAGTACATTTACACATGTAAAACACAGTTTTTAGTGTGTAAATCTTTTAAAATTTTTCAAAATTATCCCCAGTTAAAAAAACAAAAAACAAACCAACAACCCAAAAGTACAAGCACACCGTAATCACACAAGCAGGGTGCTAACAAAGTCAGTATGGATGAGCAGAGTCTATGGAAGAAATCACAATCAAGGAAAACCACATGAGGAATATCCTCTAAACAGCCGCTCATATATTCCTGTATTTAGCATCACAAAGATCAAGCCCAAAGTTTATTCATCCTAGGCCCTGGGATCTATGATTACAAACCTTTGGACTTCATTTCTACTCATGTCAGGTTGGTACCATTCAGGAATACTAAAGATCTGATTTATTGCTTGCTTTTCCCATAGGCACCAAGGGTCGGGGGAAGGGGAAGCCCTTTGATATAAATCATAGAAATGTGGAATATGATAATAAATAAAGAGCATAAGATCCATCCAGTCTGCATTTTTTTCTTCCTTCCTCAATACCACAAAGCACATTTGAAAATTGGGTGCTAAATATATCGTTCAAACATGAAATATATTTTAGCTTCACTGTAGAATTATTTTCTCTTGCATTCTTTTTATTAATTATATTGTTTTAGGGTACCGGCACCTACAACTTCGAAACTTGCACAATGAATCCCTCGACATCTCCAGCTTATTTATAAACAGTCGAAGAATGGAAGAAAGTCCCAGTGGCAGTGCTCTGCCTGCCTTTCTGGTAATCTGATTTTAATATTTGGGGAATCTGGTGTACATTCTAACCTTTATAGAAGCAAAACACAAATAGCAACTGGCTAAAAGTTTTCATGTACACCAACAATTAACATGCATGTTATTCATCTATGGAATGAAGAGTTGAAAAGAAGTAGATATTTGGTGACGTGCACTCTGTTTCTTATTGGAAAATAGACCGTTTCCCTTGACCAGTCAATGACCAGATGCAGAGGATATTAACTGAAACATTTTAAAATTTGTATTTATTAATCTGTTGCTAAGAACAAACATTGTCTTTTTGGGTTATTGTCATTACCTGCCTTCAGCTTTAGTGTGGGTAGTTATTTAACGATGAGGCACACTGTGCCAAACAGTATTTCTCATGTTCCTTTGGGGGTTCCACCTAAGCAAGAACTGGGGCTTGGATTTGACACCCTGAGCCTTCATTCGCATTCACCAAGGGATTTCTCCTCTACTTGACATCGCCTCCCAACTCAACTTAGCCCAGACCCTGCAGTGGCACTCCTTGGCTGGGGACCAAGAAACCTACATTCGTGGACTCAAGTCCAGTCGTTAGATGTCACCTTTGTGCTGTGACTGGAACTTTCTCCCCTTGGGGGATGTGAACGCTACTTCTGCAGCATCCCCGGTACCATCCAGTCCGGGAAATGGAGGACCTGACCCAGAAATTGGACTCAGGTCCTCTGTATGGCCGAGCAGAGCACGGCCCCACTGCTGATCTGTCTTAAAAGCTTTCCAGTTATACGCTGTCTCCTTGCCACTGTTGGAGCCAGGAACCTGTACTAGGGGGAACCCTTTGCTGTCACTCAGTTTGGCAGTTCTGCCATTCTTACGTCAGAGATTCAGAATCTTTATCATTAAGGGCTTGAATCTCCGAGTGACTTTCTCCCACAAAACCCTGTTTAATGCCCGTGGCACTTTGGGGTGCACATGTGTGTCTGACCCCATTTTAGGTGTACTTATACCCACCCTGGCAAGAGGGATTCAGGAGGGCAGAGTCGGAGGAGGGGGGATTACATTTGCTTTAGACTGTTGTCCATCTGCGCATAAATGTACACATTCAACGAGAACCCACAAGTTTTCAAAGCAGACTTTATCTGCATATCTGCTTTGAAAATTCGGGCTTAAGGTCTGTGGGTCTGCAACTATTACAAATTTATCCTCTAAAGCTGTAGTTTTTCTTATTGTAACATTGTTTTATTTGTCTGGAGGGGATGTAAAGGTTAAAAATAATAATTAAAAGAAAACTAATGTCATACTTTTGTAACCCCATCCCAGGGAGCGGATTGCACTTCGATGGGGCCATGAAAGATTTTAATGTCTCTTTAGGGTTGGGATCACTCCTGACTAGCTCTGTCACTGTCCCTCTTTCCCCCAGCATCCGTGTTCTTTGTTGATGGTGGGGGGGGGGGGAGAGAGACTTAATTTTCAGGGCCCAGAATGAGGGGGGTGACTTTCCCTAGGAGAGGTGAAATTAATTTTCCTCCACTGTGTGTGCTGCAAGTGCCAGATAATACACTGGAAGTCTCTGGTTGAGGGTCCAAAAATAAAATGCTTCACTGGTGATAAAGCAGGTGAAATGTGGCACAATTCAATCAGCTCTGAGCAGCACAGGAGCTCTGTCAGTTACAGTCTGTTTTCTCTCTCTCTCTCTCTCTCTCTGCACCAGTACAGGAAAATCTCTCACTCTTCAGGTCTAGGCTAAGCGAGGTTCCCAAGGGGACAGGGTGTCCTTAGTTGGGCAGGAAAACTCCTTCCAGAACTGGCAAAAAGGGGTAGAATGCACAGCGAGTCCAAAATCCCCATTCTCTCCCCAGGGTGGGTGTCCTCAAATACCGCAAATGATTTCATGCTCACAATTAGCTGATGATTCTTAACTGTTTTCTCTCTTAATCGAATCCTGGTGGAAGACAACCTCTCAGGAACCTGCAGCTCTCAGTGTTCGTCTTCAAGGAAGGAAGGGGCAGCAGAAATCTTCCTCCTGGATCTTACAACCAAAAAGTTAATTTTCCCCCAAACTGAAGTTAACACCGGAGTTACTCCTTGCCTCGGGTCACCACCATACCTCCTTCCTTGTGAGGGTGCAGAGGAGCAGGTCTTCCCTAACCTGGGTAGCCCCAGGCACAGGGTTCCCTGTGCTCTGAATCCAGGTGTCTCACAAGGCTCCTACTATGAAAATACCTGATCCCAAAAAACAACCCAGAGGAAAGCCCAGCCAGCTAGTTAGTGGACTGGTAGGAAGTACCTCCTGACCTTGCTTAGAATCTCCAGGCAGGGTGTGCCTGGATCCTCCAAGTAGGCCTGAAAATCCAACAAAATAATCGCTCCTCACTGCCACCTAAGTCTTCCAAAACCTAAAAGCATTGCCCACAGTCTCTGGGTAGAGAACTGTTTTTAAACCCTTCCAAGGGACAGCCCCTCAAAAGGAGGGCTTGCATATGAATGGCTCCTCCCCTTAATTACTAACCTAAACTGCACTAGCTAGGAAAGTTTAAACGAGGGCCCATACTGGTAATGAGACCGGAGGGTCCTTTACACTGTCGTGTGCTATTTTAAGCCATTTATTTAATTATTTAAAATTATTTACATACCACATGTTTACGGGTATTGCAGTGGTTTACCAAAAATAAAACATGCATTTTATTTTAAAAACAACAACAAAACGGGCATGTAAATACAATACTACACTATTACCTTGCTGACTCTGGAATTGTGAGCATGCAAAATGACAATGTGCACATTTTCTCATAAATAATCATTAGCACACTGTAGCGCTTATTTGAAAAGACAAACAGTGATGTTAATATTTGTGCTGTTCCCATTAAACAGTTATTTAGCACAGAAGAAAGAAAAATGAGGACTGTATTCAGAGTTACAGTGCACGATGTTCCTGGCCCTGAACCTTTTACCATTTATAGTATCAGCAGAGGGACCACTGCGAAGCAGCTCCTTCATCAGGTAAGTTTACACCCCCAGGGTACACAGAAGAAATACCAACAGGGCGATTCAGAAAGCCATTTCTGTGGGTAAGACATGGATTTATGTGCATAAGCTGTTGCGCATACCGAGAGAGGCATTCTTGGGGTTGAGGGTCAGGATTTATGCGCATATTTTTAACTTTCACAAAATACACCCCTATATTCCACTGCAAAACGTACCTACACAAATAGTGTGCAGGTATTTTTTCCAATTCAAGTTATCCAAGGGAACTTTTTCCCTTTTAAATTGACAGAAAGTGTGAAGGTCAGAAGGTACCGCAAACTTTACCCTTCCTTGCACAGTTTTAAAATTGACCGCTTACGGCCGAATTTTAAAAGCCCTGTGCACACCAATGCCGGGATATATGCACACAGATTGGGCCCATGCGCACTGCACAAATTGCATATCTCCCAGTATGCGCACAAGTCAGGCGTTCAGAAAAAGGGGCAGGGCCTGGGTGAGTGGAGGGAAGGCCAAGAGGAGGAGCACATGAATATGCACACAGACGCGTGCCGGGGTCCCCCGCCATGTAACTTTACTACCTCTATGGATGGCGTGTAAGTACAAAAACAAAAAAAATCTAGGCTGGTCAGCGCAGCTTTAAGGGTTGAGGCTAACGGGGAAAGGGAGACTAGTAAATTAGGGAGGTTTAGACATCCTATCCCTAAACTGGGTGAGCTGGGAACCAACTGGGAAAACCAGGGATGGTGTCAGCGCACATCCCTTACAAAATCTTTCCACTTATGCGGCAGATATGGCATTTGCGGCACTTATGCACAGCCATTTAAAATTGTGCTCACATGTACGCGCGTGCAGCCTGTTTTATAACATGCGCACCTATGCGCATGTATGTTCTAAAATGGACTCGTCTCTGGGCACGAGTTGGAAAACGCACGTGAAGGTGCGCCCAAGCAACTGTTTCAACGTTACCGTCCCTGTAATTACAATAGCTCGTATATAATTGCCATGGAATATATTTGAACTTCCTTTTGCATTTTAACTATTAATTATGTATTTATTGATGCAACTTTTCTATACTGTTATACAGAAAACCAAGTCTCTATCTCTACGGTTTACATATTAATAATATAAAACAATAAAAAATAAAAGATAGACGATCCATGGTCGTCAACAAACCTTTTCCATTTAGAGGGTAGTTCTCAAAGCAATTTACACACTTTGGGCTTAAATTCAAAAGCATTTCTGTGTATAAAATGTGTGTAAATAGGCTTTTGAAAATTGCCGGGCGGGAGAGGTGGGGGTTGTGTGCATAAAAGTAAACCTGGAAGCAATTCTGCACATACGTTTGTGTGTGTGTGTGTGTGTGTGTGTGTGTGTGCTAGGAAGAGGCATTCTGAGGGTGGACTTAGAGCGAGGATAGCATAATACACATACTTAGATTTTCAAAAGTTTCCGTTCCACAAATACACTTGCATATCAGTCCACTTTGAAAATTCAAGCTTTAACCCTATGTGGACTGCTGAAAATTAACCCCTAAAACATTGGGTTTCTGTGCATAAATAGCTTGTTTTAAAATTGCCCGGGATTTCTGCACACAAAAGTATGTGCATAACCTGATTTTATGGGGGGCAGAGTTGGGGTGATACCCTAGGGTGATAGTGTCTAACGACCTGAAGTCGACGAAGCAAAAAGCAAACAGAATGTTAGGAATTATTAGAAAGGGAATGGTGAATAAAACGGAAAATGTCATAATGCCTCTGTATTGCTCCATAGTGAGACAGCACCTTGAATACTGTGTATAATTCTGGTCGCCGCATCTCAAAAAAGATATAATTGCGATGGAGAAGGTACAGAGAACGGCGACCAAAATAAGGTGAATGGAACAGTTCCCCTATGAGGAAAGACTAAAGAGGTTAGGATGTTTCAGCTTGGAGAAGAGACGGCTGAGGGGGGATATGATAGAGGTGTTTAAAATCATGAGAGGTCTAGAACAGGTAATGTGAATCGGTTATTTACTCTTTCGGATAATAGAAAGACTAGGGGGCACTCCATGAAGTTAGCATGTGGCATATTTAAAACTAATCTGAGAAAGTTCTTTTTCACTCAACGCACAATTAAACTCTGGAATTTGTTGCCAGAGGATGTGGTTAGTGCAGTTAGTATAGCTGTGTTTAAAAAAGGATTGGATAAGTTCTTGGAGGAGAAGTCCATTTCCTGCTATTAATTAAGTTGACTTAGAAAATAGCCACTGCTATTACTAGCAATAGTAACATGGGATAGACGTAGTTTTGGGTAATTGTCAGGTTCTTATGGCCTGGATTGGCCACTGTTGGAAACAGGATGCTGGGCTTGATGGACCCTTGGTCTGACCCAGTATGGCATGTTCTTATGTTCTTATGTTAAGCAGTGAGACACCACGATAGCCAAAGCCAGAAGAATGCTGGGCTGCATAGAGAAGGGAATATCTAGTAAGAAAAGGGAAGTGATAATCCGCTTGTACAGGTCCTTGGTGAGGCCTTACCTGGAGTACTGTGTTCAGTTCTGGAGACCGTATCTCAAAGGAGACAGAGACAGGATGGAGGCAGTTCAGAGAAGGGTGACTAAAATGGTGGGGGGGTCTCCATCAAATGACTTATGAGGAGAAGTTGAATGACCTAAATGTGTATACCTTGGAGGAGAGGAGGTGCAGGGGAGATATGATACAGACCTTCAGATACTTAAAAGGTTTTAATGATCCATGATCGTCAACAAACCTTTTCCATTGGAAACAATTTAGTAGAACTAGGGGTCATGATTTGAAACTCCAGGGAGGAAGACTTAGAACCAATGTCAGGAAATATTTCTTCACGGAGAGGGTGGTGGATGCCTGGAATGCTCTTCCGGAGGAAGTGGTGAAGACTAAAACTGTGAAGGATTTCAAAGGGGCATGGGATAAACACTGTAGATCCCTAAAAGGCTAGAGAATGGGAATAAATAAAAAAAGCTAAACCAGCAGAGAGCGGCAGTTACTACCCTTAAGAGAAACATGGGGGTAACCTGCACGGAGTGGCAGTTACTACCCTTAAGAGAAACATGGGGGTAACGTGCACAGAGCGGCAGTTACTACCTTGGGAAGCTTGCTGGGCAGACTAGATGGACCATTTTGGTCTTTTTCTTCCATCAATTACTATGTTACTATGTTACATGCATATTTTTTATTTTTAAAAAAGTGTTCCAGGAAATTAAAACACTCTGCAAAGAGCAAGTGTAACTTTGAGCAGGTGAGTTTGTGTGCATTTTTTGGGATAATTTTCAAAGTCAACTTGTTCATTTTTAAAATGCATCTCTTTGTTGTAAAATTTCTTTCCCTATGTATAGTTACTTACAGCATAACTCTCTTTGAGACCCTATGAACTAAAATTTGCAAATCTTGAGAGATGATGGTGCATGATAATATTACAGTGTTGCACATAGATCCCCCAGCCCTACATTCCCCTTCACAAATGAGGAAGAAAATTATAAAGAGAAAACCAGAAGTCAACATTCAAAAGGATTTGTCCAGCTAAGCAGGACATAGTAGGAAATATCTGTGATTTAAATATTTCCCTCCTGCTGTCCGGATAATTTTTAACTGGGTCAATCATTAACTGGCTAAAACTTATTTGGATAAAAAAGAATCTTTCTGGAAGCAGGACTTAAAGTTAGCACAGATTTGCATTGTCTGTCAGTGCTATCTGGCTAAGTTTATCCAAGTAGGTCTATCCATGGTGAAAGCAGAGCCTTTAGAGCCAGTCCTACAGAACACCTTTAAATAGCGCAGACTAGCACCTGATTCCCCACCCACTCCCCTAGCCCATCAAATTAAAAAAAAAAAAAAAAAAAGTGACCTTAGCATCCTGAGGCAATCCCTGCTTCTTTGTGTAATACTTTTGGAAAAGCCCCAAGCTCTCTCCTATACCCCGACCCCACCCTTCCCCAGACCCCCCCTCCCCCAAAACCCCAGCTGGGAGCATGGAAGTATCTTATACCCGCTCCGGGTGGCTTCCAGCGTGGCTCTGACAGCAGCATTGGAAGAGTACGACAGTAACATTGCTGAGACAGAGGGGAGAAGAGTGGGGGATAGATTTAGCAGGAGGGGTGTTTGGAGATTTTTCCAAAAATACCCGTAGAAAGATGGAGACCAACCTGTGAACACTCTGGATGCTTCTTTTTTTGCACTTGGTGAGTTGGGGAGGGGGATCAGATGCTATCTCACGGTTCTTTCAAAGTCTTTATGTGGGGTGGGAGCTGCAGGATCAGGCCTGCAAACATTTTTGGGTTTTTTTTCATTATGCGGTCACTTAACTGGCCATATGTTGAATACAGCCGGTTAAGGCTAAAGTTATCTGGATACACGTACCCAGATAACTTTAAACCTAACCAGTTATATTCAAACATTCAGGTCGATACAGTAAAGTGTGCTCCGTCGGAGCGCACTGTCAGCCTGCTCTGGACGCGTGTTTTCCCTTACCCCTTATTCAGTAAGGGGAGGAAAAGACGCGGCCCACCCGCGGCACCTAATAGCGCCCTCAACATGCAAATGCATGTTGATGGCCCTATTAGGTATGCGCGCGGGATCCAGTAAGTAAAATGTGCAGCCAAGCCGCACATTTTACTCTATGAAATTAGCGCCGACCCAAAGGTCGGCGCTAATTTCTTCCGGCGCCAGGAAAGTGCACAGAAAAGCAGTAAAAACTGCTTTTCTGTGCACCCTCCGACTTAATATCATAGCGATATTAAGTCGGAGGTCCCCAAAAGTAAAAAAAAGTAAAAAAAAATAAAATAAAATTTGAATTCGGCCCACGGCTGTCGGGCCGAAAACCGGACGCTCAATTTTGCCGGCGTCTGGTTTCGGAGCCCGTGGCTGTCAGCGGGCTCGAGAACCGACGCCGGCAAAATTGAGCATCGGCTGTCAAACCCGCTGACAGCCGCCGCTCCAGGCCAAAAGGAGGCGCTAGGGACGCGCTAGTGTCCCTAGCGCCTCCTTTCCCTCGTTTGCACCGCGTTGCCTAATTTGCATGCTGGAGCATACTGGATAGCTCGCACCGGCAAAGGGCCGGTGCGTGCGCCGGGAGAGCGGGCGTTCGTCCGCTCTCCCGCGGTTTTACAGTATCGGGCTGTAAGTCGGTTAGATTTGAATGATATCTGACTAAAGGTAACTGGATACATTTAGGTGAGTATAAATTGTGGAATGTTTATCCTGCTGAATATCCGGAACAAGTTATCCTGCTAACTTTAGCCGGATAACTTGTCCGCTCGCTGACTTACTGAATATAGGCCTCAAAAAGCAAGGGCTTTGTCAGCACTGAAGGCCCTGTGTACTAAAGGGTTGTCCCCATTTTGTGTCTATGAGAAGAATGCTCACTGTAGATCCGGCTCCCAGTTTGTGTGTCTGTATGACGCTGCTAATGTCTAGTAGCGCTAGAGAAGTACTGAGCAGGAATACATTACTGCAGTTTTCCTTTCTCTGCTGATACTTGACAGAATAGGTTCAATCTGTATCTCTCTAGTTGTTCTTTGTGCTCTAATGCTGTTTACGGTCTTGTTTAGATTTTGGCAACTGGAAAAGCAGGAGAAGCAAATGTTGCCGACTATTTTCTGATGGAAGAAAAGTGTTGTATACCTAAAGAAAAGAACGAGGGCCGGAAGCCACTGTTGCAGAGGATGATCGGGGCAGAAGAAGAGATAGTGCAGATCATGAACAGCTGGTTCCCAGAGGAAGGATACGTGGGAAGGATTCTTCTGAAAACCCGAGAGGAAGTAGGTTTTTTGGAGAATGAGCCTTATTTTACATTTAAAGTAAAAACACCGGTTATAGGATAGACAGGGAGTCTAATATTTATTGTGTTAATAAAGACTTTATCCGGTCTTCTTAAGCTTTAGCTGTAAATCAGAATGTGTCAAATTAGTACGTCTCTGCAGCAGGTTAAATATTTAAATGCACCAGTGTTTCTTCTTTTCTCCCTGTGGTTCTCTTGTCATGATAGAGCAGCCCCTAATGTACAGTGAGAAAGGGACAATAATAGCTCAGCACACTGTGAAATAAAAAGGGCCTGCGCAAGAACAATGTAAATACATTTTAAAAATGTTATTTCTGGTTTCTCTGTGCAATGAGAAAAGGCCTCCAGGCATTGGCCCTTGGTGAAAGTAGAGAGAAAGTGAAGGCAAACATATGCACTGAGAGTTTTTTTGTAAAGCTTTCTTTTAATGAGTTAAAAAGTTCTGGTCCAACTAGCTTTAAAATATGGCCAGAAGGACCTAACAGGTTAGTGCAGATTTTACAGTTGCTATTTTGGTAACAATTGAAAATAACCAAACTAAATACTATGGCTAGCAAGTTATAAGAGATCATTATGTCACCTTTCTGCCTGGATTCTGATTAGAACTCAGTATATTGTTCTGAATTTAAAAAATAAAATGAAGGTCTTATTTAAAATATGTTATAGAATCAAAACTGTTGTGTTAACTATGAAAGCTCCTGTTCTTACATTTGGGACCTGATTTATCAAGATCTTTTCACACAGATTCAGAAGGGGAAAAAAGCTTTAGTGGACTGGCTCCTTAATTTATAATTATATAATGTACATTCCGTTCTGTCAATATAATTGATGGCTATTTCAGAAGTTAATTTTGAGAAAGCACCTGCATAGAGCGACGGAGGAAAGAAGCCAGGTGGTGTTGGGCTAGTGTAGTAGCCTCTTTCTGTGGAGAACTCAGTTTAGTCCTGGAGGTCTGTTAAAAGAAGCCTGTATAATTCACAGAGAATATTTCTCCCGCAGTTTGGAGTAAGTCACCTGACTGTGCTCAGGTGAGACATAGGATGGAAGCAGCGGAGGACAGGATTGACGTGGATGGATAGAAATAGTGTGGTATGTGAGAGAGCCAGGACTGCAGGTGCCTGCTCTCTATATGGTTCTAGCCAGTATTAGTAAATCACCACTGCAAAGATCTTCACCAAATATTTCATTACTGTGGGCCAGATGTACTGAGCGTTTTCCCCATGGACACAAAGTAGGAAAACCCTTGGGAACATTTGGCCCAATGTCATTGCTTTGTGGTCGTGCTCATCATTACTCAGGCAGTTGAAGATACTTGACTAGATTACTGGTCTTGTTGAACGCACCACATCAGATGTATGAAGGTACTCATGGCAGTGCAGTCTTCCGCTTTATTCCTTCAGCTCAATGGTTCGCAGCCTTTTGTGATTCTGGTGCCGTGAGCTCCTAAAATAATTGTGGAGGCAATGTGTGTATTTTGCAGGAGGCAGCTAGAAGTCAGATATGTACAGAGCCATCTGCTGTAGTATAGGCACATTAAAATCCTTTATTCTGGCCATCCAAAAAATGTGGTTTGATATTGGAGACACTCTGAGTAGTTCTTTTCTAAGGCAGTGACTCAAATCCAGTCTACGCGTAGGAATCAGAATATAATACTGATCTTTAAAAAGAGCTCCAGGGTTGATCTGGGAAACTATAGACCAATGAACCTGACTTCAGCACCTGATAAAATCATATAAACTATTCTAAAGAACTAAATCACAGAGCTTATAGAAAGACATGGTTTAATGGAACACAATCAACATGGATTTACCCAAGGGAAGTCTTGCCTCATCAATCTGCTACAGTTTTGATGGGGTTAATAAACAAATGGATAATAGTGAGCTGATGGCTATAGTGTATTTGGATTTTTAGAAGGTGTTTGATAAAGTCCCTTGTGAGACTCTTGAGAAAATTAAAAAGTCATGGGATAAGAGGCAATGGCCTATTGTGGATTGCAAACTGGTTAAAAGATAGAAAACAGAGAGTAGTACTAAATGATCAGTTTTCTTAATGAAGGAAGGTAAATAGTGGAATGCCTCGGGGATCTGTATTGGGACCTGTGCTTTTTAATGATCTGGAAAAGGGAACAAGGAGAAAGGTAATCAGATTTGAAGACAACACAAAATTATTCCAAATTGTGAAATCACAAATGGATTGTGATAAATTGCAGGATGACCTTATGAGACTGGGAGGCTGGGTATCCAAATAACAGATGAAACTAAATGTAGAGAAATACAAAATGATCTACATGGAAAAAAGTAGTTATACAATGTTAGGTTCCATATTAGGAATTATCTCCCAGGAAAATGATCTAGGCATCATTGTGGATAATACATTGAAATCCTCAGCTCCGTGTGCAGCAACAGTCAAAAAAGCAAATAGAATGTTAGGCATTAGTAGGAAAGGACTGGAGAATAAAACAGAGAATGTCATACCTCTGTATTGCTCCAGATTGAGACTGCACCTAGAGTACTATGTACAATTTTGGTCACCACATCTCAAAAAAGGTATAGCTGAACTGGAAAAGGTACAGAGAAGGGCGAGCAAAATGATAAAGGGGATGGAACAGCTCCCCTATGAGGAAAGGCTGAAGAGGTTAGGGCTCCAACTTTGAGAAGAGATGGCTGAGGGAGGATATAATAGAGGTCTATAAAATCATGAGTGGCATGGAACAGGTAAATGCAAATCAGTTTACTTTTTTAAAAAAATACAAAGACTAAGGGACACTCCATGAAGTCATTAAAAAGCGCATTTATAACAAGTTTTGGAATTCAATACTGGAGGTTGTAGTAAAAGCTCTTAGCATAGCTGGTTTAAAAAAGGTTTGGATAAGTTCTTGGAGGAAAGTCCATAAACTGTTATTAACCAGATAGACTTGGAGAAAGTCATTACTTATGGGATGTTAGCAGATACTTGTGACCAGCATTGGCCACTGTTGGAAACAGGATGCTGGGCTTGATTGACCCTTGCTTGGTCTGACCCAGTATGGCAATTTCTTATGTTCTTAACCACTTGAGAGCCATCACAGATATATGAATAATTGTCTTAGTTCAGTTCCCAGACGACAGGCGCCTTCATTGTTAAACAGCCCTAAAACTAAAGCCATCAAAAGTGTGTCAAGCAGGCATCTTCCACTAAATTCACTAGGCATTAAGCATCTTCATTCCATTTGATTAAAAAGAGAGATATGTTGTGCAGTCTAAAGAGCAGTAAGTGAGAGGGTTTATATGCTGTAAGAGTAGAGCTGGAGACACATGACCAGCCAATAATACAGCTCAGAAAGAATTCCCCCTTGTTTGCGCATTACAGACTGTAGTAAATAACAGTTTTCAGTGGGCTTTTACTTAATTTTATTTAAGCTTCCCCTACATGAATAAGAACGATGTGTGAGTGGAATAAAATCTTATATAAACTGCTCAGTTTGTTAATAGCCAATTAATTTGGGGGTTGTCACAACATGAAAACAAATGTGTAGAATAGAAGTTGAACCAAGCACATAAGGCAATGCAGTCTTGCTGGGTAGCAGCGGATCATGCACACACCCCAGCTCAACAAGACCGGCTTGCAGAAGGCAAGTTTCAAAGCCATTTCCATGGGTAAAACCGGCAGCAGTGCATTTATTGGAAACCGCCCGGCCTGTGTGCAGGTAACACCACTGCCTGCAGGGAGAAGGGGCTTGCACTTCCTCACAGACTTTGGGATTTTCTAAAGCATGCACATAGTTTTTCTTGGAAAAACTACCCGCAGGGATCAGGAGGTATAAATGTACGTGTGGGCGGGGAGTTTTCCTGGCTCATTATCCAAGTGAGGGTTCGTGCATGCTTTCATTTTGAAAGCTGGGACGCAGGTGTCTGACGGCAAAAAGTCACTGTGGGCTTTGCACCGATGTGGGCAGTCAGAAAATTCTCTCCCTGCTCTTTCCTTTCCTTTGTAGAACGTTCCTGGTTTCCATCTTCTTTTCCAGAGCTCGGAAGACAAGAACTATTTTCCCGAAGAAAAAGATGTGGCCAGCAGCGGTGAAGACGAGAATTTCTTCGTTCAGGTGCATGATGTTTCCCCAGAGCAGCCTCACACTGTGATCAGAACCCCTCGCTTTAGTACCGCTCAGGATGTCATCCAGCAGGTGAAAGTTAATTTTCCCCAGATTGCTCTTTTATTACTCACTTAGAAATTAACGTGACATCACAAAAAACTTTTGCTTGCAGGATGGAAAGTAGACTTGTACATTTTTGGCAGAGTTAGGATTACGAGAACCCAGCTGATAGATATATCCTTTTCTGTTTGCTTATGTTCCAGGCTCTCAGCAAAGCCAAGTACTCGTACAGCATCCTGAACAATCCCAACCCAAATGACTACATCCTCTTGGAAGAAGTGAGCAAAGAACCCACAAACAAGAAGGCTTCCACGTCTAAAATGTCACAGCGAGTTCTTTCAGACTACGAGTGTGTGTTTCAGGCTCAGAGCAAGTGGAAGGGAGCAGGGAAATTCATCCTTAAGTTAAAGGAGCAGGTTCAGGTAATTTGCTTGGCCTCTCTTATTGGCACTCTCAAGTATTCTCTGGCACTCACTGTGAGAAATATCTTCAGCCTTCCAGCAGCTCGGATCGGTTTACTGCTTTGCAAGATTTGACACTCCCCCCCCACCCCCCCTCATCCAATTTCAAAAAGGATGTCTGCCTGGTTTCCAACAAATTCTATTCCGAGATGAAACTGTTGTTGTGTAGATGGCATTCGGGTGCCCCATATCAGACAGTCAGCCAGCCAGCCACCTGTTCTGGCTTTTCACCCTCGAGATCGTGTTACTGTGTGCAGGCAGCATCGCTTCGTGAAGGCTTGTTTGGAATTCCCAATCTTCCAGTGTTTCATGTTGAGAAAAGGCGTCGATTAGAAAATGGGTTAACAAAATAAGAACAATACTTTCAACTACTAGAATAATTTGAAAGTGGCAACTAAATGCCTGCTATATTAGTGTACTGTGCTAGCAAAAAGTCCCTGCTTTGGTAAGAATTTCTGATTTATGCTAAGAAAGGCTACAAATCAGGAGCAAGAATAATGTCTTTCTGTGTGACCAGACCTATAATTAATCTGGTACTTTATCTTTAGCTATCCCAAACCAGTTTTGTTTTGTGTTTTTTTTTTAATCAGCAAACATATTAGGAGTGACTGATTCTGGGACAATACCTATAACTCTGCCTTTCCCAATAAGAGACACTGGATGACTCCTGGAGATTTGACGCCACCACTCTCACAAGCCAAACTCCCTGGGATTTCAAGCTGTGATACACAGGAAAGGAAGGTGTCAATAGGACCAACCACTGGGGAAGAGATCACTGGATAAGATCACTGAGTCCCCTTCCTCATGACTATACTGGCAATAGATCCAGGTCTATTTTGTCTCCCGGTGCTCCTAATGCAGCAACTCCACAGCAGCCCTCTTTACTTCTTCCTCACCTATAAAGCAGTTGTGACTAACAATGATGATTTTAGTTTTTTCACCCGACAGTTTCATCCCATTTCTTTGTACTTCCAGTTCAGTGGGAACCAGGGCTGGCATCTAACATCTTGAACCTTCATTCGCAACTGCCTGGAGATTTTGTCCTCTGTTTGATATCCCCTTCCAGTTTACAGTTAGTCCATTCATTGCAGTATGAGTCGTGGGCAGGGGGTCATGCAATAGGGCTCCTTTTGGAACCCCACAATCGTGAGCCCTCAATCCAGCCACCAGATGTCCCCCCCTAAGGCAATGACCCTTACTTCCTTCTTCCTGGAGGCTGTGCCCGCTGCCTCTACAACATCTCCAACCCTGGGAAGCTTCAACGGGCGACCTTCCGAATGGCAGGGCAGAGCACTTACCACCTGATGATGACTTTTCAAGTCGTAATAAGCAGGAAAGACAGGTGTGCAACATGGAAGAAAATGTGTATGTGTAAATTACTATTAGAATTTTCAGAATCCAAAGGTCTTGGAACACAGGAAAAGAGATCATGTTGATTTTGATGCTGGTAGTGTAAGAGGAAGTGTATGGCACAGGGAAGAGGCAATAAATATATAGGGACAAGTGACAGGTAACAGCCAACAGCAGTAATAAACAAAACTATACACTGTAGTTAAAAAAACAAAACATATTTTCATCTCAAGTATTGCATTCTTTTTCTATAATGCATAAGCTTTTTAGAAATGGGACCTAGAATTGTTATCATTTTGAATTATTTGCCTGCAGGTTCCTCATTGATAGCAGATGACAAAAAATGGCCTAGAACTCATTCTTTGCTCTTCAGAAAGTCTTGTACTTGCATTAAATATGTGGTGTATTGATAACTGAGACCATTAGTGACAATGTATTGTTTATTTGAATTACAGGCAGGACGTGATGATAAACGAAAAGGCCTCTCATTTGCCAATGAATTTAAGAAATTCACCAAGGCAAGTAAGCAGAGTCGAGGCTTAACGATGTCACCTCAGCCAGCCATGCTGGAAGGTACCCAGAGCAAGGATGAAAAGCCCGCATGCAGTTTGCCCTTCAATGGCATCACTGAATAACATGTGCTATGGCTTGCAGGTATGATATCTATAGCTGGCTCTGACCCCATGCTGGATTAACAAAAAAAAAAAATTTTGTGTTGTGCATAAAGCTGTAAGCAAACATGAATTCTGTGAGGAAAGTGAACACATTTCATAACTGCAATATGCACGAGGACTAGTTTGCATTAATGTTACAAGGAGAGTAGCTAACTCTCTGTAAATGATATGAGGGTCAAACATGGCATTTTACTTCATATGTAAGACCTTTAAAACACCCAACGTGCAAAAGAGATTCCATTTATCGTGTAAGTAAGCCAACTTAATCAGCTCCACCATAGGGATGTGCATTCATTTGAAAACAAAATGAAAAATGCAACAAAACACCCTTGTTTCATTTTTGTTTTGTTTTCAAATAAAATCCTGCCAAAATTCAGATTTGTTTTCATTTTTTGGCTGTTTTGCAAATAGCTTACTTAGTAGACTTGTTTGAAAATTCAGAGGCATTCTATAGCTGAAATGTCTGCATTGAACCGGCCAGTATTATTTCAGGAGTAGGACAAATATATAAATGGCAGAAGTGTTTCGAAATTAGGATTCAGCACACACATCTTGGAAAAAGCTATCCAGATGAGCCAGATTATGAAAAGAGAGAAATGATTAGTATGCTTCAAGGTTCTGTGTATATCTTAAGCCTATTATACTGTCACCTAAAAAAGGGGATCAACTATACCATGCTTAAATAAAGCAGGGTGCATGTAATGGTTTCCCTTCCTTTGCCTGCTCATCCCCAGTAACCAGGTTAGGCCGTCCTTTAAGTTTTCCTCCTGCCACCTAGTTTGCAGTCACAGCAGCTGGTGATGCCCGGAGGAGAAAAGCGCTGCTTCATCTGAATTGGGGGATTGTATTAAGAAAATCTTAATACAGAAATGTACACATAAGAACATAAGAAATTGCCATGCTGGGTCAGACCAAGGGTCCATCAATCCCAGCATCCTGTTTCCAACAGAGGCCAAAACCAGGCCACAAGAACCTGGCAATTACCCAAACACTAAGAAGAACCCATGCTACTGATGCAATTAATAGCAGTGGCTATTCCCTAAGGGGCGGATTTTAAATGCCTTGCGCGCGTAAATCCGGTCGGATTTACGTGCGCAGGGCTCTCGCGCGCCGGCGTGCCTATTTTGCATAGGCCGCCGGCGCGCACAGAACCCCGGGATGCGTGTAAGTGCCGGGGCCTTAAAGGGGGCGGGGTGGGGCCAGAGGCACCTGGTACAGTGGCCATTTGCTGCTGTGCCGGCGCATGCAACTTGCTCCTGCTCCTTTGCAGGAGCAAAACGTGAATTAAAGAAAATGGGGGGGGGGGGGGCGCCTAGGATAGGGGGAGGGTAGGATAGGGGAAGAGGGTTGGGAAGTTCCCTCCCAGTCCGCCCCTTTGAAAGTGAGCTTACATGAGCAAAGCATCATGGGTCTGTACACTCCTTGGGGACTTCCAAAATTGCCCTTTTATAGATGTCTATTTTCTTCCCCCACCCAACCCGGACAGCATTACCAGCCAGGAGAGTCAGAGAGACGTATCCTCAGAGACTAATTATCAGTGCCCTGCCACATTCCCCCTCCCTCAGGATTAAATGCGCAACCTGAGCCCCTGCCAGCCCAAACAGGAGAAATGAACCTTTGTCTCCTCTACTGCAATCTGAGCCATGGGACCAGTTTGGATCTTCAATAGAAGCGAACCACAAGAATTTTAAATAAATTAAAAAAAAACTGCTAACCCTACGACACCTAAAACCTTTCCTTTCCCCCAACGACTTCAGAACAGACCTTCAACTACTCATCTTCTCCAACCCTCTTTTTATAGAAATATATGTACGTGCACGGGTGCAGTGCAGTGACTCAAGTGGCATATTACAGAAAGACCGAAGTAGCAAAATCTCAGCATTCATAAACTCTGTATTAGCAAGTGGGAACTCTAATGAATTTCCACACAAATAAACATATTAAATAGGAGAAAGAAAAGCAGATGGGGGTTTAAATACTGTTAAAAATGGGGAGGACAGTTTTCAAAACTATTTACCCAGTTTCCCCCCAGTGAAAGGGCTGTCTGGAAATTGCCCACCCTTTAACCTGGCTAAATGTTCATGCGGGCTTCTAGAGCGTGCATCCTTTAGCCACCTTAGGACAGGCATTGCCAGGAGCACGTGTAGGTCAGGGAAGTAACCCGAATGCTCATGAATGATGTTTTCAAATCTACTCGCATCAAAAAATGTCTGCAGAAAAAGCAGGTGCAAATGTCCGTGAATACTTCCCCCCTCCCCCACCTGACAGCGTTCACAGTGAAGAGATGCTCATACATTCACTTTCAAAATTGGTGCAAAAACTGCAGGTGAAAAGTGCCCACGGATGCTACGGCAATAGGGGAAGTCTGGAAATGTTCCCCATCGTGTTACTGCTATGCCGATTAGTATTTAATGCACAGTCAGATAATTTATGTATCAAACACCCACAAGTTTACAATGTTGCCTGTAGAGTTTGAAGTTTTTCTTTTTTTAAATAATGCTTCACTCCATCTGTTTGGTCTTCCAGCCTAACGGCGGTGCAGTTTCTACCCCTTTACAGAGAAGTCTGGAAAGCTAAACATTTCAAAGGCAAAAAAAAGGCGAGCTGAGGTGGCGAAGTCCGTCCCAAGTGATGGGAACAGAAGAAGTCGTGCAGCCGGTGGCAGCCTTCCTCAGCTTGGTCCCTTCCTTCACTTTTAAAACTGGAAAGTGCATAAATCACTCTGGCGCTGGACACCGCCTGCCGGGGACCCCCAGGGGGTCAGCCTGCACGAGGAGGACGCGTTGCATGGCCAACGTGGGGCTGCTTCCCCGTTCAGGATTAACGCTGCTTGGGAAGACAGTCCGAGACTGGCAGCTGAAGCTTTTTTTCCAGCTGCAAAATCGGAGCCATTGGTGAACAGCATGGTACAGGGTTTAAAACAAGCAGCCGGACATGGTCATTGGCAAACAAGAATTTTAAAAAAGGAAAAGCCAGCTGCTGGGAACTGTTTTTTGTTTTTTTTTTAAAGAATTTTACAGTAAAATGTCAGTTATATTATTTTACTTATTTTCAAGGGAACGTGGTATCAGTATGTGGCAGGTTAATGTGGTGCACTTCTGTAAAAGGTTCCTGTTAAAACACTGTATGAGGAGACAAGTCAGATAACCTGAGCTGTAATTTCAGTTGCTATCGACAGGTTTTGCCAGATATTTCTGAGCAGTTTGCTTCCGTTCACAGAATGAATCGACGGTGCAGTTAATAAGTGTGCCTGGTAAAAGCTGATCTTTTTGGCAAGGAATTACTAAATATGTTCTTCAAAGAAAAATAGGTCTCTCTCATTTCCACGTCATATGTACAAAAATGGAACTGATTATTTATTGCATTCTTCTAAGATGTGTGCTGAGACTGTGTAATAATGTATTTATCATACTGTACTTTGAAAAATAATACATTGAACTATTTAACAGATAAAAGATACATGTATGTTTAATGAACTCAAACAGCTTAAATATATAGTAGGTCAGAAACCAAGAATGATGGTTGAAACATCAATTTCCTTAAAAGAGTAAAAACATATTTCCCAATTAGGATCTAAGCATCAGGTAGATGAATATAATTTTTAAACAGAAAGAGAAGGAAATGTTTTATATATAGTATTTTAACCTTGTATTGTTCCTTAATGTGTTTCTAGTTTAATAATAGAATTTTGAAAACCAGAGGCATTAATCTTATTATTCTCACACTATATGTCACTGATTTAAATGTCAGAAGTTATATGAATTGTCATAGGTACGGACATCATGTAGCTATATGTTTTCAACATTGACTGAAATTCCAGGGACAGCAGTATCATCAAGAGTTCAGTCATTTTTTCAGCTTTAAGCTATCTGCTGTGTCTGGGGCATCCTTCTTCCAAATTCAAAGAATACTCCCCTATTCCTTCTCCTGCCCATCACTGTCCCACACTTCCCCCTCCACTGCAGATTGGTCGAAGGTTCAGGCTTTTCCCAATAAATGTGTGCAGCGGACCTGGCCACTTTGCACACATGGGCTCTGTTCTGAGCTCACCTTCCCTTGCTTCATCATTGCTTCACATATGCCTGGGGCAGCAGAGCTAGCGATGGCACGGGCATGTGGCCAGTTATTTATTTACAGTATTTCTTCTACTTTTCTTTTTAAGATTTCATTCTTTCTGTTTAAAATAATGCACCTTATGAATTTATATATAATCGCTCCTGTTTTGACATTTTAGTGCAAATTGTTGAAGGTATTTTGTAAAGAAAACCATTTCTTCTTGTCACACAGACAGAGCCCTGTCTACTCTTTCCTTTTCTTTGTGTAAAGCTTGTAACAATGTCATTACATAGCACTGTTTGTGTGTGTGTGTGTGTATATATATATATTTGTTGAAGATTTGTACTGATTTTTTTTTTATAAGGGTTAAAGTTAGTTGTAACTTTACAAAAATAGCTGTTTGAATTGTAATTATATTACTAAAAGTATTTCAACCAACATTAATACATTTATGAGCAAGATTCAAACATATTTTAAACTACCAGGCAGGCTGCAGCTTTAGAAGACTGATCCCCAGAACAATACTGTAAACTCTTGTATGGTGGAAAGTGCATTTTAAAGGGGACACCTCTGTCGTTAAACAGAAAGTAGGTTATGGCTGTAAGAACTGTGTTCAAGGACAGAAGACAGAGGTTGGAAGAAAGTTATTGCAGTTGATCATACTCAAGCCAAGACACAACATGAAAAATGATGCTAGAATATGGTGCTTTCTAATTCAAATCTAGGGAGGGAGTGGTAATTTCAAAATTGAGCTCAGCATGCATCCATCCTTACTTTGCACACATAGGGGCAGATTTTCAAAAGGTTACGCATGTAATATACGCGCGTAACCCCCAAAAACCTACCCCTGTGCGCGCCAAGCCTATTTTGCATAGGCTCGGCGGCGTGCGCAAGCCCCGGGATGTGCGTATGTCCCGGGACTTTATAAAATGGGCGGTCCGGGGGCGGGGCGGCGGTCCGGGGGCGTTCCCGAGTCCTCCGGCACAGTGGCCTTGCTGGAGGTTCGCGTGCCGGCAGCTGGCCAGCGAACGCAAGTTACTCCTGCCTCGGGCAGGCGTAACTTTGACAACAAAAGATAGGGGGGGGGATTTAGGTAGGGCTGGGGGGAGGGTTAGATGGGGAAAGGGAGGGGAAGGTGGGGGGGAGCCGAAAAAAAGTTCCCTCCAAGGCCGCTCCGATTTTGGAGCGGCCTTAGAGGGAACGGGGAAAGCCATTGGGCCTCTCCTAGGGCTCGGCACACACAAGGTGCACAAGTGCGTAAGAATAAAAATCTGCCCCATAGAGTTTAACTGGATGGATCCAGCTGAATCTTGTACTCATCACATTTTAAGTACCTGTGGGAATGCAAATGCATGGGGAGAACCTCAAAAGGGAAGTATTAGAAATGTGTGCGCTTCTGAGGTTAAATTCCTCCATTGATAAAAATATCCAGCAGCACATTAAAACAAAGATAGTCAGACCTGGTAGACAATGCTTCAGAACACAAGTATTAACAGAGAAATGGAGCTACATGTTTTCCTGTAATATTGACAATGGCTCAGTTTGAGGTGAACAAGAAGGATCACCCAAACAATGAGGAAAAAGTTTATTTTCTGAATAGCTATGGTAGGTCCAATTCATACCTAGGATGCGCATTGGACTGACAGAGGCTATAGAATTGTTACAGAAAGTTCCTTCACCCCATTTTTTAAATACATTTCACCACTTATAATGGCACAGCTACCTTGAATGTACTATTCTTCACCTTATAAAGCTATTGCCAAATGTCTTGACCAGGCTAATTTGACGCCTGTTGCAAATGATAGCTTTGTGCATTTGATATCACAAGCTTTCCCTGTTTTTAAAGATATTTCAAATGTAGGTTTCTGTTTTTCAAGTCTTTATAATCAAATATACTTTAATATTTGTTCTTTGCATTTTCTTTTATACTGAGCCTAAAGAGCTTTCTAACCTTGCATTTTATTTATTTATTTAATTTTTATTTTTTTTTTGCTACATTTGGTTCTCATTTGAAAAATGTTCCTGTGTTTGGAAAACCACCATACTATGCAGCATAAATTTAGAAACAGATGGTTTTAATTACAGTTAACATTCTGAAGATCTCAAACTCCATTTAGAACTTTGAAAAGATAAAGTTTCACACAGTGACAGAGCAATTCAAATAATCTGCATGCATATTTGGGAATAAGGACATTTTCTAACAAATATACATTTTCCCAGATACAATTTAAGAAGCTAACATTTTTGCTCAAAGGGTAGATGTGGCACATAGAGCTGGTTGCAGGTTGGTACCCTAATCTGGCTAAGGTCCCATGCCATCAGGTTTGATAGTTGCAACCTCACTCTGCAAACATTTGTTCACAGCACAAACTAACCCTACAGTTAGGACTGGAACTAGGGAGTTTCATGACGATATTGAGGAAACATCGAACGTTTGGCATTGGTTACAGTTTCTCTCGACTGCTAGCCATAATCTCCCTCTCCCCTCAAAAAAAAGTCAATCCAAATTAAGTTATGCAGTAGAAATTGTCACGCTTTGCTAAAACCTTGCATTATAGTACAAACCAGATGCATACTCTCCTCCTTATGTCTTTATTAAAATATGCTTCAGTCATTATCAGCTATTTATAAGGAATGACTTTCAAAGGTTTAAGTAGAACATGGAGAATGTCAGATATTAAATTCTTTCACATTATGCAGGGTGAAAACTAATACTGGACTTCCAGCCCAGCCTACAGCTATTTGTAACTGCTCACTCTTGTCAGGTGTATGTTCTAATGGTTTAAAAGAAACACATTTTTGTCTATATCAGACTGTTTTCAAATATTTATAACTTAACAGTGGCCTTCAATATTATTTATGGTGAGTGAATATTATTTCAGTGAAGCCCAAAGTTGTGTGCCCCTGGCAGTTCTGGTCATGGTTATTTAATGGAGTTGGATACTCCTCTCCAGAAGGGGCATCACAGCAGCTGTTCTAGAGGGTTTTCTGGACTTGCTGCATGATTGGAAATGGAATATTCTTGAAAAATAAAATTACTTTCTGGGCAACTTTTTTTCCTGGTATGCTAAAATGCTTTCCATTTTTTTTTTATTACAAGCTTTTGTAATATGCTTGAATGAACAGTGTAGGGTAAGTTCAGTTTTGGGTTCTTACTTGGAGGAATCATTGCTTTGTATAATTTAGTAGCATTAAATACAAATATCATGCCCAAAGCAGTGCATCAGTAGCCATGCCTAATGAACCAAGATCTTATTTTGGGAAAGAAGCATCAGAAAACCAAACCCATGAAATGGCCTGCTTCATAGACCAGGTCTGACATATAGATGTATATGTATAGCGAGAGAGAGAGAGTGGAGTCTTCATCAGCTACTACTTTGCAACATTGGCTTGCGCACAGAAACCACTTGAAAATTATTTGATTTTAACAGCACCACCTAGAGCATTGATTGTACAGGCCAGCACTGTTGATTTAGTATTGGCAGTGGAAGAATTACATTTTTTTCTGCTTCAGCCTTCTACGACAACTGGCAGATTTGCTATGTTGCTAGATCCTGTAAAATTCAGGCTCCTCCTATATTTAGGCTCTGAGTTTCCAGGGGACATGTGTTTTTATAAGATAACATTCAACAAGGGTGTGATGAATCTCAAAATAATTAAAATAATAATAATAATAATTTCTTAACCGCTACTTTTCTCCAGTATAATCCTTGATGGGCTTTGTTACCTTTAGACATGTACTCTCAACAGAAGTGTGCAGTCTTCAAACTCATAACATTGTGAAATGTAGAGTTTAAAACCAATTTTCTATATGAACTACTTTCTCTCCACTCTACTGACTTGACATACAATTGTATCTGTATACCTTCAACAAATAAATGATTTGTGACTATTTCTGTGTTTCTGTGGTAGCAAAAAAGAAATACCATTCTCACAAAACTATTTCCAGGGGGAGAGGAAAAGAACATGGTAATTACACCATCTAAACAGAAGGGAAGACATGCAGATTAAAAGCATCATCTGCACAGCAGCACACCTGACAGCTAGAATATTCTTCAACAACGAGCATAATGGCAGTGGGTGACCTCATCAGGTGGGGAGTCCAGCACTGAAATTTGATTTCAAAGTTTCTAGAAACTTTGCCATGCCCTACTGGGCAGCTGCAGCCTGCTATACTGCCACAAAATGACACTGCCCCTGCAGGCTCATCCTTTTCATAGCACCCACAGATCATGTTTCTCCTGCTGTTAGGGAACCTTTTTCCTGAAAGAGCAGGCATAACCTTTCAAGGTGCCTTGCAGTTTAGTTTGTCTTCATTTAGTCATTTTGGTAGGTTTTGCTGTTATTTTCTAAGTTTTCTTTATTTAAGGCAGCTATGTGGCGTGTCTGAAACCTTACAGGTCTGAAAGGGTTAACTACAATTTAATTGAAAAATCACTGAAATTATAGTGCAGAGATTTAATCCAGGCTAAATTATGTTCATAGGCTAAAACCTTCATCAAAGTATTAACAAGGTATTTTATTTGGTGGATAACACCAAGATTTCTCAGTTTACTGTGTCATATTCATCTTAGTTCCTGAGAATGTTCTAAGTTCATTATTGCTTGATCATATATATTCTCTTAGGACAAGCAGGATAGTAGTCCTCACAGATGAATGGCATCATCGGATGGAGCCCAGCACGGAAAATCTTTGTCAAAGTTTAGAGAACTTTGACTGGCACGCTGAGCATGCCACTATCCACGCATCCATATGGGGGTCCCTCTTCAGTCTCTTTTTTTCTGTGAAGAAGTTGCCTCATGGTGTTGGAGCTCCGCTCTTTAGAGTGTTTTTTTTCTCCATATTTTTTTTTTACCAGTTCTCGGTTTTTCTAACATCGGGTCCCTCTTTCCGGTTGGTGCCCCTCTACGGCATGGTAGGTTAATTTTCTACCTTTCTAGCAGTCGATTCCTGGCATGACACTCCTCAGTGGTGGCCAGCCGTTGACCACTCACCAGCTATTTTTTATGGCGTCCAGTTTTCAACAGTGCCTCCAGTGCACGCGGACCATATCCATTACTGATCCACACAAGGTCTATATCTGTGATCAGATGGACCCCAAGGGCTGTCGTACTCGGCTAGACAAGATAGACAGACTTTTTGGTCCCAAAAAGTCTGCTCCATCCACGCCGGCATCAGGTATGTCGACCCTGTTGGCTGAGGGGAACCAATGGATACCTTATTCCTATCTACTTCCCCGGCAGGTTCGTCCACGGAGAGCGATACCAGTAATAGGCCCTTTCCACTGTCAACACTCTCAAAGACATTGGGATTGTCAGCTTCCTCAATGCCAAAGAAAGACTGGGTTGAGCATCGTGGGGAATCCCACAAACACCGTCACCGGTTGCCGTTGGTGCACAGCTCCAGTTCTGGGGCGGCACCGGTGACTGCCGAGCCACCACCAAAGCAACCCCGTAGTGAGGAGACCCCATTCTCCAACAGGCTCGGGAGTCCCAGGCATTCCCCACAGATATCGGTACCAGGCACTGAGCCTCCCTTGTAGACTATGGTCACTCCTTATCCTCATTGCCGGATTTCCAGGAAGAGTTGGACTGCAGGGTTTATAGTGCGGTGCTCTGAGCCCTGTGGGGCATCATAAGAACATAAGAAATTGCCATGCTGGGTCAGACCAAGGGTCCATCAAGCCCAGCATCCTTTTTCCAACAGAGCCTAACCAGGCCACAAGAACCTGGCAATTACCCAAACACTAAGAAGATCCCATGCTACTGATGCAATTAATAGCAGTGGCTATTCCCTAAGTAAATTTGGTTAATAGCCGTTAATTGACTTCTCCTCCAAGAACTTATCCAAACCTTTTTTGAACCCAGCTACACTAACTGCACTAACCACATCCTCTGGCAACAAATTCCAGAGCTGTATTGTGCGTTGAGTGAAAAAGAATTTTCTTCGATTAGTCTTAAATGTGCTACTTGCTAACTTCAAGGAATGCCCCCTAGTCCTTCTATTATTCGAAAGTGTAAATAACCAATTCACATCTACTCGTTCAAGACATCTCATGATCTTAAAAACCTCTATCATATCCCCCCCTCAGCCGTCTCTTCTCCAAGCCGAACAGCCCTAACCTCTTCAGCCTTTCCTCATAGGGGAGCTGTTCCATCCCCTTTATCATTTTGGTTGCCCTTCTCCATCACAACTATATCTTTTTTGAGATGCGGCGACCAGAATTGTACACAGTATTCAAGGTGTGGTCTCACCATGGAGCGATATAGAGGCATTATGACATTTTCTGTTTTATTAACCATTCCCTTCCTAATAATTCCTAACATTCTGTTTGCTTTTTTGACTGCTTGCAGCACAATGGAGCTGACAATTTTAAAGTATTATCCACTATGATGCCTAGATCCTTTTCCTGGGTGGTAGCTCCTAATATGGAACCTAACATCGTGTAACTACAGCAAGGGTTATTTTTCCCTATATGCAACACCTTGCACTTGTCCACATTAAATTTCATCTGCCATTTGAATGCCCAATCTTCCAGTCTTGCAAGGTCCTCCTGTAATGTATCACAATTCGCTTGTGATTTAACTACTCTGAATAATTTTGTATCATCCACAAATTTGATAACCTCACTCGTATTCCTTTCCAGATCATTTATATATATATATTGAAAAGCACCGGTCCAAGTACAGATCCCTGAGGCACTCCACTGTTTACCCTTTTCCACTGAGAAAATTGACCATTTAATCCTACCCTCTGTTTCCTGTCTTTTAACCAGTTTGTAATCCACGAAAGGACATCGCCTCCTATCCCATGACTTTTTAGTTTTCTTAGAAGCCTCTCATGAGGAACTTTGTCAAACACCTTCTGAAAATCCAAATACACTACGTCTACCAGTTCACCTTTATCCACATGTTTATTAACCCCTTCTAAAAAATGAAGATTTGTTAGGCAAGACTTCCCTTGGGTAAATCCATGTTGACTGTGTTCCATTAAACCATGTCTTTCTATATGCTCTACGATTTTGATCTTTAGAATAGTTTCCACTATTTTTCCTGGCACTGAAGTCAGGCTCACTGGTCTATAGTTACCCAGATCGCCCCTGGAGCCTTTTTTAATATTGGGGTTACATTGGCCACCCTCCAGTCTTCAGGTACAATGGATAATTTTAATGATAGGTTACACATTTTAACTAATAGATCAGAAATTTCATTTTTGAGTTCCTTCAGTAGCCTAGGATGCATACCATCTGGTCCAAGTGATTTGCTACTCTTTAGTTTGTCAATCTGGCCTACTACATCTTCCAGGTTCACAGTGATTTTGTTCAGTTTGTCTGATTCATCACCCCTGAAAACCATCTCCGGAACTGGTATCTCCCCAACCTCCTCATTAATAAACACGGAAGCAAAGAATTCATTTAGTCTTTCTGCAATGGCCTTATCGTCCCTAAGAGCCCCTTTAACCCCTCGGTCATCTAATGGTCCAACCGACTCCCTCACAGGTTTCTTGCTTCGGATATATTTTAAAAAGTTTTTATTATGAGTTTTTGCCTCTAAGGCCAACTTCATTTTAAATTATGTCTTCGCCTGTCTTATCAATGTTTTGCACTTAACTTGACAATGCTTATGTTTTATCCTATTTTCTTCAGATGTTAGCATCCCTGCTTAAGCATCTGGACAACCTTCTCGGTGTCCTTCCGATGCAACCTGTGCCAAGGGGTCCCTTGATACCCCAACGGCCCACTCCGGAGTGAATCCCATCATTGGGTCCTCTGAGGAGGAAGATGCACTATGGCCACTGGCGCCCGTGGCTCCTTCAGTGCCAGCAACACAGTTCCTCAAGTCCTTACCCAGGTCATCAGGAACCCCACAGCCATTGGTGCCCCTGATGCCCTTGGTGTCTGCATCAACTGGCTTGGGCAGAGCTCTCCCAAGCAGGCCTCCTGGGTCTTTAGCGAGGAGGAGGGCCCATATGACCCCTTGGGTGATGATACCTCAGAGTCTTCCTCTGAGGACTCCGGGGATATTCTGTCAGAACCTTCACTGCCCGATGAAAGGCATAGGTCTCCCCCGGAAGATCTCTCCTTTGCTGGTTTCGTTAGGGCCATAGCCAAAGCCATCCCCTTCCAGCTCCTCAGAGAGGAAGATGCTCGACGTAAGATGCGGGAAATTCTCCAGTTTGTTGATGCCCCAAAGAAGATAGTGGCCGTTCCAGTCCATGAAATTTTCAATGACCTCCTTCTGAGGATCTGGGAACATCCAGTGTTGGTTCCTCCAGTAAATAGGAAGGCGGATGCCATCTACTTGGTCCAACAGGCTTTGGGGTTTGAGAGATGCCATCTCCCTCACCAATCAGTGATAGTGGAGTCTGCTCTCAAAAAAGCCAATTGCTCCCGCACCCGTGCCTCCGCCCCTCCAGGCCGGGACCATAAGGAGCTGGATGCCCTGGGTAAGAAGGTATTTCAGGGCGCTATGCTCATCACCTGCATTGCCTCCTATCAGTTGTATATGACCCAGTATAACTGGAACCTATGGAAACAGATCCAGGAGCTTTCAAAACGCCTACCGCAGCAACAACAAGATGCTTTCTCTACGGTGGTACAACAGGGTCTAGAGGCAGGAAAGCATGAGGTGATATCCACCTATGATGTTTTTGAGACAAAAGTGAGGGTGCCTGCAGTGGGCATTGGCACATGTAGGATGGCCTCGCTCCAAGCCTCGGACCTCCGTCTGGAGATCCAAGAGAAGCTGACTGATCTGCCCTGCATGGGCGAGAATCTCTTCGGAGTCAAGTTCAGGGATGTGGTAACCCAGTTGAAGGACCTATCCCATGAGACCCTTCAACAGCTATCAGCTGATGCTCCCAACCTGCCATCTTCCGCCAGAAAGTCCTCCCAGCAAAGCTCAAGGAGTTCTTTCTACCACCAAATAATACCCTCCAGCTTCTCAGGCCCATACGCCCCATGCTGGTTCTAGGGCTTGGCATCGCCAACTGTGGGCCCCCAAGCCCCCAACCGGCCCTCCAGCAGAGCCCTGCTACGGGGTTTTGATTGGGGTCAAGGGAGCAAAAGTCAGCCTGCTGTAACTCTGGTGTCCTGCCTCCTGGTTGGGGGCAGGATTCTTCACTATGCTCACTGCTGGCCCTGTGTTACGTCGGACCAGTGGGTTCTTACGATCATATGCCGGGGTTATCGGCTGAATTTCAGGGTCGTTCATGTGGATTTTCCCCATGTCTGTCATGGGGTTCGTCCACCCAGCAGGAAATACTTATTACAGAGCTCTCCACCCTTATCATGGCAGGAGCGGTAGAACCTGTTCCTCTCCACCAACAGGGCCGAGGGTTCTATTCAAGGTATTTCCTGATACCAAAGAGAACTGGGGATCTATGCCCCATTCTTGATCTGAGTGTTGAACAAATTCCTGCAGAGGGAAAAGTTCAAAATGTTATCTCTGGGAACCCCGATCCCTCTCCTCAGCAGAGGAGACTGGCTCTGCTTCCTCGACCTGAAAGATGCCTACGCACACATTGCGATCTTCCCGAGTCACAGAAAGTATCTGCCCTTTGTGGTGGGAAAGTCTCACTACCAGTATTTGAGTGCTGCCTTTCAACCTGGCTTCAGCCCCTCAGGTTTTCACCAAGTGCCTGGCAGTAATGGTGGCACACCTCTGGCATCAGGGGGTGCATGTGTTCCCCTACCTGGTCGACTGGCTGATCAAGAGCGCCTCCCAACAAGGGGCACTACTCTCTCTATATTTGGCCATCCAGGTGCTGCAATCCCTGGGATTTGTAATCAATTACCCCAAATTCCACCTTTGCCCATCGCACCATCTGGACTTCATTGGAGCCAGATTGGACACGGTTCAGGCCAAAGCGTTTCTGCCCTGAGATTGAGCTCTTGCCCTCTCATCTCTGGCTAGCTTGGTACGCAACAGTCAAAGCTCACTCGGTGAGTGCTATGGCGGTATCGGTGGCTCACGGGCAGTCCCCGTCGCCAAAATCTGTAGGGCTGCAACTTGGAATTCTCTACACACGTTCACTACCCATTACTGCCTGGACAAAGATGGTCATCAGGATAGTAGCTATGGCCAATCTGTCCTTTGCAACCTTTTCCAGCTTCAAACTCAACTCTCCCTGCCTAGGGCCCATTGTTTGGGTTAAGGCTGTCTCCCTCTGTTACCAACAGCACCATAGTTTATTGTGCCTGTTGACACCCCATTAGGGGCCGTTGGTCATTGTTGTATCCAGGAGCAGCCTGTAGCGTGGTATTCACCCATCTGTGGGGACTACCATCCTGCTTGTCCTAGGAGAAAGCAGAGTTGCTTACCGTAACAGTTGTTCTCCTAGGACAGCAGAATGTTAGTCCTCAAGAAACCCGCCCGCCACCCCTTTTGTTTTATTATTTTATTTTTTTCGCTCGTGAATTCTATATTACGAGACTGAAGCGGTACTCCGCGTGGACACGTGTATAGTGGCATGCTGAGGTGCCAGTCAAAGTTCTAGAAACTGACAAATGTTTTACATGCCGGACTTCATCCAATGATGTCACCCATCAGTGAGGACTAACATTCTGCTGTCTTAGGAGAACACCTGTTAGCAGTAAGCAACTCTGCTTTCTATAAGCATATTTGATATGTGTGAGGATTAGTAGATGCAAATATTACTGAGACACAACATGGAGGAATAAGTTGTTTTTGGTTCATGGGAAGCTTGGTGAAAGGTAAGAGGATGAACAGCTATTAAGGGTATGTAGTCACCCTCTTAGCAAACTGGGCATGATGGACCTGGACAAGGAGATGTGGGAGTGGAGGAAGAACAAAGGAGGAAGAAATTCCTGATGGGGAGAAGAGCAGTCAAGGACACTTGTATTACCTGGAGAAATTAGTGAGCAGATTATCTGTCAGGGTCCTTGTATCTTATCTATGCAAGAATTCTGAATCTCAGCTAGATTAGTATACAATAAACATCGCCACCTATCCCCTGACTTTTTACTTTTCTTAGAAGCCTCTCATGAGGAACTTTGTCAAATACCTTCTGAAAATCCAAATACACTATAGGCCAGATTTTCAAAGGGATATGCGTGTACCCCCGAAAACCTGCCCGAAGTTCCCCCTGCTCACGCCGAGCCTATGTTGAGTAGGCTCGGCGGTGTGAGCAAGTCCCGGGGCTTTCCTGGAGGGCGTGTTATTTGGGGGCGGGGCCGTGGGCATGGTTCCGGCCCGGGGGCGTTGCCAAGGCCTCCAAAATGGCTCCCAGGCCTGGGAATCGCACGCCGGTGGCCATCCCGTTGCGCGCAAGTACGCTTGCCTCGGGCAGGCGTAACGTGCAAAAAAGGTAGGGGGGTTTAGGTAGGGCTGGGGGGGTGGGTTACATAAGGGAAGGGAAGGTGCAGGAGGGGGTGGAAGGAAAGTTCCCTCCAATTTCGGAGCGGCCTCGGAGGGAACGGAGGTAGGCTGCACAGCTCGGCGCACGCAGGCTGCCGATTTTGCACAGCCTTGCGCACCCCGATCCTGGATTTTAACAGATACGCACGTATCTATTAAAATCCCTCGTACTCTTGTTTGCACCTGGTGCACGAACAAAAGTACGTGTGTGCGCAAATTTGTAAAATCTACCCCAAAATCTACTGGTTCACCTTTATCTACATGTTTCTTAACCCCTTCAAAAAAGTGAAGCAGATTTGTGAGGCAAGACTTGCCTTGGGTAAAGCCATGCTGACTTTGTTCCATTAAACCATGTCTTTCAATATGTTCTGTGATTTTCATCTTTAGAACACTTTCCATTATTTTTCCTTGCACTGAAGTCAGGCTAACTGGTCTGTAATTTCCCAGATTTATTTATTTATGAACTTTTTTATACCGACGTTCGTGAGGGCATCACGCCAGTTTACATAGTAACTGACAGAATGGAAAATACAATAAACAGGGAGGGGGAAAGGGGAGCAAAAGAGAGGAGAGAAGCAACAGCAGAGAAGGAGAGCAGAGGGAATAAAAGAGATAGGAAGAAGTACCTCGGGGAAGGTACAGGTAAATAACATTATATAATCGAGAGCAGGGCTTAACAGGAGTACAATAGCAACAATATGGACTGTGCTTGGGGGTGAAAGAAGGGGGAGGGGACAGCAGGGAATAACTTATTATATAATCAATAGCAGAGCTTAACAAGAGTACAATAATAACAATACAGACTGTACTAGGGGTGAAGGAAGGGGAGGGAACAGAGGGGATGACTTAGTAAACAAAAAGGGCTGCATTATATGTACAATAATTACAGTTTAACAATGATAAAACATAAAACCTTCACTGAAAATGCATTATGAGGACAACTGGAGATCGAATGAGGAGGATTATATAAACAAATTCCCAATATACTATGCTGACACAATCACAATACAATGATTCACAGTAAAACAAGTTCCTTAAATCCAATAACAGATTCACAAAGACACAGAAATACTGAAAACTTCTCAGACTTTACACTTTGAGGGCGCTTGGGATCGTAAGGCTATGTTTGGTCTGGGTCTTGACTCCTTTTTTGAATTTGCGTAGACATGGTTCTAGCTGGAGTTCTGTGGGTAGGTCACACCTAGCCACCCTCCAATATTCAAGGACATGGGTGATTTTAATAATAGGTTACAAATTTTTACTAATAGGTCTGAAATTTTATTTTTTAGTTCTTTTAGAACCCTTGGGTGTATACCATCCAGTTCAGGTGATTTACTACTCTTCAGTTTGACAATCAAGCCTACCACATCTTCTAGGTTCACCGTGATTTGGTTCAGTCCATCTGAATCATTATCCATGAAAACCTTCTCTAGAATGGGTGTCTCCCCAACGTCCTGTTCAGTAAACACTGAAGCAAAGAAATCATTTAATCTTTCTGCGATGGCCTTATCTTCTATAAGTGCCCCTTTAACCCCTCAATCATCTAACGGTCCAACTGACTCCCTCGCAGGCTTTCTGTGTTGGATATATTTTTTAAAGTTTTTATCGTGAGTTTTTGCCTCTACGGTCAACTTCTTTTCAAATTCTCTCTTAGTCTGTCTTATCAATGTCTTACATTTAACTTGCCAACACTTGTGCTTTATCCTATTTTCTTCTGTTGGATCCTTCTTCCAATTTTTGAAGATCTTTTGGCTAAAATAGCCTCTTTATTAGAAAGGGAATGGTGAATAAAACGGAAAATGTCATGCCTCTGTATTGCTCCATGGTGAGACCGCATCTTGAATACTGTGTATAATTCTGGTCGCTGCATCTCAAAAAAGATAAAATTGCGATGGAGAAGGTACAGAGAAGGGCTACCAAAATGATAAGGGGGAATGGAACAACTCCCCTATGAGGAAAGACTAAAGAGGTTAGGATTTTTCAGCTTGGAGAAGAGATGACTGAGGGGGGATATGATAGAAGTGTTTAAAATCATGAGAGGTCTAGAATGGGTAGATGTGAATCGGTTACTTACTCTTTCGGATAGTAGAAAGACTAGGGGGCACTCCATGAAGTTAGCATGGGGCACATTTAAAACTAATCAGAGAAAACACATGTCCACCAGATGTTTTCCAGTCTGCTCGGCTTTGTTGACCTTTCCTAGCCCGCTGGACTTCTATAATGGACTTCTCCAATATTTGTGCCCCAACAGACTTGTTACTTTTCTGTTTCTAGACTATTTCAACCATTTTTCAGTACTGTAGGCTGCTTTCTGTATATGGTGATAGTTGCCCTGTGATCTGTTCATGGAGGAATGGGGGGGGGGGGGGGGGGGGAGGGAGGGAGGGGGGGGGTTGTACTTTAGAGGGATAAAATTTGGTACGCCTATAGCGCTCCTAAGCTGCCGGTTGTGATCCACATTGTTCTTAACGAGTGCTTCTATTTGTGGAACTGTTCTGTTGTGCTAGATTGTGTTTTGACTGTTATGCTGTTCCAATATGGATGCCAATAAAAATTGTTTATATATTAAAAAAAAAAAAAAACTAATCAGAGAAAGTTCTTTTTTTACTCAACGCACAATTAAACTCTGGAATTTGTTGCCAGAGGATGTGGTTAGTGCAGTTAGTATAGCTGTGTTTAAAAAAGGATTGGATAAGTTCTTGGAGGAGAAGTCCATGACCTGCTACTTCACTTAGAGAATAGCCACTGCCATTAGCAATGGTAACATGGAATAGAATTAGTTTTTGGGTACTTGCCAGGTTCTTATGGCCTGGATTGGCCACTGTTGGAAACAGGATGCTGGGCTTGATGGACCCTTGGTCTGACCCAGTATGGCATTTTCTTATATTCTTATGTTTCACCTCACCTTTTATCCATGCCGGTAATTGTTTTGCCTTCCTTCCACCTTTCTTAATGTGTGGCATACATCTGGACTGTTCTTCTAGGATGGTATTTTTTTTTAGCAATGTCCATGCTTTTTGCACACTTTTTACCTTTGTATCTGTTCCTTTTAGTTTTTTTCTATTTTTCTCATTTTATCAAAGTTTACCTTTTGAAAGTTTAGTGCCTGAACCGTGGATTTGCTTACTTGTCCCCCATCCAGTCAATTCAAATTTGAACATATTAGGGTACATTTTAAAAAACAGCGAGCGCACGTACTTTTGTTCGCGCACCAGGCGCGAACAAAAGTACGCGGGATTTTATAAGATACGTTCATAGCTGCGCGTATCTTATAAAATCCGGGGTCGGCACGCGCAAGCGGATGCACATTTGTGCACCTTGCGCGCGCCGAGCCCTGAGCGCGCTGCCCGTTCCCTCCGAGGCCGCTCGTATCTATTAAAATCGGAGCAGCCTCAGAGGGAACTTTGCTTCCACCCCCCCCCCCCCCCGCACCTTGCCCTCCTTAACCCCCATCCCCCGATCTAAACCCCCCCCTACCTGTGTTTTAAAAGTTACGCCTGCCAGAAGCAGGCATAACTCGCGCACTCCAGCGGGCTGCTGGTGCGCAATTCCCCGGCCCAGGACCCGTTTCGGAGGCCTCGGCCATGCCCCTGAAACACCCCCGGGCCGGCACCATGCCCCCGACTCGCGCCCCTGGCTTCCCACCCTATCCCCTGTATTCACCTCCCTCACAACAGACCCCCCCTCTCCCATACCTCCACAAATCCCCCCCCCCTACGCAAGTCTCTGCTCCCCATTCTCATTTCCCTCCTGACACAATCCCTAGGTCTCACTACACTCTCAATAAACCTATTTAATGCACAATCCCTCTCTAAAAAAAACCCCTATACTCAACGATATCCTACTTGACTGTAAGCCTGAGATTTGCGCCATCACAGAAACATGGCCCAAGGATACTGACATCGTCCTCCTTAACCTACTCCCCACACTCTATTATGAGATCTTTTCCATTCCGAGACCCAAAAAAAGAGGAGGTGGCCTCCTACTAGCTGTTAAAAAGCACCTAAACTTAAAGCCTGTGCACATTGACACCCCCTCCAAACTGGAAATTGGCTTTTTCAAATCCTCCAAGCTACAAATCTGCCTTATTTATGCCCCCCCGGCTTCCTAGAACACGACCCCTCCCCCATAATTGAATTCATCTCCAACATCAATATTGAAATCCCAGTGATCATTCTTGGAGACTTCAATCTCCATGTAGACGCATCTCCACTCACCTCATCCTGTGAGACCGTTAATTCTCTACAAGCCATTGGCTTCAAACAGATTATTTCCTCACCCACCCACAAAGCTGGACATTCCCTAGACCTGATCTTCATTAATCAATGTATTCACTCTCCCAACACTCCCACTGGCTCACGTGTTCCCTGGTCAGACCACTTCCTCATTGAAACCCTACTTTCTATAAAAGCCCCTGTCTCACAGAACCGTGCACTGAGCACTACTATTGTTTTCAGAAAACCCTGCATGAGTGAGGACCTAATCTCTGCTCTGTCCAATGCCCTACCTGATCTTGACTGCTCCAACCCCAACGCTGCCCTGTCCTCCTGGAGCAACCTCACACTCAACCTTGCCAACAAACTATGTCCTACTTCCAGACGTGAATTGTGACCCGCCGCTAAAAATAATCAACCCCGGTACATTGAGGATCTAAAAATTCTAAAAAAAACAATCTCAGACAGAGAGAGAGAATCTGGCGTAAGAACCCTTCACCGCAACATACCTCCAGCTTCAAAGTTGCCCTCCACCACTACAGACATTCCACCCTCAAATCCAAATGCGATTTCTATGCTTCCAATATACCAGTACATGTACAATCTCAAGGCCCTATTCTCCTATGTCGCTGACTTGACCAAATCTGCACCCCCCCCCCCCCCCCCATCCCAGACAATGAAGCTTTGGCTAAATGTGAAGAACTAGCCCTGTACTTCCATATGAAAATTGCTAACATTCTCCTCAGATTCCCCAACTCCTTGCACTCCACCCACTCGTGCCTGGCCCCTATTACAGCTTCCTTTGACTCCCTGGATCTTACATCATCTAAGAAAGTTGAATCTATTCTTAAAAAACTCAAACCTGCCAGCCATACCCTGGACACCATCCCCACCAGTTCCCTCCTCTCCATTCCCAACACCATCTCCAAACCCCTGGCTAACATCATCAACTCTTTGCTCTCCTCTGGCATACTCTCTCAAACAAGCAATAGTCAAACCCCTTCTCAAAAAACCTTCATCAAACCCAGATGACCCCTTGAACTTCCGACCCATCTCAAACCTTCCCTTTATCTCCAAAATAATGGAAAAGATCGTCAACGCCCAACTTACTGACTATCTTGAAAGTAACAATATCCTCCACCCATCCCAGTTTGGCTTTCGCAAACTCATGAACACAGAAACTCTCTTACTCTTACTATCCGACCACCTCATCAGAGGTCTGGATCAAGATCACTGCTATCTTCTGGCCCTATTGGACATCTCAGCAGCCTTTGACACTATCAATCACAACCTCCTCCTCACCCGTCTGTCGGAAATTGGCATTGCTGGCCTAGCTCTGATGTGGTTCAAATCCTATTTATCCAACTGAAAGTTCTCTGTTAAAATCGGCAGTGCAGAATCTACACCCTACTCACTGTCTCAAGGTGTCCCACAGGGTTCCTCCCTCTCCTCCACCCTATTTAACATTTATCTTACACCCCTATGTCACCTTCTATCCGACCTTGGACTAACTTTTCTACCTATATGCCGACAATGTCCAAATCATCATCCCCATCCAAAATTCACTATCTGAAGCCTTAAAGCGCTGGGAGTCTTACCTTGTGTCCATCAATCACCTGCTCACAAACCTCCACCTGGCCTTAAACCCCAACAAAACTGAACTGCTCCTTATCTCACAACACCAAACCCCTAAACCTTCGCTCATCACAGATCCCGCCTATCATGCCATTTCCTCCAAACCTGTTGTGAAAGACCTCGGTGTCATCCTCGACCAACATCTGAATCTACAGAAGCATATCAACTCCATCCTCAAGGAGGGCTTCTATAAGCTGAATGTCCTAAAAAAACTAAAACCCCTACTCCACTCCCCTGACTTCCGCACGGTCATTCAGGCCACCCTGTCCTCCAAACTGGATTATTGCAACTCCCTGTTGCTCGGGCTTCCCTACTCCACAATAAAACCCCTCCAAATGCTTCAGAATGCATTTGCCAGGGCCATCGCAAATGCCAGGAAATCCACCCACATTACTCCTATCCTTAAAGATCTACATTGGCTCCCCATTCCATCACACATCCTCTACAAATCTCTCTCCATCATTCATAAATCTATCTATTGTCACAATTCCAAATGGCTTGACGAACTCCTCAGCCTCACTCTCTCCAACCGACCCACCAGATCAAACAATAAAGGCACCCTCCAGGTACCCTCTCTAAAGAAGGCACACCTCTCCTCCACAAGAGATCGTGCCATCTCCATTGCTGGTCCCTCAAGATGGAATTCATTTCCATCCTTTCTTCACCTTGAGCCCTGTTCCGCCAAATTCAAAAAGAAACTAAAGACTTGGCTCTTTAAACAAGCATACCCTGACTAGTCCCCCTCCTCCATCTCCCTTTCCTCCACACATATCAACTGAGCCTGTATAAAGTCGTACTGTTTACTGTAGAAATTTTCTGTTTTTATCCTGTTCCATAATGTATTATCATGTATATATTCCATATACCTTGTTGCTCATTTTCCGGCCCCTTGTCTGTTCATTCTCCCATCTCTTTACCTGTTTTTTGTTATTTCCACCTGCTTTAGTTTTTATGTAAACCAGTATGATGTTCCTTGCTAATGTCATGTCAGTATATAAAATCTTTAAATAAAATAAATAAATAAACATTTCAAAAAAATTTTTTTGTTTGTATTTGCATTCTGCTTTTTAATTGATAGGGATAAATGGGAATATTTTAGGGAGATTTAGTCCCATCCTAGAACAAGCACCTAAAAAGAAAAAGTTCAAGATGACTTTTCTGGCCACCTTGATTTCAGGTCACATAGTGTGTACTGCCCTTTTACCTGTTGGCAGCAGCATGAGTATGCACAAGGTGTTTAGCAGTGCATTTGTGCAAGCTGGATATGTGTTCCCCTACCTCAGTGCTTCTCAAGACAGTCCTCAGGGTACACCTAGCCATTCAAGTTTTCAGGATATCCACAATAAATATGCATGAGATAGATTTGCATTCACTACTTCCATTGTATTCTAATGTATTTCAAGCATATTTATTGTGGATATCCTGAAAGGCTAGGTGTACCCTAATGACTGGGTTAAGCAGCAATGCCCTACCTGGACAATTGTCTGGTCAAAGAGCATGTTGCATACATAGTATTATAGTACATAATGATAGAAAAAGACTGAAATGGCCAATCTAGGCTGCCTAGCAAGGTGTTTAGGGTTGGTATCAGGGTCTAGGTGCCCACAGACAAGCACTTCCCTTACTGAGGCCTTGTCTGCTAACCAGCTGAGATCCAGGTCTACATCCCAACCTATCAGTTGAGCTTGGCATATTGGTTGAGGGAGGGGGGGGGGGTACAGTTATGGGGCTGAGGATTTCTGTATTAAGGTGGGGTCAGCAGGTCCCTTCACAGTCTCTTCCATAGAATCAATGAGCAAAATCATCTGCATGTTTGAGTTACTAGGATTCATCACCAACCACAAGTCCCACTTGAATCTATCATCTTAATTGGAATATATAGGAGCACTGCTAAACATGACTTGGGGAAAGAGCCTTCCTCCCACAGGGAAGGATTGTCACATTGATAGCCACAGTCGATTGGATAAGAACACATCTGCAGGCCACAGCACATATTAAGGATGTTGGGCCTTAGGGCATCAACAGTACATGTTATTCCCTTGGCACAGCTTCATAAGAAAAAAGCCCAATGGCCCTGAAGCTCTCATTGGGATCAGGCCACTCAAAATCTTCAGGACAGCATCCCTGTCCAGGTGACTGATCTGTTGTAATCTGTCCAGGGCTATGCCCTTCCAAAGTCCTTTAGTTCAAATTATCCAACCTGCGATGAAGAGCCTAAGCAGAGGGGCTCTATATCCAGAGTCTTTGGTTAGCTCTTGAAAAACTTCATCAAATAAACTTACTAGAGCTAAGGGTGATTTGGTATGTTCTGAAGGCTAGCAGCTGGATGACCAAGAGGCAATGTTCTACATTGACAAGCAGGGAGGAACGGGCTTGTATCTCATGAAGCAGATTGTCCAGATTATGGGATTGGGCAATCTCTCACAGCATGGTCCTCACAACCACATATCTGAGTGGTTCTCAGATGGGGTAGCAAATCAGATATTCTGCAAATAGGGAACATCCATGGCAAATCTGTTTGTGTCCCCTTGGAATAGAAAGGTCCAGCTCCAGAAAAGGAAACTCTAACCAAACTCGTCTTGAATACTTTTGCCCTAGCTTGGGATTAGGATCTACTGTACATGCATCCTCCAATTCCTCTCATTGCAAAGACCTTGTTGAAACTCCAGAAGAGAGTGGGTGCTATGATTCTCATAGGGCTCTTTTGGCCAGGGCAGATTTGGTTTCCACACCTGTGGGAGATAACCATCAGAAATCCAATCAGACTGGAGATTCACCAACGCTTATCACTTAGAATCAGGGGGTTGTTGTGCCATCCCGAAGTCAGATCTCTAGCCCTCAGAACCTGGATGTTTAGGGTAGTTATACAATACCTGAATCTTTCTGAGGATGTCTCTAAAGTTCTGGCTTTCAGGAAGAATAGCATGAGAAAGTCCAGTGAGTTGAAGTGGGAGATTTGCCATTTGGTGTGGGGGGAAAAGGATGCAAAATCTCCCTCACCTTCTCTATCTTTCAGTCAGGGCTTAAGACCAACTTGGCTAAGGTTTACCTTAGTGGAACTGGGGCTTACCATTGCCATGTCAAAGGTACAGCCATCCATTTAGTTGTTAGTTTTATGCGAGGCTTGCTTCTCTAGAACCATGCCATCAAGCCCCCCCCCCCTCCCCACTGTGTCACAGGACCTCTCCATGATATTGACTCAGCATTGAGGCTATAGCCTCTTGGGAACTGAAGTACCAGAGGTGGAAGGGTGTATTTTTAGTGGCAGTCACTTTGGCCTGCATGGTTAGTGGACTCCAGCCCCCTCCTGACATCCACCTTATGCCAAATTTTTTCAAAATAGGTTAGTGTGCACTTACATCCTAAATTCCTGCCTAAGGTAGTGTCAAACTTCTACCTTAAGAAGTCAATTATCCTTCTAACTTTCTTTCCCAGGCCAAGTGTCTACAAAGTTAAATAAGCACTACCCCATTTGGACTGCAGGAGAGCCTTGGCATTGTTTATCTGGAGTGGACTGAAGCCCATCGAAAGTCCACGCAGCTTTTTTTCTTTTGACAATATCAAGTATGGAATTGTCATTGCCAAACATATTCTTTCAAATTGGCTAAGAACATGCCATACTGGCTCAGACCAAGGATGCATCAAGCCCAGCATCCTGTCTCCAACACTGGCTAGCTGCTTACATTTATTTATTTAAGGTGTTTTGTATACCGTCATTCGGTTTCACCATCGTAACATATCTATCTGTTATGCCTCAGCTGACTTTGGTGGCTCATATCAAGACACATATTGTCAGAGCCATGGCAACATTGGTAGTTCACCTAAGATCAGCCTCCATAGAGAAGATTTGTAAGGCTGTAAGATGGTGCTCTTACTACACATTCACATCAAACTATTGCTTGGACAGGGGCACCCAATGTCTACCATTGGGTTCTCCCATTTATGCTAAATTATAGACAGAAGGTGGCCCCACCTGGACATGGAGTAGTATAGTATGTTACACATCCCCAACTGAGCATGCCCTAAGTTTCTAGAAACTTTGAAATCAAACTTCTGTGCCAGGCTCCAGCTGCTGCTATTCCCCATCTGATATCCTGCTGTGCTTGGAGAATACCAGTTATATGTATGCAACTCTGCTTTCTTAAATCATTTTGACAGCAAATTAGAACTTTACTCTGCTGTATTGTTCCCAACAGTATAAAAATTCCACCTCACCATTGTCTCTAACAAAATAGCCATCCTTGCATGTTGAATATGAGCAATTCCTGCTTTAAAAAATGAAACTACCAACAATGCCCTGCATTAATCACATCAGATTTTCAAATGAATGAAATATCAGATCAGTTATCCCAGAAATGCCTTTGCTTGCTAGTAAATATTCATTCACTTTTAGTTAAAATGCTCACTCTTCCCATCCAGGAAATTTGTTAAAAATATGAAATTGATGCTATGATACAGTGCCTTGGCTAAGGGTATGAAGACTTTTACATTTTTCACATTCTGCAGTCACTTTAAAACATAGGAGTCTGTTTCATTGATCTACACTGTACACTATCATTATGAAAGAACATTTATAGATATGGTCCAAAAGTAATTAAGAATATAAAAAAAGTCTTGATTGTATACATTTTCACACCCCTTGAGTCAATACTTCTCATGCTCAAAAGGGGTTTCCATCATTTAGGATACGTTTCTACCTACTTTGCACAGTGGGAGAAGTACAGTTTGTGTCCATTCTTGGCAGAAGAGCTCAAGCTCTTTCAAGGTGGCTGGGGCTCATCTATGGCCTGCAGTCTTCAATATTTGCCACAGATTTTGTATTGGATTCACGTCTGGGCTGTTTGGCCACTCAAAGACAGTCCCTTTCCTCTTGCTGAGCCACTCCATTGTTGCTCTTGGATTGGGCTTAGGCTTTGTCCTGCTACAAGTGAATCTTCTCTCCACTGCCACAACACTGGTAGAGGAACAGGTTTTCTGCAAGGATCTGCTTGGACTTTGCACATCCATCTTTTTTTTTCATCTTCACAAGCCTCCCCCTACCCTCTAGTAGAAAGCATCCCCACAACATAGTACTACTACCACCATGCTTTTATGATAGGGATGTTGTTAGTAGAGTGATGTGCTGGGTTTGTTTTAGGATAAAAACATTACTTAGTATTGAGACCGCAAAGTTGCACTTCAGACTCATCAGACCATAAAATCTTCACCCACATGCGTGCAGTTTCTCCCAGGTATTACTTTGCAAATGCTATGCAGCACATCATATGGCTTTGCTGCAGTAGTGTCTTCCTTCTTATAGTCAATCTCCAGTCTCAGCCAGAGAGCATGATAGTTATTTTAAAAGTAATCTTAGGCCTCACGATAACCTTCCATAGCAGTTTCCTTAAGCTAGAGTATTGACACTGGAGGTATAATATGATCATGACTGTATCTTGATAGTAACAAACTCTTTCCATTTTACAATACCCCAAGAGATACTCAAAAACATTAGAATGTTCTTATAACGTTTCCTCAGGCTGTAGCTTTGAATATTAGCCCAGCGTTCTTGTGGTAGTTCCTTGGTACCCGTAACAGAAGCATGGGGGTAATCTGCACAGCTCAGCAGTTACTACCATAAGAAGCTTGCTGGGCAAATTGGATATACCATTTGATCTTTTACTGCCATCATTACGATGGTAGGTTCTGACCATTATTTCAAATTCACTTCATCCAGGAATATTTAAATCAGCTCAACTACTATAATTAGACATAGGTGGGTTCTATTTAAATTATTATTAAGGCAATTTTTTGAACCAAAGCTAATCTGAGTTTGCAATAACAAAAGGTGTAAGGATTTATGCAATTAAGATGGTTTAGTTTTAATTCTTAATTACTTTTGGAATACTGTATTAAGAAATTACTTACCAGATCATTTCCTTTTCTTTAGGACAGTTAGATGAAGCCAGAACAAGTAGGTTATGCTCCTCTACCAGCAGATGGAGACAGAGCAAACTGATGTCACAGTATATATATACCCCTGCAGTTACATCAGCCTGTCAATATTGTCTTCAAAAGCAATTGTGGACAGACTAGCAAAATTCTTGATTAAAATACAAGTAACCATTTCAATACTCAGCCAAAGGAAATACTGAGCTCAGCCAGAATGTATAAACATAAGTCTAGGGGACTGGATTAACACTTACCAGTAATTCCTGTAACACGTAGTCACACAAGACACAATCGATACAGTAAAAGTTGTGGGAGAGCCGGCGAGCGCCCGCTCTCCCGACATGCGCACAGGCCAGTGTCCTGAGCGCGCGATTCAGTATCGGCCTGTATGCAAATGAGGGCCTGTGCTAAAAGGAGGCGCTAGGGACACTAGCACGTCCCTAGCACCTCATTTTTGACAGAAGCAGCGGCTGTCAGCGGGTTTGACAGCCAACACTCAATTTTACCAGCATCGGTTCTCGAACCCGCTGACAAACACGGGTTCGGAAAACGGACGCTGGCAAAATTGAGCATCTGTCTTCCAACCCGCGGGCCATGGGCAGATTTTTGATTTTTTTTTTTTTGGGGGGGCCTCTGACTTAATATCGCTATGATATTAAGTCGGAGGGTGTACGCCTTTGGCAGGCGTTAATTTCTGAAAGTAAAATGTGCGGCTTCGCTGCACATTTTACTTTCTGTATCGCGCGGGAATGCATGTTGTGGGAGCTATTAGTTTCGGGTGGTTTGGCCGCGTGTTTTCCACGCGCTATTACCCCTTACTGTATAAGGGGTAAAAATAGCGCGTCAAAAACGCGTGGCCAAATGGGGCTAACAGTGCACTCAGCCTGAGCGCACTTTACCGCATCGTCCCATATGTAATCATTCAGCAACCATGGGAGGGAAGCTGGATTCATCTGACTGTCCTAACGAAAAGGAAATTATCAGGTAAGTAGTAATTTCTCATTTCTTAGCAGCCAGTTCTAAGCTACTCCTGAATCGGGTGGGAGGCTGCCTGAGGTCCAATCAAAACTGCACGTACAAAGTCCGCATCCTCCCAGGCCTGCACATCTGGAAAAGGTGTGTAAGGAGGACCATGGTGCAGCTCGGCAAATGTGTATAGGGGACAATAATCTAACTTCTGCCCACGACACTGCTTGAACCCTAGTGGAATGAGTCCTAATCTGATTAAGTAACAGCTTCCCTGCATCCATGTATGCAGCTGTGACTACCTCCTTAATCCAGCGAGCTATCGTAGCCTGTGAGACCGGCTCTCCCTGTCTAGTACCGCCTTGAAGAACAAACAGGCGATCCAACTTCCGGAAAGGTTTAGAAACCTCCAGATACCTGACAATATGTCTCTTGACATCCAAGGGTCGGAACAGATGATACTCCTCTGCATCTCTCTCTCTCTGTCCAGAGATGGCAGGGAGATGGACTGATTCAAGTGAAACTCAGTGACCACCTTCTATAAAAAGGAAGGAACTTTCCACTGCTGTACCACTCCTGGAGTCACCTAAAGGAAAGACTCATGACAGGACAAGGCTTGGAGTTCAGAAATCCTATCCGCAGAGCAAATTGCCACAAGGAACACCGTTCCTTGTGGCAATTTAGACCTGTGGTCTAAACATATGTTTAGACCTGCTGGTCTAAACATAGGGCTTGCCAAGAAATCCAATACCAAATTTAGACTCCAAAGGGGCACCAGAAACCGCAAGGGAGGATGAAGATGGTTCACTCCTTTCAGAAAATAGGCCACACATCAGGATGAGGCAACAAGGATCTACTATTTACCTGACCCCCTGAAACAGGCAAGAGCTGCTACTTGCACCTTCAGAGAACTGAGATCCAAGCCCTTATTCAAGCCATCCTGCAAAGTTTCCAAAACGAGCGGAAGTTTGACTAAGGAAGGAAGAGCAGCTCTATCTCACACCAGGCCTCAAATACTCTCCAAACCCACACATAAGCCAAGGAAGTGGAGAACTTTCTAGCTCTCAGTAAGGTGGAAATCACCGCTGCAGCATATCCCCACTTCAGCAAGTCCTTTCAAGGGCCATAGCATAAGACAAAATCGAGTTGGATCTTTTTGAAGGACTGATGCAACAGGGTCCTGTGCGTCAGAAGTCGAAGAGACGAATCCACCAGGAGCCTCCACAGATCCGCATACCATGATCTCCTGGGTCAGTCTGGAGCTACGAAAAGCACCATCACTCTGTGGCACGCAATCCTTCAAACCAATCTGCCCAACATGGGCCATGGAGGAAAGGCATACAGTAATTGGTCTTCCAGCCACTCCTGCATTAGGGCATCAATCTCCAATGACTTCGGATCTCTCCTTTGGCTGAAGAATCACTGAACCTTCGCACTGCATGAAGGTGCCAGGAGGTCTGGGAACGGAAGACCCCAGCGGTCCAAAATCAGCTGAAACACCTCGCCTGACAACGCCCAATTTCCTGGATCCTGCTGAGGCAGTCTGCGCTTATGTTCTCTTCCTGCTATGTGTGAGGCTGAGATCATCTGGACATACACTTCTGCCCATTCCCATAAGTTGATCTATTTCTTGCCCATAAGTTGATCTATTTCCAGTGACACTCGTTGGCTTTTGACACCTCCCTGCCAACTGATGTAAGCCACAGTCATTGTGCTGTCCGACAATATTTGGACAGATCATCCTTGCAGCTAGTCACTGAACTGTAAACATGCCAACTGGACTGTCTTGGCTTCCAACTGACTGATATTCTAGAGAGAGACTTCTGTATTCCAGCATCCTTGCGCTGTCAGCTTTCAGTGAGCTTCGTAACCAAGGAAACTTGGGTCCGTTATTTGTACCAGCCAGTCCCCTTCTTAGATGATTTGCCTATAGCCAGCATTGCAGTTGGGAGGAGACCTCCATCGGCAAGTGGAGTCAAATCGAATAGTCCTGAGACAGCAGGGAGCGCTGCAGAAGACACATATGTGCCCTTGCCCATGGTACAACTTCCAAGGGTACCATCATTAAGCCAAGTATCTTCAGGAAAGACCACACAGTTGGGTGCAGAGTGCTCATCCATAGACAGAGCTGCGCCAGCAACTTCTGAATTCGAGCTTCCAGCAAGAAAACCTTGCCCAGCTTCCTGTCGAACCAAACCCTGAAGTATTCCAATAATTGAGCAGGCTGAAGATTGCTCTTGGCCAGATTCACTACCCAGCCGAGTTCTCGCAACAGGAAAATCACCTTGTGAATCACAGGCGGCTCTCTTCCAATGACTTGGCATGAATCAGTCAGTTGTCCAAATATGGGTGTACTAGGATTCCATTCTCTCTCAACTCTGCAGCAACTACTACCATTACTTTGGAAAAGGTTCTGAAAGCAGTGGCCAGACCAAAGGGCAGCGTCCAAAACTGAAAGTGGCGTCCCAGAACTGCAAACCGCAGGAAGCATTGATGTTCTAGTCGGATGGGAATGTAGAGATATGCCTTGGACAAATCCAGAGAGGTCAGAAATTCCCCTGACTGCATGGCTGTTATCACCGAGCGCAACATTTCCATGCAAAAATGTTTCACTCACAGATGATGGTTGATGCCTTTGAGGTCCAGGATGGGAAGAAAAGAGCCATCCTCCTTTGGCACAATGAAATAAATGGAATATCCCCCCATATTTTCTTGAGACATGGGCACTGGAACCACAGCCCTCAGACTGAGGAGCCTTGCCAATGTACCTTCCACTGCCTGCTTCTTCTGTGGGGAATGGCAGGGAGACTCCATCAACACGTCCTGAGGAACACTGCAAAACTCCATTGCATATCCTTTTCGTATCACCTCCAGGACCCACTGATCCAATGTCATCTTGACCCATCTCTAATAAAAGAGAGAGAGATGCTCCCCTATATCCTGTTCCCAGGGGTTGGGTTGGCAAACCTTCTTTGGACGGCTCGGGAGGTTCCACTACCCGAGCTTGTGCTTCTTCTGGGTTGTCGGAGACGAAAGGACTGAGACCTATGGAAAGGCTGAGTCCTCTGAAAGGTCACTCCTCTATAGGGTGAAAAACGCTTGGATCCTCTAGCACAACCTCTCATGTTAAAGGAGCACTATGCCTGCTTCTTATCCTCTGGCAAACAAGGAACCAGAGATTCGCCCCACCTACTGACCAGTTTCTCCAACTTGCTGCCAAACAAAAGTGAGCAATTAAAGGGCAATTTGGTGACGTTAGCCTTGGAGGTTGCATCGGCCGACCAATTTCTCAAGCATAACTGACACCTGGCCACTACTATCAAAGCCACCCCTCTGTCTGAAGTGTATTTGTGTATTTTGTGAAAAATGTACAAGGCTGTGAAGACTTACAAGGCACTGTACTTCTCAGTAAGCATAAGGCATGGGAAGAACACTGTGTGAAGCATAAAGACGACAATTTGGGAGTAACAGATTTCCAAAACCTTTTTTTTTTTTTTTGTATATTTGTATCCCAAGCAAGCAGCGGACATGTACAAGCTATGACACTCCTTCAAATTAATCAATCTGTTATAGGAAGTAGAACTGTACTCCTACCAAATAAGTTTTAATCTACATTCCATGTTTGTTTTATACTCTGGCAAGAGGAGAATATGTGTTTGAAAGCAGTTTACAGCTGATATTAAGGAAAATGTAAAACTGATATTTCCTGAGACTTTTAGACAAGAAAGACAAATTGTGAAGGTTTAATTGAAAATAACTTTTTTTTATACAGGAACTATAATCAAGTAGAAAAAAAAAGACTAAAGAAACTTATTGTTGGTTTGTTATAATTCTTTATACACTTTATAAATAACAGTAGAAAAGTTGTAGTTAAGATATATCACTTTTTAAATCCAGTACTAAATGGATGCACAGGTACCATCTTCTACATGAAAATATTTCTTCAATTGTGAAGATATCTGTAATCCAGCAATGTGAAGATAAATTAGGCAATTCCTAATTAGAAAAGTCTGTTCCACTAGTTCATAAACGTTCATCACAGAAACCGTGCTTTTAGGTGTTTAGCAAAATCCAAGTGTCCACAAGCAGCAGCTTCACTCAGATGTAACTGGATTAATTTATATAAGTCTTCATTCAAAAATGAATCCCCCTTCAAAAATGCAGCCTGAAAAATATTGCAGTATACAGGTTAATGGACCTCTAGGGCACATGATTTTCAGAAGAGCAGCAACAGAATCGGTAGAGAAGGAACACTGAGGTCCATATTCGAAAGCTATTTAGATGGGGAACTCAAAAGCTATCCATTTAAATGGCAAATTTGGTACATTCAGTAGTTATCTGAAGATAATTTAGCCAGATAAGTTTGGGTATAATTGGTGGCAGGCCCATCGGTCTGTCCTAAAGTTAGCAAGATATAAACGTATCTGGCTAACCAAGAGAGCAGGATATAAGCCATGCTGCTGAATATTCGGGTTAAGTTAGCAGGGTAGGTTTATCCGGCTAAATACCTGAGCCGCACAACAGCTGAATATGGACCTCAAAGTTTACAGCCACAGTGCAGGGAGGGCAAACAAACTAAAGGAAGACTTTTGGAATCTCTGCCGAAAACAAGTTAGGGTAGGAAAAGCAAACCTTTCTGCCTCCGTTTGCATAATTGCTGCTTCTATACCAAGGAGAAAAATGAAGTCAAAATATAAGACAAACAAAATATTACCTTTCTTTCTTTTAGTTTAATCACCTTTCTACATAAATGGCCTTTTCATAATGTGCTAAGAATTAATTTTCACAAAGAAAACCAATTCATAATCCAAAGCTTACACACAGATTTGACCACTTTTCCAAGCAATTTTACTTTCATTACTTTCTAGGTGCAGGAGCAAAAATATGCAAGCATAAGCAACAACACTGAGAATTAGTGGAACTCCACAGGTTTAACCAGACCATAAGGATAAGGCAGCCATTGCAGTATGTATGCAAGGAAGATTTACAACCACACTGAGCTTTAGGGAGCCATTTTCAGTTAAACAACAAGGAAGACTCCTGGCACTTCTCAAAAGTACAATGGGCAAGTTATCAGACAGTCATCAGCAACTCAAACTTCTAGCTCAGTGGATGGTCTTTAGGTGGTGATCTCATGTAAATTAGCACATTGGGGGAAAAGTTGATAGTAAAGGAATTTTGAGATGTCCTTAAGGGAGACCTGTTATGAACCGACTTAAAAGTGATGCCATATTACCTAAGAATGTCATTGTTCCCACAGTAGCCCAGCAACAATATTCAGACCTATGCACCATCTCCTCTCCAGAACAAGGTGACATAAGTCACATGACCAGAGCATCAATACTAAAAATGTTTTCTGCAACTGGAAACTAAGGAACTAGATATTTTCCAAAGGTATATTGACAAAAGTAAAGTGAATATAAGGCACATTTTGAAGTATTTTATGATAATAGCATCCTACAGTGACCTCTAATTCTGAAAGTAACATTTTGGAGGATAACAGGAAAGCTTGGGGGGAGGGCTGAATTTTGCAGCACACAGATGAATTTGCTCCACCAAGTTGGTACTGCTCTTAAAAAGGAGAAATTATTACTTACCTGATAATTTCCTTCCTCTAAGGAAGGCAGGCCAATCCACACCAATGGGTTATGCCCTCCTACCAGTAGATGGAGATGGAGTAAAGCTGACTTGCCGATGTCAGTGATATATGGCCTGCCCCAATATCATCCTGCCAGTAACTCTAGAAAAGCCAAACTTGAACATGACTTAACAGTCAATTACTCATGCTTCCAATCAACTGGGAAATAGTGAGCTCAGCAAAAAAAAGTTAACAACCAATCTTAGGGGCTGGTTATGTCACTTACCAGTCCTTCAAACAAATTAACAGAAATAACACTCTTCATCGTTCACATATAAAGGACGAAGTAAAAGCAAGTAGGCAGCACAGAGGAAAGGAAATTATCAGTTAATAGTATTTCTCCTTCCTCTGCACTCAGGCAGGCCAATCCACACCAGTGGGATGTACCAAAGCTACTCCCGAAAAAGGCGGGAGGCTGCCAGCGGTCTCATCAAACGCTGCATGCGTGAAAGCCATGTCGGCCTGAGCGGTAATGCTTGGAAAAAGTGTGTAAGGAGGACCACGTTGCTGCTCAGCAAATCTCGATAGGAGACAATCGAAGCTCTGCCCTCGGAACTGCCTGAGCTCTATTGGAATGCGCCCTGACCTATCCAGATAATGGGAAATCTGCATCCACACAGGGTCTGAGTCAACAGACTCGGCAACTCATCTTTGTGAAAAAAATGAGAGTAGAGTCTGACGCGGCTCCAAATCAGGTGGAACTTCTCCCTCTTCTAGAAGGGAGGAAACCAAGTTGCCATTGGAGTCATCCAACATATCATGATTCACATTCCCCCTGAATACCTTCAAGGATAACCTCCCTGCAGCGTTTGCCCGCAGTGGCTGACAAATGGGAGACTCAAGCATGCAATCCCTTCTTAGTAGGTTGCTTGCCTCCGCTGGGTGCCCCTGCCGAAAAGCCTGCAGGCCCTGGAAAAATTCCACCCAGGAGGAGGAGGATGGATCCATACCAGGGCCCATAGGCCCAACCTGGCACTCTCCGACCCCTCTCTCAGGGATGCCTCTGCCACCGGGAACAAGCGGGGAGAAAGTGCAGTTGCTTACCTGTAACAGGTGTTCTTCCTAGGACAGCAGGATGTTATAGTCCTCACATGTGGGTGACATCATCCGATGGAGGCCGGCACAGGAAGCTTTGACTAGCAGACCGAGCATACCTAGCCTGCTACTATCCGCGCATCCACACAAGGTCCCCCTTTAGTCTCGTAACATAGCAAAATACGAGTGAAAAAATAAAACAACAAACCATAGGCAAACTCAACATCATGGGGAAGCGGGCGGGATTCCTGAGAACTAACAAACTGCTGTCCTAGGAGAACATCTGTTACAGGTAAGCAACTGTGTTTTCTCCTAGGACAAGCAGGATGGTAGTCCTCACATATGGGTGAGTACAAAGCTCCAGACTGCCCCACTCAACTAGAGAGACCAACAGCGACTGAACAAGGTGCCAACAGGAAAAACACAACTGCAGTGCTGTAGGTAACAGGGGGCAGTCTGGGTCCCACAAGAAGAATGAAGCAAGAAGAGTTGGGTTCATGTCTGGAACAGATTACGCAGGATGGACTGACCAAAGGCACTGTCCTGACGTCCATCCCTGTCTAGGCAGTAATGAGCCACAAATCTGTGAAGAAAACTCCAGGTTGCAGCTCGGCAAATTTCAACGACGAGGACTGCACACAAATGAGCCACCGACGTTGCCATAGCCTGCCTGCTCATAGCAGAAGGCAATGCAATCTGCCAGCCAGGTGGACAAGCTCTGTTTACCCACCGCCACTCCCAGCCTGTTAGAGTCAAAGGACATGAAGAGCTGGGTGGACTGTCTGCGGCTCACCATGCAATCCAGGTAGAACACCAAAGCCCTTTTACAGTCCAGAGTATGGACTGCCCGTTCCCTGGGTGGGAATGAGGCCTCGGAAAAAAGGTGGGCAGAATGATGGACTGATTGAGGTGGAAATCAGTCACGACCTTGGGTAGGAACTTAGGATGTGTACGCAAGACCACATGATCGTGGAAGAACTTTGTGTACGGTGCACGTACGTAACCAGAGCCTGAAATTCACGGACTCTATGAGCTGAAGTGATCACTACTAGGAATATGACTTTCCAGGTGAGGAATTTCCGGTCGCAGGTCTGCAGCGGCTCAAAAGGTGGTCGCATGAGTCTTGCCAAGACAACGTTGAGGTCCCAGGATGCAACCAGAGGCCGAAGGGGGGGCTTCAGCTGGAAGAGACCCCACATGAAATGGCTCACTAAGGGTTAGACCGAAACAGGCATGCCAGTGATACTTCAATGATACATGCTGACAGCGTTGAAGTGCACGCTGACAGAACTGGTCTGGACCCCAGATTTGGACAGGTGCCACAGGTAGTCCAGCAGTTGGGGGAGGGGGCATGAGAAAGGATCTAGATCATGACCCTTGCACCAGGGTAGGACTTCCTGGTCAAAGGTTTTTGGGATTCCACTAAGACCTGGGAAACACAGTCCGAGAGCTGCAAAAGCTGGAGGACTGCGCGCTCAACATCCAAGACATGAGGGCCAGCACAGGATGCCCAGATTCTGTGAGATAAGGTCAGACGCTATCCCCAGCCAGATGGGCACCCGCACCGACAGGTCCTGCAGAAGTGGGAACCAGACCTGCTGAGGCCAAGAAGGCGCCACGAGTATCATGGTCCCCTTGTCCTGCTGAAGTTTCAGCAGAGTCTTCAAGAGGAGCAGTAGAAGCGGGTACACATATAGCAGGCTCTTCCCCCAGTGAAGGGAGAAGGCATCGCAGGCCGGATGGCCATTCTCCACTACCAAGTTGCAGAACCTGCTCATCTTGTGGTTGTGAGGGAGGCGAACAGATCCACATCTGGCATACTCCATTGGCGGAACAGCTTGGCCGCTACCGCTGGGTTGAGGGGACCACTCATGTGGTTGGAAGGACCAGCTTAGGCAGTCCACCAGCACATGGAGGTGACCTGGCAGGTAGGTCGCTCGCAGAGACACCCCCTGAGACAGGGCCCAGGTCCAGGTCCACACTTGCGCAACGAGCCCGTGCCACCCTGTTTGTTGATGTTCCACATTGCGACCTGGTTGTCCGTCCAGATCAGAACGTCCTTGGACAACAACTGATGTCTGAACGCCCACAAGGCGTACCGTATTGCCTGAAGCTCCAGAAAGTTTATCTGACAGCGGGCTTCGGCGGCAGTTCAGAGGCCCTGGGTGAGGAGACTGTTCGCATGAGCTCCCCAGCCCTAGGAGGAAGCATCGGTGTAAGGGTCACATGTGGTGGAGCAGCTGGAAGAGAAGTCTTCGTTTCAGGTTGGAAAGATCTTCCCTCCAGGACAGAGACACTCTTAGAGGGTCCGTAACTGTGACTGGAGTCTCGAGATCCTGAGATACCTGATGCCACTGGAACCACAGGGTCCATTGGGGGCTCCTCATGCAAAGGCGGGCTAAAGGAGTCATATGGACAGAGGCCGCCATGTGGTCCAGAAGGCGGAGAAGCAGGCAGGCTGGTACCCTCCGACTGTAGCGGACAAGGGTAGCCAGCGAGGCAAGGGCGATTGCCCAGTCCATGGGCAGAAAAGCTTTTGCTTGTGCCGTGTCCAGACTGGTGCCTATGAAGTCCAACTGAGGGGATGGACAGAGGTGCGACTTCAGGAATTTTATAACAAACCCTACCATCTGCAGGGTCTGCACTTTCAAAGCCAGAGCTTGCAAGGTTCTGGACCGAGATACGCTCCTGACCAGCCAGTCGTCCAAGTATGGAAACACATGGACCAAGCGAAGCCTGAGGTAGGCAGCCACCACCGCTAAGCATTTGGTGAAGACACGGGGGGGGGGGGGGGGTGTCGATGCCAGGCGGAAGGGCAGCACTTTGTACTGATAATGTGCACTTCCCACCACGAAGCGGAGGTACTTCCAGTGGTTGCAGACAATCGCAATTTGGGGCGTAAGCCTCCTTGAGATCGAGGGAACAAAGCCAGTCTCCTCTTCGGAGGAGCGGGATCAGCTGCCCAGAGAGACCATCTTGAATTTTTCTCTTACGAGAAACTTGTTCAACGCCCTGAGGTCAAGAATGGAACTCAAGCCGCCATTCCTCTTCAGAATGAGGAAATACCTCGAATAGAACCCTTGGCCCTGCAGATGGCGAGGGACTGGTTCTAATGCGCCCGCTGCAAGGAGGGCAGAGAGTTCCGAAGCTCATGAGCCTGCCGCCGACTGGGGAATCTGACGTCAGGGTTACAGCCAGTTGACTTACGCTCCCTCGCCACTAGTCAAAAGCCCGTGGCTTGCTGGGGGACAATTGGGGTCTAGGTGCTCGCTGTTGGCGAGGATGGTCCCTGGAACTGGTGCGAGGTGGACGAGTCCGAGCAGCTGGAGGATAATACTTCCTCTGCTGATAAAAGGGTTTCCGAGAACCCTGCCTGGAGGATTTCCTGGCCGAGGACGGGCCTTCCGAGGCACTACGAGACAGCTGCTGAAGAGTATCATGATGGTCCTTCAATTGCGCCACCACATTCCAAACCTTATCCTCAAAGAGGTTCTCACCCGTGCAGAGGAGGTCGGCTAGCCTGTCCTGGACTTCTGGCTGGAGTTCAGAGGCCCAGAGCCATGCCATTCGTCTGGCACCAATGCCCACAACAGCTAAGCAGGCCGCTGTCTCAAAAACATTGTAAGTGGAATGCACCTTGTATTTTCCCACCTCCAGACCCAGCAGGCAATGGCAGAAGAGGCTTCCTGCTGTTGCTGGGGGAGGCTCTCTGAGAAATCCTGGATTTGTTTCCAGAGATTGCAGTTGTACTGGGTCATATAAAGTTGACAGGTGGCAATGCAGGCAACCAGCATGATGCCTTGGAAGATTTTCCTTCCCAGGGCACCCAGCTCCCTGTGCTCACGTCCCGTAAGAGCAGAGGCATGGGTACGGGAGCACCAGGCTTTTTTTTAAAGCAGACTCCACGACCACCCACTGGTGGGGGAGTTGTCTCCTATCAAACCCCACGGCCTGTTGCACCAAGTAGGTGGCATCGGCTTTTCTGTTAATGGGGGAGACAGGCATGGGGTGTTCCCACATGCAGAGGAGGAATTCTTTAAAAATATTGTGGATTGGAACTGCCACTATTTCCTTGGCAGTGTCAATGAACTGAAGCACTTCAGCATCTTATGATGCGCGTCCTCCTCAGTAAGCAGCTGAAAGGGAATGGCCTCGGCCATAGCCCTGACAAATCCCACGAAGCACAAGTCCTCGGGTGGTGACCGGTACAGCTCCTCCAGAGGGGAGGGCTCCAAAAGGGGATTGTCAGAATAGTCCGAGGACGAGTCTGTGGAATCATCCTGCCAGGGGTCATAAGGCCCCTCCTTCTCACTGGGACCAGTATGCTGTAGGCGAGGTCCGTGAGGGGTATCGACCTTGGGCTCCGATGGCTTCGGAGGCCTCGAGGGCACTGGCAGCATTGATGATTCCCCTGGCATGGAGGGGACCAGAAGCCATAGTAGGCTGGAGGGATCCGGCAAAAGCTCGGGGAACTGTGGGCAAGGGAGCACAGTACCAGCCGTATCTTCCTCCTCGGAGGACCCGAGAATCGGGATCGCTCTGGTGGAGAGCATCGGTGGCTGATGGGAAATTGAAGGTCCCTCGGGCACTGGCTGCATTAATAGGGTGCCCAGAAGGACATCCACACACTCCAGCAGTGGTGCTAGCATCAATGGCGGAGGCTCAGGCACCAGTACGGGGGCCGGTTGCACCAGCAGCTCAACGCTTTGAAGCACTTTGAGCACCGCGGATTGCACCCTGGGTCTAACTCCTCCTGAAAGTCCGGAGTGGCCAGGACTGATGGAGGGGGATGGGGCATCAACGACTCTTCCTCGTGCCTCAGAGGTGGTGCGGTGCTCTGCACTCATGTCGGTGGGGATGGGGCCTCTGATGGCCAGTGTTGCTTCAGTGGCAGCTCAGCAGCCATCGATGCTGCTCCGAAACTGAATTGTGCATCGATGGTGACCGGTGTCAATGCTTGCGGGATCTTTTCTGGTGCTCGGCCCAGTCTTTCCCTGGTGCCGAGGAAGCTGACAATCCAGACGACCTAGAGAGCGGGGAGATCATCAAGGATCGATCCCCCTCTCCCCGATCCTTGGAAGTACTGGTGAGAGGGACCGCGAGGGGAAGTGGGTCAGATGGCTCCCCGCAATATCTTGGCATCAATGAGACCGACACAGGCTTAGATGGTGTAGACTTCAGGGCCCCAAAATGTTTCTCCATTTTATCGAGGCACACCTAACACCCTTTGTGAGTTATCTGGTCACACAGAAGGCACCCACCAACATTGTGCGAAGCAACCAGGCAGAGAATATAAACCTCATGCAGATCCGTGATGGACATGGTCTGCGGGCACCGATGAAAACCGGTCAACGCCATAAAAAACACCCGGTGCGCAGTCGATGACCGACAGTCACAGTGAGGCAAGAAGTTGGGAATCGATCGCAAAGTTGGAGAAAGAGGCAGAAAATGACCTATTGTACTGAGGAGGCACCAACCACGAAGTGGGACCTGACTAGGAATCGGAAAAAATACTTGAAAATATTGAGGAAAAAAGTGTAAAAAGAACTCCACGGACTGCGAGGCAACTGCACCGTGGAAGAGACTGAAGAGGGACCTCATGTGGACGTGTGGATAGTAGCAGGCTGGGCATGCTCAGTCTGATAGTCAAAGCTACTAGAAACTTTGACAAAAGTTTTCCGTGCCGGGCTCTATCGGATGATGTCATCCTCATCTGAGGACTACCATCCTGCTTGTCCTAGGAAAAGAACTGTATGCTGGTCGCCTCCCACCCCAATCCCCTCCAGAGCCACCATAGGCCAAGAGGATGTCCCAAGGTCAGCAAAATCTGGAGCAGCCAAATCGCCTTGAGCATCTAAATAGCGCTGACACAGGCACAGAGCATGCAATGGCTGGATTGCCCTTATATGGCAAGCCTCACAGATAGCAAGGCACAGATTTTATTGTCCCGAGCACCACAGTTTTCCTGCCATCGGCTCCAGGCAACCTCCTGTGCACACCCCAACAGCGCCAGGGTGTACCCACGCAAACATGTGCTCAAATCTAGGCTACGGCCTTATACGCACAAGTACTTGCGCACTAACATGTTCACAAGGACACTGTCGCGCGAGAATACATGCACACTCCTAAGTGCGCTGGAAAATAAACCACTGCCATGGCCTACCACATGGCTGACTAAACCGAACCTGAGAAGCGGGGCCTAGCCAAAAGCTGCTCAACCTGCCGAGCCCAAGCTGCCTCCACTCTACACTAACTCCCCAGAGAAGTGAGAGGGAAAAGGGGGTAAGAGACGCAGAAGAAAACACAAAGGGGAGGACCCAGAAAGGAAAAAAGAGGGGGCCTAAAATTTCCCTACTTTTATTTTTTTTTGTTTACTTGAGCTCAGCCCTCCCTGGCCAAGAGCATGATTGGGTTACCGGCTACAGGGGTGGGGGTGGGGGAAGAGAGCACAAGCTTTCACTGCCAAGCATTCCCTCCTTCTCTTTTCCACCATTTTTTTTTAAGTCTATGCCTGGTCAGACTTCCAGACTTAAAGCACTCAACTGAAGGAGGTACCAAACTGGTGCCACCTCAGGAGCTCAAGAGGTGTGTCTGAATTTTCTCCTAGTCTTCTATTTTCTTATTGTTATTTATTTATTTATTTATTTATTTATTTATTTTTTAACCACAAAGCAATCTCCACAAGAGATATGCATGTCCACCATCTGCTGGAGACACAGAATACTGGCGGGTTGATGAAGGGGCAGAGCTAAATGTCAGAGATGTCAGTGAGTCGTCTTTACTCAGTCTCCATCTGCTGGTAGGAGTGCATAACCCACTGGTATAGATTCACCTACCTGAGTGCAGAGGAAGATTGATTTTTGTGGAAGCTAACACCACTAAATAATAAACAGGAGTTCACATGTCACTTTTCTTTTTGTAAGATGAATGCTATGATTATTCCAGTGCGATTTGGCTATTATGACATCAAATGACAAATACTCTTTACACAATTTCTCCTTTCCACATTAACCTAGATAGATGGTGTCATTTAAAAAAACACTACAAAAAAAAATAAATACAAAGTTTTCATCTATAGCCTTAGGATGTAATTTTAAAAGGTTTTATTTGTATTAATGGGCTTTTGAAAATTGCTACAATATATGCTACTTTTACATTTGCAACTCCTTTGAAAATTTACTCACTGTTTATCTTACAGCATTAGTAAAATATTCTGTATTGGCAAAGGGAGATCTTGATATTGCTGCATCAAAGCAGCCTTCCATTCTAGCTTTGAAACACTTTACTAAACGTTGGAGAGAAAACTTCTTTTGAAGTAAACATCCTGATAACCTATGGGCCAGTACGGGTTCTGTCCAGGATAGACTCTAGGAGGTAAAAGTTCTCTTGGTGTGTGTGCTTGCCTATGAATTCAGTAGGAAAACTACTTTTCACTTTAAATTTTTTTTCTTTGGAAGGATATATTCCACTGTAAGCATTAGCCACTCCTGGGAAAGCATCTAGTTTGACATGAGTTGGCCAATGTGGTCTGTCAGTTTAATTATGGGGCAGGTTGAAAAAAAACCAACACAGAATCCCCCTTCCTCCTCAACACTTGTTCCATTCTGAAACAGAAAATGAGCTGCACAGACTGAGCATCAAAATCTTGTTATAACTACAAAACGATTGATTATATGAATGCTGATCCACATGTAAAATGCCTTGCTTCCTAAAAGTGAACAGGTAAAAAACCTGTCTGTATACAAATGAAGTAAAATATGAGTCTCTGAGAGGGCCCCATGCCTCGAGTGGTATCCTGGCACAATAGGGTGGAGGAGATTTGGGTTCAGATCCCAACCATAAGGGCTCAGAGGTAGTGCACTCAGACCCAGGGATGGCTGAATGATTGCTACTATTATGGTAGCCCCTGCAAGCCAAATAAGCACATCATGGAAATTTCTTAGCTTGCATTGTGGGGAGAAAGTAATTCAAAAATGAAGGGAGAAAAGTTAAAAAAAAAAAAAAAAAAAGACATTCAAACCCGCAAGGGTTTTTGTTAAAAACCAATAAACAGATGAAAGTCTAAAAAGATATTGTGCAATAAAAATGAAATATTGTATCATCTTGATGCCTAAGAGCCCTTTTATTTCTCAGTGTCTACACCCTACCTTTTTCCTGGGCACGGATGATGCAACAGGAGGATTGAAGTTCATTCCTTTCATGCTATATTCCTCAAAAAGCTCCAAAGCAGATCTACAACAAACAGTCAAGTTTATAGAGGGGCAAAAAGTCACCGAAATATTTCCTCATTCTCTGAAATAAACTTTCTGTATTACTAGCTTTTTACTTTACTGTTTTACTAATTAATCCTGCTAAGGTGCTGCCTTACTATGCTTGTCCCTCCTCCTCCTGTTTCTATAGGGCACATGCAATATTGCTGACAGGAAAGTTTCACAGGAAATCCATGAATCTTTCTAGTATAATATTGAAAGCACCTTTTATCTAAAGACAGCCCCATGCATTATTACTGCAATAAACCAAATCCTGGAGCTGAATTTTACTACAAAATCAAATGTAAACATCATTTCTAACACATACATTTGTAGACTGTTATAACTCTAATATGAATAAATCCCAATCCCGTTATCATCCTCCTTTCCGTTTCTTTCCATCTTTTCCCTCCCCCCCCGCCCTCTCCCCCTTCCCTTCATCCCTCCCACTGTTATTTTTGCAATGAGGCCTCAACTATGTTTAATTATCGGGTATTCTGTTTGAATCTTGTAAACCGTTATGATGGCTGCACCGAATGATGGTATATAAAACAGAACAAATAAATAAATAAATTTAATAAATTACATCTGCTGGAGCTAACTAGATACTAACAGGTCCATAGACATTCTATAAAGGCCTCACGCTGCGGCTGCATAAAGGCCTCACGCTGCGGCTGCATAAAGGCCTCACGCTGCGGCTGCATAAAGGCCTCACGCTGCAGCTGCTTTAAACTTGTACTAGACAGGAGGTGCACTGGTGACTTGAAAAAAAGTTTGCTTGGTCTCTCTTTTTGTTGGTTATGCGCAAACACTTTGTGCTTTGCTGAAGTATAAGTATACTATTGTGTTTAACATTTTCATTTATTATGTTATTGCAGGGCCCTCTGTGGTTCCCTCCTGTAAGACTAAATCCAAAACATATTCAACACACCAAGGCAGTATTGAATTTAAGCCTGCAGGGATCCTGCCCAAACCTCTGCTGAACCCTTCCATGCAGGAATTCCTGGTGCTATTCCCAGGCCCAGCTTCAATACCCCAGGGCTGGCTGATCTGCAGAGTGCATGGAGTAAAGGTTAACAAATAAAAAAGAAAGCAAAAGTGCAAGAACTGCTTTTCATGTAGATGTTCCCAGGAGCACATATGGGTAGAAACATGAGGAAACTTCCCATAGGTCCTGTCGGTACTATGATGGACTGGTACTCCAAAGAATAAACCCAAGATTTTCCTATGCTTCACCATATTACAAAAAAACAAAACCCCATAAGTCCCACCTCGTGCAATGTAAAGAAGCAGTACCTGCAAATACTAAAACTGCCAAAGAGAAACTTTCATGTGCCTCTCCCTCAATCCATAATTTTGTTCTTGGTACTTGCTCTTTAAATAATAAAGAAAGCTTCTGGCATAAGGCAGGGAAGCTACATCCACAAAATCTAGCACCGGCATTCTTATAATTCTCTATGCCCCCTGGATCAAACCTTTACTCTTGAAAATGCTGCCCTTTAGGCCTTGGAACAGACTGGAATCAAGCTGTGAAAAGTGCCTCTTAATGTGAGGCAGAATTGTTCTGACTTCTGTTGTGAACAATCTACCCAGATATGCTAAAGGACACAAGCTCAATAATAAAACCATTTTTTGTTCTCACAATACAGCAGCCATTACTCATGCACACAGAATAACTTACCCTCAGCGGGATGCGCAATTGTATTTGTATTTTGCTTTCTACACAATTATAATATACACTATATTGTAATAAACTTTTAAATATACAAATATTTTTAAGAAATAATTTAAGAAATGATGACAAGGCAACCAAAGTAAGCACAATGGCTACCAGCACTCAACTAACATTCTAGATTATACCTACAATTTGTTTTTGCTTTCATATAAAATCTCAACATATGTAGGACCTTTTGTAGTCTCTGATCATACATCGAAAAGCAGTTAAATACAGTTTGTTACCTCCGGCTTAATTCAGGTCTCAGAGCTTGTGAACCTTCGGCTGGAGCACCTGCACAGAGATGAGCCGCAAATCTCCTCACCACAGGATGATAATGGCTCTGATTGACAGTAGAGCAGCAAAACAGAGAGAAATCCAATTCAGAAGGGCAATTATTCATGTATATATCACCAGTTTCTTTTTTAGTGTTTTTTCCCTTTGCCCTGTTTTTTGTTTGGTTTTTTTTTAAATCCGTGGTATGCCAGAGGCGCAGCAGTGAAACAATAGTAACAAAAACATCTCATTAGGCCAAACATTTATTCTGAGCTAATTTTACAGTTTATAGTTTGTGCTGGGAGGATTCAATTGCACAAACTGCAAAAGGTTTGGGGTATGTTGGTTGTTGATGCTAAAATGTTGTTCTATAATTCAGCTATGTTATACTGTATAGTGACAATATCCTAGATGAAAGAGAAATGTATTCTTAATTGACAATTTCATTTCCTTGAATCCAGCCAGACCAGTCCAGTCCAAACGCATGGGTTATACTCCCCAAGCAGAAGATGGAGGCAGATCAAAAGGTTTGCTGACATCACCCCTTATAGGATCATATGTTGCACTCAGCCTGCCAATATTCTGTGAAACAAGCTAAGATAAAATATAGACAACTTCCCTGGCCTCAGAACCAAAGGGCTTCCAAGGAACCACAATCAGATATCAGTTGTTAAGACCAGAACCTTCAAACACTGAATGGAAAAAACTAAGTCTCTTACCTGAGAGGTATCAAACTGTAGTCCAATGATTATTATTGAGAATGATTTCCTTATTTCAGTGACAAAGTCAAAAAAACACCAACAGAGCAGAACATTCTTGGCAGATAGGTAGGATTCTAGACTGGTCTGGATGATCTCAAGGAAAGGAAATTTTTAGGTAAGAATAAATTTCTCCATGGGATATACCCAAGCTATTCCTCAACCAGATAGGACACTACCCTCTGTTCAGGGATAGCTCAACATCCCCGAGCCAAAAGCTGTTTCTTCTCTGGCTAGGAAATCAAGGCAATAATGATTTGAAAAGGATTGCAAAGACCACCAAGTTGCCGCTTTGCAAATTTCCAGTGGTAATAAAAAATGCTGCTTGCGCACTAGTAGAATGGGGAGAGGTAGGCCTCTATCCATATAGGCCGCGCCTATAACTTCCTTAATCCACAAAGCTATGCTACTTCACCCTCCCTGAGACCCCTGAAAAGAAGAAAAAGATAACCTGATTTCTTGAAATTATTAGTCACCTTCAAGTACTGAAGTACAATCGTTCTCACATCCAAACTATGTGGTTAAACATATTCCTTACCACACAACTCCTTCTGGAAGGAGGGCAGAATACCACCTGATTAATATGAACGACAGACACTACTTTAGGAAGGAATGAAGGCACTATGCAAACATAAACCACTTCCTCTGGAAAATCGCAGAAAGGGTTGCCTATAAGAGCGAGCTTGAAGCTCCAAACCACACCTGGCTGAACAGATTGCCACCAAAATCACCACCTTAAGTGTAACATCTTGACCGAAGATGTCCTCATTGGCTCAAAAGGTAGGCCAATCATAAACCTTAAAACCAGATTCAGATCCCAGGATGCAAATATGTTTCATTCCTCACAGGAACCAAGAAACATCTGGTTTGAAAGACAATGAAGACTCTCTAAAACAAGGCACACTCATGGCTCTCGGTGCCTGAAGGTACTGATGACTCACTAATCTAAAAATTTTTGGGGGTCAGCACACCGATGGAGACCCTGGTGCCCGAAGACGTAGATGGACCAGTGCCTGAAGGAAAAGGCTCTGCAGCCCCAACAAGGCACCACACGCCACATCAGTGCCCAAAGGAACAGATGTTGCACCATAACATGATCAAATTTAAACTAATAACTGGAAGGGGGACAATAAATAAATCTACAGCTTTAACACTAAACTTTCAAAAGGGAAAATTTGATAAAATGAGGAAAATAGTTAGAAAAAAAACGAAAAGGTGAAGCTGCAAAGGTTAAAAGTGTTCAACAGGCATGGACATTGTTTAAAAATACAATCCTAGAGGCGCAGTCCAGATGTATTCCATGCATTAAGAAGGGTGGAAGGAAGGCAAAACAATTACCATCATGGTTAAAAGGTGAGGTGAAAGAAGCTATTTTAGCCAAAAAACACATCCTTCAAAAATTGGAAGAAGGATCCAGCTGAAGAAAATAGGATAAAACATAAGCATTGTCAAGTTACGTGTAAAGCATTGATAAAACAGGCAAAGAGAGAATTTGAAATGAAGTTGGCCATAGAGGCAAAAACTCATAATAAAAACTTTTTTAAATATATCCGAAGCAAGAAACCTGTGAAGGAGTCTGTTGGACCATTAGATGTCCTAGGGGTTAAAGGGGCTCTTAGGGAAGATAAAGCCATTGCAGAAAGATTAAATTAATTCTTTGCTTCCGTGTTTACTAATGAGGATGTTGGGGGAGATACCAGTTCCGGAGATGGTTTTCAAGGGTGATGAGTCAGACGAACTGAACCAAATCACTGTGAACCTGGAAAATGTAGTAGGCCAGATTGACAAACTAAAGAGTAGCAAATCACCTGGACCGGATGGTATGCATCCTAGGGTACTGAAGGAACTCAAAAATGAAATTTCTGATCTATTAGTTAAAATTTGTAACCTATCATTAAAATCATCCATTGTGCCTGAAGACTAGAGGGTGGCCAATTTAACACAAATATTTAAAAAGGGCTCCAGTGCGATCTGGGTAACTATAGACCAGTGAGCCTGACTTCAGTGCCGGGAAAAATAGTGGAAACTATTCTAAAGATCAAAATCGTAGAACATATAGAAAGACATGGTTTAATGGAACACAGTCAACATGGAATTACCCAAGGGAAGTCTTGCCTAACAAATCTGCTTCATTTTTTTGAAGGGGTTAATAAACATGTGGATAAAGGTTAATAAACATGTGGATAAAGGTGAACTACTCTGAATAATTTTGTATCATCCGCAAATTTGATAACCTCACTCGTATTACTTTCCAGATCTGGAAAGTAATACGAGTGAGGTTATCAAATTTGCGGACTTTCCAGATCTGGAAAGTAATACGAGTGAGGTTATCAAATTTGCGGACGATACAAAATTATTCAGAGTAGTTAAATCACAAGCGGATTGTGATACATTACAGGATGACCTTGCAAGACCGGAAGATTGGGCATTCAAATGGCAAAAGAAATTTAATGTGGACAAGTACAAGGTGGTGCATATAGGGAAAAATAACCCTTGCTGTAGTTAATGATGTTAGGTTCCATATTAGGAGCTACCAACACAGGAAAAAGATTTAGGCATCATAGTGGATAATACTTTAAAATTGTCGGCTCAGTGTGCTGCAGCAGTCAAAAAAGCAAACAGAATGTTAGGAATTATTAGGAAGGGAATGGTTAATAAAATGGAAAATGTCATAATGCCTCTGTATCGCTCCATGGTGAGCCGCACCTTGAATACTGTGTACAATTCTGGTCGCCGCATCTCAAAAAAGATATAGTTGCAATGGAGAAGGTACAGAGAAGGGCAACCAAAATGATAAAGGGGATGGAACAGCTCCCCTATGAGGAAAGGCTGAAGGGGTTAAGGCTGTTCAGCTTGGAGAAGAGATGGCTGAGGGGGGATATGATAGAGGTCTTTAAGATCAGGAGAGGTCTTGAACGAATAGATGTGAATCGGTTATTTACACTTTCGGATAATAGGAGGACTAGGGGGCATTCCTTGAAGTTAGCAAGTAGCACATTTAAGACTAATCGGAGAAAATTCTTTTTCACTCAACACATAATTAAGCTCTGGAATTTGTTGCCAGAGGATGTGGTTAGTGCAGTTAGTGTAACTGGATTCAAAAAAGTTTGGATAAGTTCTTGGAGAAGTCCATTAACTGCTATTAATCAAGTTTACTTAGGGAATAGCCACTGCTATTAACTGCATCAATAGCATGGGATCTTCTTGATGTTTGGGTAATTGCCAGGTTTGGCCTCTTTTGGAAACAGGATGATGGCTTGATGGACCCTTGGTCTGACCCAGCATGTCAATTTCTTATGTTCTTATGTACTAACCTGATGTTCTCCCAGATCTTCCCTGTTTCAGAGCCTAATATTGACTTCTGGAGGTAGTAGGACACGGAGGACTTTTCAGCCTATCCTCCGGTATTCTCGGCACACTAGATTCTCCCAAGGCCTTCACAAACTTCTCTACATTCTCACTAAAGAGAAGGTTACTCTTAAAAGTAAACCTGATCAGTTGAATATTGGATATGGAGTCCACTGACCAGTTGCCCAGGCACAACAAATGTTTCACTACTATGAGACTTCTATCAAAAAGGCTGCCCCCTATGGAAGATTCTTGTAAACACATACATATGTAAACTGGCTCTAATTACAATGCCACTACACACATCTGCTTGGAAAAGCAAACCAGAGGCTTTGAGTGCTGCTAAACAACAGATTCAGTTTTCCTACCCTATTCAACTTTAAGGGATGGAGCACCCTCAACAGGAACAGTGGTTCTTTTAGTGACTGCAGAAATGAACGCATCCCCCTTAGGAATTTTCAGCTTCTCCCTCTCCTGTGTATTCAGGGATACAGCTTATTCACGATCTTTCCACCTTTAAGACTGGCTTTTAGATGATTCCACTCCCCAGAGATTAATTTTTTTATGGATCTGTGCAGAAGAAAGGATTTCACAAACTTTCCATTATCACCTGAATTGGCATCATTCTCCCCCTTTTCCTCTGATATTCAAAATCTGTAAGATTCATGACATCAAGCTAGATAGCTCTCTGTTATGAAGCAGGCAAATCACCAGTCACCTTTATTTCTAAAGGAATAATCCCATTCTTCCAGCTCCTCAACACTTCCATAAACCTTTGCTTCCTTGAGCACTCCTAAGGAAGTGTCTGATCTAGAGGACTTTTGCTGTAAAAGATCCTCTTCTGTCTGCTTCCTTGGTTTCTTATGACAAGAGTCAAAGAAAAACCTGCTCGAGGTAAATGCTCTGAAGAGGAGGCCCCAAGGCCCAAATTTTGTTCAATATAGAAAATGTGATGCAGGCACTTTAAAAACTCACGAGTTATCCAACTAAATGCAAGGATTTGAATATTAAATCACTTATCTGGCTAGATTTTAGCCAGATAGGTCATTATCTGGCTAAAATATAGCCTGAGAAAAAAAAGAAGCTTTCTGGGGCATGCCTAAGTTATCCAGCTAACTTAACAGAATTTCAGTTCTATTCGATTAAGTTAACTGTATAATCTTAGACCTGTTTCAGAGCTGGGCTGAACAGTTACACAAAAAGCTTACCCTTACAGCACTACTGCCAGAGTAACAGTGGAAGCGCCTGTGTATCTGGAGCTAAACATGGTGGCACGATTGAGGTACTGGGTGGGTGGCAGAAGTTAAGAGGATATTTTATTTTATATTTACCTGGGTGGGAAGGGGGAGGGCTGGTACCAACAATTGCATTATTTTTAAATTTGAAGAGGTTTAGGGGGGGGAGGCGTGCAGACTAGCAGGGTGTTTAGATATTTGTGCTGGATGGGGTGCTGGGAACTGGGCCAGGAAACCAGTAAATTTATTTTTTTTTAAGCAAAGGAGTGCTACTTAACCAGATATTTTCAAACGATATCTGGTTAAGTAGTTTGTTTCTGGCCACACAAAGCCGGATAACTTTAGATCTAACCAGCCATATTCAAAAGCTAGTCAGTTAGGTTTAAAGTTATCTGGCTAAATGTAGCCTGGTAACTTTAGGTAGGTATGTTCAGCAGGATATTTATCCCTGCTATCTTTAACCAGATAACATGTCCGCTTGCCAGCTTGCAGAATACTAAGCACACAGCCCCAGTGGAAAATGCAGATAATGAGGAAATGTGAACTGGTTCTGGCAACATAGCAAAAGATCCTGCTGTTCTAAAAGCTGCGGGACTGAATGCTCAAGGGAGAACTGAGCATGTTCAATGCTGTGGGAAACAGTAAGGGAGGCCCCAGCTCTGGGTTTTCTCCTTTCCATGAATCCAATATGGCCACCCTCCCACTGAGGCAGTGATCTCACCAGCAGAAAGTGACTAACCAGCCAGCCCCACTGATGCAGGCCCCCCTCTCCAAAACCAAGGAATCTCGTGTCTCTCGCTCTCTCTTTCCTCACAATGCCAGCATAAAGTGCTCCCCCTCCTGCTAAGGACTACTGCATCCCCACATGTGCTACACACTGAGCTCCTCTTCCTGCACTCTGCAGGAGCAGCCATCTCCTCAAACCCCTTCTGTCAGCACTGACTCACCAAAGAAATAAGGAAAAAAAATAGCTGGCCTCCTGTTACTGAGCTCTACAGCCCTCTGATTTCTCCAACTAAAACCTACCTTTTTCTTTTGTTTTGTTTTCGTCGCTTGTAGCTGGGTCAAAGGGCAAAACAGGGATAGCTGAGAAGGAAGAAAAACCCATCTTTTTTTTTTTGGAAGAATAAACCACAGAAAAAAAGGAGAGAAAGATAGCGAAAAAAAGAGGAGGGGGGGGGGGGAGTTTCACAGCAATGCTGAAAAAAAAAACCCTGATCCACAAGGAAGCCCCCTGGCCAAAAGGGAAGCACAACCGGAGGGATGAGGGGAAGAAGTCCAAATATTATTACCCCAGGAGCCGCTCAACAGGAGGAGGGAGTCTCAAGACTAATCATCCAAGAAGCAGTCTTATCCACCAGATTCTTCAACACCCAGCCTAAAAATCAGGACTCAGTCACAGTACGGGAAGCTTGCCTACCATCTACTGGAGAAAGAGAATACTTGCAGGCTGAGTACAACACAAGACCCTAATAAGGCAGTGATCTTTACTATTTTTCAGCAGGGGCTACTTAGGCAAAAAAAACTTTCATGTGAGAGAGGAAGGACCATCATTGGACAAAGTGGCTCATATCCTTGTCAAGGTCAGAGAAGTGTGTGTGTGTGTGTGTGTGGGGGGGTCCCTCTCCAATCATGTGCCAGCCTGGGGGTGGTAGGGTTTTACCTCTAATAATGCTCAGGAGCACTCAGAGCAACTCGTGTAACTAAACGAAGTCCAATCCTCTATGTTCTCCCACCCTTGGCCCATCCCCCCCACCCCATTCCCAGACTCACTTCTTCAATTCATATCCCCCCCAAACACTCTTCCCCTACCTCATCTACCTCAACATTCACTCCCTCTCCCCAGCTCCACTCCCCCCACACAATCTTTCTCCAATGCACCCTATCCTCTACCCATCTCAGTCAGTCAGTCTCAACCCCCACCTGCCTCGCTCACCAATCAGCCTCAACCATCCTGTTCCCGCCCCCAACCAAGTTGACTCCCCCCCCCCCCCCCCCGGTTTATTAGTTCTCTCCTCACTGGCATAGCCTCCAAACCAGCTGCTCTATTTTCTTCCAACACCGCACAGCAATCAGTGAGGGTTTTGGTTTTTTTTAATTTATCAAAATTTTCAAAATTTAGAAAAAACATCTTTGAAAAGGAAACTTAAGGGACTTTCAAATCAAAATACAATGAAACACGGACATAAAGAAACAATTTTCTCATTCTTTTCATAGGAAATAGGCGGGAGAGAGAGAAGGGAAATTAGAGGAGACAATATATGAAACCAAAGAAAATAATAGCAAGACTGCATGATACCCTAATTCCCTTTATAGATCCTTCCTCCTCTATATATAATACACCAGGTCATTGCATTCTACCATTTATGAACTCCTGCAGCTGATCAGGACAGAAGAAAATATATGCATTTCCAGATAGCTTAATTACATATTTACAGGGGAAACGTAATAAAAAACTAGCCCCTAAAGCTAATATTTCAGACCGCATTGAAAGAAAAGCCTTTTTACGCAGCTGAGTAGTTCTCGAAAAATCTGGGTAAATACGTACTAGCTGCTCTATTTTCTTCCAACACCGCACAGCAATCAGTGAGTTTTAACTGATTTGCTGTGCTGATTTAGAAGAAACCAGCTGATTGCTGATAGCTGGTTTAGAAGAAAACCAGAACAGCTGCTCTGGAGGCAGCGCCAGCAGCAAGCCTATAGAGATGGTGAGGGGACAGTGTGTAATGGGGGAAGAGAGCCAGGAAGCCATACTTAGGATCTATGGGAACCGTCACTGGTTCCCAGGTCCTACAATGAAGAACACTATTATAAGGGGTGATGTCAGTAAACCTGTTATTCTCTGTTTCCATCTGCTGGCTGGAGAGCATAACCCATGTGTCCAGACTGGTCTGGCTGAAAGAAGAGGAACTAATGTTTTGTTCAAACTGCATATATAAAAAAAAATCTTTTAAAGTCAATACAAATATATGAACACAAAAAAAGAAAAGAGCTGAACTGAGGATAAGCACAGAGGAATAGTTGTGAAAAAGTGAGTGGAAAGTCCAAGATCAAAAGGAATGGATCTGGACAGACTAAATGGATCTTATGGTCTACCTGCCATCACATTCTGTTTCTATCTAAAATCAGAAAAAAAGGCTAATCTCAAAATATAAAACACAATAGCAAATCCACAAAGATTATATGCACTGGTTCACATATAATCAGAGCCCCCAGCCTCACAATAAAAAAAATGTTTTAAATATATTTAAGAAACCCACAGAAAAGGAAAAGAAAAATGTATAATTCATATCAAGCAAACATCAACTAATACTTTTGTGATTTTTAAATATATCTCTGCCCTGTTTTGAGGGCTGTGAGCAGCACAAGCTATGATGCATCCCTTTTTTTTTCTTTATTTCTTGCAATTACCCAGGGTTTTTTGTTGGGGTTTTTTTTTTCAATTTTAGATGTTTCTTACTATTTTTGTATTCACTGCTAATTTAGGGCCTGACCTGATTTATTAAGACTTTTCTCCCATTCTGTGTCTATGGGAAAAATGTTTAGTAAATAAGGTCCTGAATTTGGTAATCTCCCTTCACTTAGGTTTTTGAGCAATAGACAATCCCAGTAGCTAACCACGTAAAACATAAGAACATAAGAAGATGCCATACTAGGTCAAACCAAGGGTCCATCAAGCCCAGCATCCTGTTTCCAACAGTGGCCAATCCAGGCCGTAAGAACCTGGCAAGTACCCAAAAACTAAGTCTGTTCCATGTTACTGTTGCTAATAATAGCAGTGGCTATTTTCTAAGTCAACTTAATTAATAGCAGGAAATGGACTTCTGCTCCAAGAACTTATCCAATCCTTTTTTTAAACACAGCCACACTAGCTGCAAGGCCTGCTTTTATCTTCAAGCATACAGATGCTGGGTGTTAAAAGATATAATGTGTAACAAAAAGAAAAAGAAATAGGACAACCACAGATATGTTTTAACTGTACATCATGAATATCTTATATACTATACCAGCAAAATGTTCTTGGCATTGCTTGGGTAGTCTGGCCTATAACAGCCTGTATGCCCATGCATGTCGTGGGGGGGGGGGGGGGGGGCAGGGGGCCTCTGCCTGTCTCTGTGGGTACCAGTGGCTGTGTGCATGTTTAGGAGAGCCTGGTGCATGTCTGTCTTTCCCTGTATGCGTCCCAGTGTATACCCACTTCTACATGATTATGCACATTTGTGCCAGCTTGTGTGCACCTATTCCCACCTGACCCTGTGTGAGGGAGTGTGAGAGATAGGGCTTTGCAGACAGAGCATATTAGCGAACATTACTGGTGTTGCTTGGGTTGTCGGGTCAATAACAGACTGTGTACGTGCCTGTGCCTGTCTTCGATAGGGCTTTGCAGCGCCAGTCCTGGACTGCCACAACCACATCCGATTTTCAGGATATCCACAATAAATATGCATGAGATATTTTTGCATACAATGGAGGCAGTGCATGCAAATATACCTCATGCATATTCATTGTGGATATCCTGAAAACCAGACTTGGTTGTGGCACTCCAGGACCAATGTTGCCTACCCCCGATATAGATTATGCTTATAACCACCTTCCTTGAACAAAATTTCAACTCAAAGTGGTTTACAAAATAATGCAATAATCAAATACATCATAGTAATCATAATATAATCCATCAATAAAATCAATACATAAAAAACTACAATACATATATATATATATATATATATATATATATACTGTTTAAATCTATATACAGTATATATCTATATCTATCTATACATGGAGAAATTGCTACTTACCTGATAATTTCCTTTGTTTAGTGAAAGGTAGGTCAACCCCAATGAGTGGGTTATGCACCTCTGCCAGCAGATGGAGACAGAGCAAAAGCTGACGTCACAGCCATATAGTCTTGCACTGACATCAGCCTGCCAGTATATCTTGGAAAGGTCAAACTGTGGACAAACTGATTATACTTGAACATTATTATCCACAGACAAACATTCAGGTTTCTCAAGTAACAGGAACACTGAACTCAGACAAAGAAAGGAACATATCTAGCAAACTAAGGGCTAGAGAATTCACTTACCAGTTGACAATGAACAGCAGGAGTCATACTCTGCATAGCTCACTCTAAGAAAGGCTAACCACAAATTCAAACACTGGCAGCCAAGGGTGGGTCTGGGAATGACCTACCCATCACCAAAGGAAAGGAAATCATCAGGTAAGTAGTAATGTATCCTTCCTTAGTGTTTGGGTAGGTCAATCCCAATGAGTGGGATGTACCAAAGCTAATCTCAAAAAGGGTGGGAGGCTGCCAGAAGTCCAGACAATACCACCCGCAAAAAGGCGGCATGCTCCCTAGAGCTAACATCTAAGCAGCAACGCTTGGAGAAGGAGAACAAAGATGACCATGTCGCTTCTTGGCAAATTTCAATAGGCGACAAACGAAGTTTCGCCCACGATTCCACCTGAACCCACTTGGAATGCTGTCTAATCTGTCTCAGTAAGTCAACTTCAGCAGCCACCTTGGCTGTTGTAATGACTTCCTTAACCCAGCGGGTAATCATTGCCTGCATGCCAGAGCTCCTTACTTACCTCAATCATGGAGAATAAATAGGCAATCAGACTTCTGAAAAGCCTTAATCACCTCCTAACACTGCCATAAAGGACGCTTGATGACGAAGGAACGCAAAAGGTGGTACTCATCTTCATCTCTGGTCCTGTCTAAGGCAGGCAGACAAATGAACTGATTCAAATAAAACTCCAAAACCACTTTAGGCAAAAAAGAGGGCACAGACCAAAGTTGAACCGCACCCGGAGTCATATGGAGAAGCCTCACGGCAGGAAGGAACCTGCAGTTTGACTCGACAAGCCAAGTAGATTACTACCAGAAAACCTGACCTCAAGGTAAGCAGCCGCAAGGAAAAAGTATGCAGTGGTAGAAAAGTCGGACCCGCCAAAAACTCGAGGACCAAGTTATGGTCCCACAAAGGCACCGGAAGCCGCCAGGGGGAGTGAAGATGTTTAACTCCCTGCAAGAAACAGGACATGTCCAGATGGAAAGACAAAAGTCCTCCAATGACTCTCTCTCTGTAAGAAGCCAGAGCTTGGACTTGACCTTCAAGGTGCTAAGGGCCAAACTTTTAAGCAAGCCATCCTGTAAAAATTCCAAAATTAAAGGAATATCTACCTTGAGTGATTAAGTACCTCGCTCAGAACACCATGTCTCCAGACCCTCCAAACTCTAACCTAGGCTAGAGAAGTAGAAAATTTCTGGGCCTAAAGAAAAGTGTAAAGTATAGCAAGTGAAAAACCCTGCTTCAACAACTATGCCCTTTCAATGGCTAAACCGTAAGACAGAATCGACCCGGATCCTCTTACAGAAAGAGCCCATGATGTAAAGATCCGTCTGAGACAGTAGCCTGAGGGAATTGCCCACTAGAAGTCTCTGAATATTGGTGTACCACAGCCTTTGAACCCAATCCGGAATTAGTAAAAGGACGGTGCTAGTTTGATTTGTAAACCTTCTGGATAAGATTGCCTATCAGAGGCTAGGGGGAAACGCATACAGCAGTAGCACGCCGTGTGGCCCACTCCTGAAAAAGAACATCGATGCCCATTGCTTTCGGGTCCCACCTGTGACTGAAGTGTGGAACCTTCACGTAGTTGACGTTCGCCAACAGACTTACATCCAATAGGCACAAGCAGTTCACCAGAAGCAGAAAGGCCTCTCCACCAGTTCCCATTCTCCTAGGTCCAAGTTTCTTCTGATGAGGAAGTCGGCTCTGAAGTTGTTCTTTCCGGCTCTGAGGAGGATATGCTTAGGAGAAGCTGCTTGGCAAATTGGCAGCACATTAACAAATGGGAAGCACAGGCAATTTGGTTAATGTTCCATGCCACTCTGCTGCGCTCCAGCGCCCTTGCAGCTGCTGTGCTCCAGCGCCCTTGCAGCACCTGTCAGTGAGCCCTCCCAGTCCTGGAGGCTCGTGTCTGTCGCAAGTACCAACCAATCCGGCGTCGTCAGGGAATTTCTTTTCCTAAGAGGACCCGCCTATAACCACTAGTTCAACTGGGATCTCACCTCTAATGGGAGGAACAGCCTCACCACATAGTTCTTTGACTGCAGACTCCAACAGGAGATCAACAGGTGCTGAAGAGGGTGCATATATGCCATCTCCCAGGGAACCACTTTTAATGCAGCAGTCATCAACCCCCAGACCTATAGATAAGATCCACGATCAGACAAACAGGGTTCCGCAGAGATTGAACTCGCAGCATCAACGTGTGGAACCGAGACTGCAGCAGGAATACTCTGCCCCACCTTGTATCGAACCAAACCTTGAGATACTCCAGGGTCTGAGACAGCTGCAAATCATTCTAGGCCAGATTCACCCCCCAGCCTAGTTCCTGTAGCAAGGAACAACTCTGCGCGAAGACTCTCTTCTGCGGTTTTGGTTCAAATCAACCTGTTATCCAGACAAAACGGACCGCTGAATTTCCCAATGGATCGAAATATGCATCCAGTATGGGCCAAAATGACCCTTCTTTCTTGGGCATGACCAAATAAATGGAATAACAGGCAATATATCTCTGTGATTTGGGTTTGAGAATCATCGCTTTCAGATTCAACCTCCATTGAAATGTCACTTCCACTTCTACCCTCTGCTAAAGGGAATTAGATAGAGAGACCATGCAGGCATCTGGAGGAATGTGAAGAAATTCTAGAGCATACCTGTCCCAAAAAGCAAAGAGGAAGACGGTCTAACAAAGCCGTGAGGAATAAAAGAAGGGGATAGCCGAAAGTCCTTCAGAAAGTCTTTATTGGTTGCCCGACTCTAGGCCTGAGTTTCGCCCAACTGGGGCTGCTTCAGGGGCTGAATGAAATCTAAATCAGTGTATTCATAGGTGTGCTCAATCCATTGGAATCCACCAAAGACTTAACTCACATAGATACCATCATTGGGCATACAGGTGTCGCTGTTCGTTGGATTGCGTAGGTATTGTATATTATCCAACAGTAGGAAAATTCTCAATTGTAATTAAAGCAGCTTCAAAGTATAAAATACGTCTGAAGTCTACAGAAGATTAGTAATCACAGCAATTACAATTGAGAATTTTCCTACTGTTGGATGAATATACAATACCTACGCAATCCAACGAACAGCGACACCTGCATGCCCAATGATGGTATCTATGTGAGTTAAGTGTCTTTGGTGGATTCCAATGGATTGAGCACACCTATGAATACACAGATTTAGATTTCATTCAGCCCCTGAAGCAGCCCCAGTTGGGCGAAACTCAGGCCTAGAGTCGGGCAACCAATAAAGACTTTCTGAAGAACTTTCGGCTATCCCCTTCTTTTATTCCCCAAAAAGCTTTGAGAACACATTGATCCAAAGTAATCTGGCCAATCTGTGGTAAAAATGGGATAGACGCCACCTATCTCCTGAACCAACAGGTGAGCCTGCCAACCTTCATTGGCAGACTGAGGGGCTCCACCTCTGGAGTCTGTTGAGGTCCTCGAGGGTGAAAGGACTGAGATCTGCAGAAGGGACAGGACCTCTGGGAAGAACCTCCCCTATAAGGCCGAAAACCCCTCAAATGCTTTGCTTTAGGATAGACTCAATCCTACAATCCTGAGCATCTTTCAGTGCCGCACCTCCCTCTAACCAGATGGTGGCACAGTTCATGACAGAACACACCAAGGCATCCACCCTAAGGAAACGCAACCACTCTCTGGTTTGTGGATCTAAGGGATATAAAGCTGACAAGATGCGTTCTCCTATAAAAGAAGCCCCTGGCGCACTCCATTCCAGAAGTTAACTCCTGGAGTGCAACCCAGAAGGGAAAGAAACAAGAAGCTTTGCGTAGGGTGACCAAAATAGGAATGTCCTTCTGCCTCCCCAAGGAGTCAGTCCCAGCCGCTCCAAGGGTCTTCAATGCCTGAGAGACCAAACTCGGCAACTCATCTCTAAGAAAGAAACAGAGTAGAGTTTCATTTGGCTCCAAAGGCTGGGAAATGTTCATCATCATCATCATCATAGGTACCATTTTGATTCAACTGTATTCAAGTTTAGTCAGGCCACACTGTGCCATGGTGCTTGGCTGCAGAGCCAGACATAGGAGCACTTAGAATACACAGACCAACCTTAGTAGGCACTGGCGATTCAGAAGACCAGCCATGTAGGAGCGTCTCCCAACCCTGGAAGAATTCTGCCCAGGAAAAAAGGATGGGTCCATTCTAGGACCCACAGGCTCAAACCTGATGTCCTGAGAGCTAGTGGCTCATAAGGACTTGGCATGTGGATCAACCAAATAAGGGATACCCTCGTCATGTCACCCTCTGTACCAGTATCCACAGACTGCAGAGATGGACCATTGCAGCAAAATCAGAAGTGGGTAAATCGCCCCGAGCATCCAGGCAGTGCTGACATAGGCTTAAGGAAAGCTGTGGCTGAATGACCCTGAAATGGCAAACAGCTCAATGGATAAGTGCTTAGGCTTCCTCGCCGTGGGCGCCATAGTTGTAAGCATGCAAAATAGTGAAAGCTTGTGCCTGGAATATATGCACATAAAACCCATGCCCAAAATGGGCACCCAAAAAGTGTGCGCACACATATACGTGCATGTATGTGGGTCTAGGCCGCAAGCCCAAGCTGGGCGCCCAGTAAACCAAGGTGCCTAAGCAGGATGCACAAACAGATCCACAGGTGCGCACCAAGGATCCCAAAGCACAAAAAATGCGTGCAAAGGCCTCGCGGCCTACCATGCACTCAAAAAGAAGCCTGCAAGCAGGGCCTAACCAAATGGCTGCTGAACCGCTATGCCTGCACTGCCTCCTCAGCTCATGGAACTCCCCAGAGATTTGAGCAGGCTAACCTATGATTTTTCTCTTTTTTGTTTTTTTTTCTTTAAATATGAAAAACATTCACCTAAGCCCAGCCCTCATAGCTGAGAATAGGAATGGGTCCCAGCTACAGGGGGAGAGCGCTAAACCCTAACCACCAAGCCTCTCTCGACCTGCAATTGCTAATCACGCTTTAGGTACAGGCCCCTCAAGGCTACCGGTCTGAAGCACTCTACTGAGGGAGGGACCGCATGGGATCCCTCAGGAGGCAAGCGGTGCTATAGCCGTTTTGTCCCAAAAAAGATGTGTAAGTTGGGTTCACAACTGGATGCACAGAAATACGCTGATGCCCGCAGTGAAAATAGGCATGAAATCACCTCGTGGTCTATCCAGCATCAAAAGTAAAAACTTGGAATCGGGGCCTAGCCAAACGGCTGCTCAAGCCATTGTGCCTGCACTACCTCCTCACCTCACCAAACTCCCCAGAGACGTGAGCAGGACAGATGAACGACGAGGTAACAGACCTTTTTCTCCTGCTGCTGTATTATTTATTTATTTTTAATACAGCAAAAAAAAACAAAAAAAAAAAACTTTTACCTGAGCTCAGCCTTCCCTGGCTGGGAGGAGAAACATCTCCCAGCTATGTAGGGAGAGAGCTAAAGCCTTCACCGCCGAACCTCTCTTGGTTTGCAACCACTATTGGAATTTCTGGTCCAAGACAGTCAAGGCTATCTGACTGAGGGCACTCTACTGAGGTAGGGACCGCATGGTATCACTTCAGGAGGCAAGCGGTGCTTTATAAACATCTTTTTTTTTTTTTTTTTTTTTTTTTACTCACAAGCAATCCCTCGAAGGGAATGCATGTCTACCATCTGTGGAGATGGAGAATACTGGCGGGCTGATGTCAGGGCGGGTTTATATGGCCATGATGTCAGCTTTTGCTCCGTCTCCATCTGCTGGCAGAGGTGCATAACCCACTCCTTGGGCTTGACCTACCTGAAGGCTAAGGAACTATATATATATATATATATATATATATATATATATATCTATATGGCTTATGTTGGTCAAACTATCGTATCTGTGTGTAGCCACCAGGTGGTGCATGGAACAGTGGAAGGTGCAAAGACACTATGTTCTGTCTGCAAAGCCCTGTCGCATCCACACATAGGCGTACAGGCTCGCACATGTATATGCGCACACACACACGCAGAGACAAAACACAGGTACAGGCGCGCGTGTGCACACACAAACACATGCCCACACAAACAGGCAGATGAATACATACACACACAGGCCCCTACATCCACATTTGCACACATACACACAGGCTGTTACAGAGCTGAATACCTGAACAACCCGGCACTTTATACTAGCACATCAGTAAAATATAGAGACTGGGCTGGTGATACAGTTGGTAAGGGATGTGCGCTGCCATGCAGAAAGTTCCTGGGTCTTCTGTTACCCAGCAAAGCCAGGACTGGGGATGATGTGAAAGCAGTGATCATAGTTTCTGGGGGGTGAAAGAGTCGTCATGGTCATCGCTTAAGGGTGACACTTAGTAGACAAATCGAAGGCCCAAGATTGAAGGGTTCTGGAAGGGGCCTTAGTGTATGACTTTTGGCAGACGACTGTTTCAATGACCAGACTAGATATGGGGGGAGGGGAAGAAGGGAAGACTGTGGATTATAAAATGTGGACAAATTCTCAGGTATTTATTTTATTTAAACAATTTTTATATACCGTTTTTTTTTTTACTAGGAGGTAGTCAAAATGGTTTACATGATGAAATACATATTAAAAACAAATTAAAATAGTAAATACAGACAACGCTAGATGTGAATGAATGCTCATAGCACAAGATACTGACCCTAGTTCTGACTGTGCTGGAAGTACACAGGAATTGGAGGAAATTGCTGGATCAAACTATAAACATATACACACACACATGCTTAATACATTAAGTCTTGGAGGCATAACTCAAACCAACCCCACTCATTAGGGAAGAACAAGCTACTAGTCCAGCCACTCAAGCAATTAACAACCCATCTTCACAAAGCCTTATATCACCCACAAAGCCACCCCATATCCCCAAATAGCCACCAAAACACCAATCCCTCCTGAAGGAGCTCAAAAACTGACTTCCCCAAGGCCCCCCCCCCTTGCCTACATGGTTCCCACAGATTAGGTCAGTGAGGATGAATGTTTTTGCTAAATGCTATACCTAATAGTGCACATTGTACACTGCAATGTGCTTGAAAAAGGTTATGCCAAACAGCTTGTAAAAGGAAAGGCGCTAAGTATTTCTTATGCCTGGAACAACCCAAGAGCAGCCTGGAATCTGGATTCCTAGCCATAAGTGCCAGGCATTATATAGACAAAATATCTCACAATCTCACTGCCGTTCATACTCCAAACTCCAGTTTCAGAGCCTGTCATCACAATTCTTTGTTGAACATACATTTACAGGTCAAACAGCTTTTAAAACTCACAGAATATGTGGTTTGGATTTTTTATTAATCATACAATGCTGCACACCTGTCCAATATAAGACATTTTTTTCCTTACTTGTCCTGCTGAGTGAGAAGAAGAATCTGCTTACCTGCAGGGCCTGCAACTCCCACAAAGCCGTGCTCTGAGCATTACAGTACTCCGGTTCATCCAATTCAGGCAGGTAGAGCCCACTGCCCTGACAATCATTGTCCAGCAGGATATCAGTTTTAGGGAAAGTCTGAAACGTAGACAACACAGATATCTACAAGTGCAGGACTACATTTGACTATTACAAAACAGCTGGCTTTTTTTCTGGAATGATTTTCCAATAGGAGAAACAGAGTACTCCTTTTCTTTTTATTCCTGCACCTGTTACTTCTAACATACTGATGATTTTTCATGCTACCAAAAAATTCCTGGCTTATTTGCAGCACTTAACCTGCATCAGCGTTCTGGTGGCTGACAGAATCCCGATGCTGGAATTTGGCAGGACATGGAGTGCTAGGGTGGAAAGACGCTTAATGAATGCCAGCGCACGCTGCTGGGAAACCTGCTTCCTGCGTTTTGTCAGCATTAGGTCAAGGCACTCCAGCACTATTGCAATATCATCATTTGTAGCACCTGCAAAACAGAGTTAAAAGAGCAAATTAACATAGGGAGAGTCATTTTCAATAGTGCATAAGATAGCATACACACATACACACACACACCTCCGCCAGTTTATGTAGCCCTGCAGCCTTGTACCCTGACCCCCCTCACTACTTAACCCAGACCTCCCCATCCAAAAACTGCAGAAAAAAGAGCCAAGTGTGATTTCAGCTCCATAACTCAATATCAGGCACACGTTTGTACAAGTTCAGTAATATCAACATGTATACCCCTTACAAAATACCAATCCTCAAAACCATTAATTTTTCCCAGTTAACATTTACATGCGACACCGCAAGTCCGCACATACTCCCCAGCCTTTGCATCTACATGCTACTTACATGCACATAGGCTTATTTTATTCATGCAACCCCCGTCTTTGGAAACTGTCCGCTAAGGGGGTAATTTTAAGATTGGCCATGTAAGTGGGTACTTCTTACGGGCAGATTTTGCACTAATTTTCAAAGTCAAAATATGCATGTAAGTACAAACCCTCCCCATCCCCAGGAACATGTCTTCACACTGCAGTTAAACGTGCACACATAGGAAAATTGGTTCTTACCTGTTAATTTTCGTTCCTGTAATACCACAGATTGGTCCAGACTCTTGGGTTTTGCTTCCCTGCCAGCAGATGGAGACAGAGAAAGTTTCATGGTCACTGTATATAACCCAGTGTGCCACCAGCCGTCCCTCCTCCAACGAGCCCGAGGAAGGTGAAGTTGCCCAAAAAGACAATGGAAAACTCATTTCCCAAATTTAACATAAATGATCAGCATTGACTACCTCCAACACAGTTGCACTGTATACAAAGCAACAGTATGAGTGGTGGACTCTCCACCTCAGTAAATAGGTGGGTCTCTGGACTGATCTGTGGCACTACAGGAACAAAAATGAACAGGTAAGAACCAATTTTCCTTTCCCTGTACATACCCAGATCAGTCCAGACTCCAAGGATGTAGCTAAGCTCCCTTTAACTCGGGTGGGACCTGGAGAGTTCCGCTCGTAGACTACTCTCACCAAAGCACATGAAAGCTGGAACCCCAACATCCAAGCCATAATGCCTAGCAAAAATGTGCAAGGACTTCCCAGTAGCTGCCAAGCAAATTTCACACAGAAATACCTGTTGTGACTCAGCCCAGGAAGTCGCCTAAGAACACGTCGAGTGTGACCCTAAACCCCCAACACTGGGCATCCTTTAGAAATGTAAGTAGATTTGATTGCTTCCTTTAGCCACTGCGCAATTGTAGCCTTAGAAGCCTTATCTCCCTTCTTTGGACCACTCCACGGTACAAAGAGGTGATTCAATCTATAAGGAGGTGATCCAATCTACGGAAATCACTAGTAACCTTCTGATACTTCAATAATGTACACCTGCCATCCAAGAGCCTAAGCTCCCCCATGTGTAGAGGAATCCAAATCTAGAAAAGCTGGAAGTCCCACTGTCTGACTAAGATGGAAAGCTGAGACTACCTTAGGCAGAAAAGAAGGCACCATGCATAAATATACCCCTGAATCAGAAATTTGTAGGAAGAGATCTTGATATGAGAGTGCCTGGAGCTCTGAAATTCTCCTGGCTAAACAAATAGCCACCAAGAAAACCACTTTAAGAGTCAAGTCCTTAAATGTAGCCCTCTTTAGTGGTTCAAGCCGAGTCTCAAACAATCCTCTAAGTACTAGATTCAGATTCCAAGTCAGACAAATGTTCCACACCTGGAAGATACAAGTTCTTAGTTCCCCAAAGAAATTGTATAATATCTGGATACCCTTGCATCTTACACCGGAGACAACCCAATGTCGCTACCTGGACTCTCAAAGAGTTAAAAGCCAGTCCCTTGACCAGAACCTTCCTGTAGGAAAGTCAAAGTATATGACACCTGAACAGGCTGAGGCTGCACTCCAACAGCAAACCAGGACTCAAAGACCCTCCAAATTTGCACATACTCCAAGGATGTAGAAGTTCACCTAGCCTGCAATAAAGTGGAAATAACTGCTTCAGAATATCCCCTCTGTCTCAGTCATCTCCTCTCAGAAGTGAAACTGCAAGACAGAAGTAAAATGCTTGACCCGAAAATATTGGGTCCTGGTGAAGAAGAGTCAACCAATATCTGAACTTCGGCAGCCTGCCTATGGCCATGTTGATCAGATCTGGGAACCATGGTAGACGTGGCCACTCTGGAGCTAACAGGATCACGTTGCCAGGATGTTTCTCTCTCCGCCATAATCTCTTGTCTACCAAAGCCACGGAGGGAAGGCATAAAGAATCACTCAAGTCCAATTCCTTCCGTACTGTGTTCTCTTCGGCGGCTGTAAAACCGCAACTCCTTCATGTTCTCTTTGATTGCCATTAAGTCCATATGGGGATACCCCCATCTTCTGTGAATGTGACACATTGCTGTCTCTGACAGCTCCCATTCCCTGGGGTCTAATTTTCTCCAACTGGGAAAATCCGACCGAACGTTGGGGATATGAGATGCCACCAGCCGCTCCAAGTGCTGCTCTGCCAGAAAATCAACTCTCGGGCCTCTTGAGCCACTGCCCGTTTCTTGGATCTGCCTTAATGGCTGATGTGGGCCACCTTCATCGCATTGTCCGATAGGATCCATAATGGATGGCCGTGTAAGCATGGCAGACATGCAAGCAATGCAAAACATATCGCTCTCATCTCTAACTGACTGATAGTCCATGAGGCCTCCTGTTTTGACCACTGGCCTTGCGCTCACTGATCTTGACTCCCTGCCCTCCATCTGGAGAAGCTTGTATCAGTGGAGACTATTACCCAATTCAGAACCTCCAATTCTGCACCATACTCGAGATTGGTGTGAGTAAGCCACCAGGAAAGATTGTCCCTGGCTTCCTCCTCTAAAGGAAGAGAAAGATGAAATTCGTCCAATAAAAGATTCCAGTGGGAGAGAAGAGCTCCCTGCAGAGGCCACCTATGCATGAATGCCCAATGCATTAATTCCAATGTCCATGTTATAGAAGCCACGTATATAGTCCAGGAACCTGGGCACTGAAAGTTCTAGCAGATGCCGAATCTGACTGCAATCTGACTCCATGAGAAACACTCTCTCTGCCAGCATTTTGAACTGAGCTCGAAGATACTCTAGACTTTGAGAGGAGACTAAATGGCTCTCTGTTAGGTTCATTATCCACCCTAGAGACTTCAAATGCATCAGTACATTTTGTACTGATTGTCAACAGAGGTCCTCTGATTTCCCTTGAATGAGCCAGTCGTCCAAACATGGATGCACCAGCACACCCTCTTCTTGCAATGCAGCTGCCGCCACCACCATCATCTTGGTGAAGGTACACGGAACCATCGCCAAAGGGAAAGGCTCGAAACTGAAAATGTTCTCTTAGGCTCAAGAACCTCAGGAATCTCTCGTGCTCCAGTTTGTTGGCTATGTGCAAATATGCCTCTGTCAAGTTGAGAGATGCCAAGAACTCTCCCTTGCGTTCCGCTGCTATGACAGACCTCAGAGTTGGACCTCAGAGTCTCCATGCAGAGACTCTTTAAATGCAATATCAGCTGAAACGTCCCTTCTTTTTTTTTTTTTCAGAAATATGGAATAGATGGAATATAAGAAACTGGTATTCCCCCTTTGTAAACTTGCCTCTGGGGCATTCCACCAAAGACCAATTAACTCTTGAACTGGATACAGGGGGAAAAGAAACAGGACACTTAACTTAAATTGACCTCGGCCACACTGAGCATGTTCAAGATCTCAGCCAATAGACTCAGGCCACACCGAGCGTGTTCAGGGTCCAAGCCAACAAACTCAGCGAAAAAGGAAAACATTTGAGCAGAGCCCAATGCAGCTCTCAATCAGATGTAATTTCACCCTCTTCTAGAGGTAAGAAAACCAATTCCCCGTTCCCTTGAACATTACAAGAGACAATTTCCCTGAAGCAATTGCCCGCTATGACTGACAAATGGGAGAGGCCTGAGCACCCAATCCCTAAATAGTAGTTTGCTTTGCCTTCACTGGGCAGCCCTGCAGAAAGGTCTACAGACCCTGGAAACATTCCATCCAGGAGGAGGAGGTCCAACTTTGCTCTCTCTGGGAAGCTTCTTCCATTGGGAACAAGGGAGGAGGAAAACTGACCATGCCACTCCCCTCCTGAAACATCACGGGATGAGGGGATGTCCCCAACATGGGCAAAAGCTGAAGTAGTCAAATCACTTTGAGCATCTAAACAGTGCTGACAGACTAGAGTGAGGACTGAAATGATCTCAGATGGCAAGTCTCACAGATAGTAAGGCACTTGGACCTGTTACTCCCGAGTGCCTAGCTCTCCTGAACTTCGGCTGTAGACGGCCTCCTACATGCACACCAACGCCACCAACATACAGGCGCACCCCCTCCAGGATGTGCACAATACGTGCTCAAGACTAGGTCGCAGTCGTACACACACAAGTACACGCGCAAATACGCAGTCCTCTAGGCCGCGGTCGTATGCAGACAAGTACCCATGTAAATATGCGCTCAAGTTTAGGTCACAGTCTTATGCGCACAAGCACCTGCGGAAGTACGCGCTCCAGTCTAGGTCTTATGTGCAGAAGTACCTTCGCAAAAACACACGCAAGTACTTGCACAAATATGCACTTAAGTCTAGGTCACAGACTTACGCGCTCAAATCTAGGCTGCAGCCTTACAAACAGAAAACCCTGTGCGTGCAACCGCCACACAGCAAGAAAGCGTGCACGTGCCTACGCACGCGGGAAAAGAACCGCCACCGCAGCCTACCATGTTGCACCTTCAGTGCATGTAGTCCCAGATCTGTTCAACATCCAGCACTGAAAATCACCGAAGGCCTGAAGAGCTTCTCAAAAGCGCAGGCCTCTTGACCAGCTGAGAATTCCTGGGGACTGGGGCTGAGAGCCAGCATCCCACATTGCAAATTTAAACCAGCAGAAGACCTCTACCAGAACCAGAGACTGTTTCTTGGTGCACGTGCCTCTCTGCACCTTCATGGGACAGGGAACTGCCAGTGATAGCTGAGGAGGGGATTTCCCCTGCCTCTCCCACTGATGCTGCAGACACTGCTAGGTAATCAAAAATGGCCACTGTTCCCGTGCTGATGGGAAAAGCCTCAGGGCTAGAACCTGTCACCTGTGAGGCTCGTTTAGCAGTCAGTCTAGCGCTGGGCTCCTCTGAAGTGCATTCCCCACCAGGGAAGCACACAGAATACAGCCATTTAAATTTAGGCATGACTGCAAGTATGCACATGAACGGCACTGTATGCCTTGCGCCATTGCCATGCGGCTTGAGCAACACTCCGCTATCGCCATCCCATTTACCTGAACCTCAGGGAACCTCTGAGTGACCAGCTCTGAAACAGCGATCAAGGCTCTGCGTGGCCAGCATCACGATTCCACTGTCTCCCATTCGCTTTTGCTTGTTTTTGTTTTTAAACTGCATCCACTGCTGTAACTATCCCCGGAACAAAGAGGAACAGAAATTCAATACTTCCCTACTCAAACGGGATCCGAAATGCAGAGCTGCCAGTGGACCAATATTGCATTAGGAGCATGAGGGTTCTGGACCACCAGATAAACACCCCCAAGGAATCTCGGAGCAAGCTGCCATCAAGGGTCACCAATCCTCTGCTCGTCAGACTCAAACCAGGGGGGATGGACCTACCAGGACCTAACACCACCCTGGGAGGAAATCATCTTATTTTCTTCTCATTCTGATTTTTTTTTTTTAAACTCCAGACTGCAGATTTTGACTATCTACCATCTGCTGGAGACAGAGAAATACTGAGGGACTGCAGGTGGCACACTCGGTTATGCTCAGTGTCAGTGAAACTTTCTCTGTCTCCATCTGTTAGCAGGGAAGCAAAACCCAGGAGTCTGCACTGATCTGGGTATGTACAGGGAAAGATGGTCTACAAGTATACCTTTACCCAGATATAGAGAGACCAATTTTTCTGAAAGACTGTTTTACCTGCAGAAATGGCTCCCAGATACTCCAGAGTTTGAGAGGAGACTAAATGGCTCTCTATTAGGTTCATCACCCATCCTAGAGATTTCTAAGAGTCCAGCATCACTATTCAGGAAAGTTGGGGAAAAACCACCTTTCCTAACTTGCTTGAATTAAGTACCTGCCATACTTCTGAAGTACTGACATAGCCAAGCCATGAGCAGAACATCTCTGAAGCTGGACCCAGCTAGTGACATGACACATCAGGAGTCACAAAGCTGAATCTCCCATGTTTTCTTGGAACCAGCTTAGTTCAGTTATGACATTTTACTTTTCAAAGTTTTCCAAAAGAATTCCATTAAACAAAACAATAACATTTCAAAAACATAGCTCAATTTTTTTTTTTTTAGATGAGCAGGGGATTTGCTGAGGGAATTGAATAGGGTGTGCTATGGAGGAGAAGAGGGATTGAATCCATGGAGGGTGATGGGGTGGTGGTTTTTTTTTTTTGGGGGGGGGGGGGGAATAGGTTTTTTTATTATTTGAATGCTATTTGTAATTGTATATAGCATAGATTTATTGTGTTTTAGTAGACCTATATTTTTGTAACTCGCTCTGGACTAGAAGGCTGAGTGTGCAATCAAATTTAATTAAATAAATCAGAATAGGGTTCTTTATGCTCCTACCCGCAGCAAATTTAATTTTGTAGCAAAGAGTCAGCACTGTAAAGCTTTTTGTAAGAGAATAGAATACAGTGTTCTCAATTAATGTAAAGATACCCAGCATGATCAAACAGAAGCTATTAAAAATAAACTAAATTTGCACAAAATCTAAACAGCAGCCTGGTACCAGATGGTAACAAACAATCCAAAATGTTTCTAGGTCTCAGTCATTTTCTTAGTGACTGGTCAATATCACATTAAAAAAAAACAAAAAAGGAATAAAAAGTGTGTCAGCCCAAAATGTTTTTTTCAAAATTAATTCAAAATATGCCAACTTGTGGTCTGAAAACCATGTTGTCATATTCTGAATAGTTTTCTATTTTTTTGTTTTAAATCTTTGCTTACACACTTTTCTTTTTCTTGGCTAGGGAGCAGAGAACATTTCCTGGTCTTTAACACTCTTTTCCAGCATTATGATGATATAAAAATGCTGTAAGCAAATGTACCCTATTTATAAATAACAAATGAATTTTAAAACTTTAAAGAGAAGGAGAAATTACTACTTACATGATAATTTCCTTTCCTCTAAGGAAGGCAGGCCAACCCCCAAAAGTGGGCTATGCACCTCTACCAGCAGATGGAGACTGAGTAAAAGTTGATGTCGCAGATATATAGCTCTGCACCATCGGCCCGCCAGTATTCTCTGAAAAAGCCAAACTTATTGTACTTGAAAATGATTAATAACAATCAATCATTCATGCTTCTAACCAGAGGAGAACACTGAGTACAGATCAAAGAATTAAAGTTCACTAAATTGAGGGACCGGTTAAATCACTTATCAGTCCTCCAATGAATAACAAGAACAAGACCCTGCAACATCCGCACCTGAAGAGCGAACCAAAGGCAAAAATCGGCATCCGAGGGCAGGTCAGGGATTGGCCTCCTTCCTTAGAGGAAAGGAAATTAAACAGGTAAGTAGTAATTTCTCCTTCCTCTGCACTCAGGCAGGCTAATCCCCACAACTGGGATGTACCAAAGCAACTCCCGAACAGGGCGTGAGGCTGCTCGCTGTCCAATTAAGATCGCATGCACAAAAGCTGCACTCTGCGGAGCCTGAACAGCCAAGCAGAAAGCTTGGGAAGTTATGCAAGAAAGTCCACATTGCTGCCCAGGAAAACCGGAGACAATCAAGGCTCCACCCACACTAGCGCCTGAGCCCTAGCAGATTGTGCTCTAAGTCGCTTAGAGAAAGGAATCTCGGCAACCAAACAGACAGTCGTGATGACATTCTTTTGCCAATGGGCCTTAGTTGCCCACATTGCCAGTTCCCCTTGTTTACCTCCACCATGGAGCAGAAACAATCGATCAGACTGCTTGACATGTTTAGTAGCCTCCAAACAATCTCAGATATCTCTCAACATCCAAGATATACAAGAAACAATAATCACTCATCTCTAGTCCTGACCAGCACAGACAGGAGAAACAGATTGATTCAAATGAACCTTTGAACCTTTTTCAGCAACAGAATGTTCAGACCGAAACTGCATTGTCCCTGGAGTCACACATAGGAAATACTGTCCTTAAGGAAAGTAGCTTCAAGGAGAGGCTACATAATGGTCGAAAGGCAGGAACCACTAAGAATCCAGAACCAGATTAAGGTTCCATAAGGGCACTGTTAGCCACCAGGGAGGACAAAGATTCTTTTTTTTTTTTTATAATTTAATTTTTATTAATTTCAAAATAATAAAGCATTGACATCTTTGTACAGAAACAAAGATATTAGTGGAAAAATAACATAAGAAAAATATAAGTATATTATACAGTCCACAAATCAAGCAATGGGGGAGGAATATTTTAAGGAGCCCAACAAAGGAAACATCAATCTTAAGAAAAAAGAAAGGCAATAACATGTCAATCCTCCCCTTAATATGCCTAAGATATAGTACTCTCTAGGGGAGAGGAGATAGGTAACAACCTTTTCTGAGAATCAAGAAACAATTTGAGTTGTTCAGGAACAAAAAATATAAATGTATCATTATTTAACTTACTGATACATTTACATGGATATCTTAACTGAAAAGATGCTCGCAAAGACAGATTCCTGTCGCAAGGACAAAAAAAACTTTTCTCCTCTCTTGAGTGGCTTTTGCTAAATCAGGAACAATTTGAACAAACTGACCTATGAAATTAACTCCTATATTTTGAAAATAATTATGCAAAACTAAGCCAAGATCATTCTCATAAATAAATGAGACCAAAAGTGTTGCTCTTTCAAATATCTCCGTAGTAGAGGATTCCAGGAACTGTGTTAAGTTCTCAAAATCCACCTGGTGTTGTGCCTCAACCTCTCTTGATCTAGTAAACGGAAGAAAATATACTTTGTTGAATGAGGGAATATCTTCTGAAGAAATTTTTAATATCTCAGTCATATATTTACGGAGTGTAACACGAGGCTGTTCTCCCATTATCCTTGGAAAGTTAAAAAAATCTTAGATTTAAATGCCTAAGACGATTCTCAACAATTTCAACTTTCCTGTTTATAGCTATAAGTTCCTGGATTATTGATGACTGGACCTTCTGGACATTTTTCACTTTTTCTTCCAAACTCTGGATCTTATTTAAGTGGCCTGTATATTGAGAGTTATGTTCCAGTGACAGAGCGTCCAACTTTAAGGATAGCTGAGTTATTTGAGGACAAAGATTCTTAACTCCTTTCAAGAATCGAGACACATCTGGAAAGGGAGACCAAGGCCCTCCATTGACTTGGCCCCCTAGATGAGGAGAGAGCTGCCACATGAAACTTCCAAAAATTAATGGAATTTACACTTTGAGAGGCTGAAAACCTCAAACCTCATACTTGTCCTCAAAAACACTCCAAATGCTAACATAAGCCAGATACATAGAAAAAATGTTCCAATCCGGCGCAAGGTGTAATCACTGCAGCAGAATAAAAATGTTTCAAAAACCAAAGAACAAAATCAACCTGGATCGTCATGTAAAATGGGTCCTTGCCAGGGCGGCAGCTTGAGAGGATCTGGCCAGGTGGCAGCTTGAGAGGACTGCCAATCAGTAGCCTCTGCAGTGCGGCATACCACGGACTTCGGCCAAGCCGGAGCCACCAGATACACAAGTTTAGGTCTGTCTTGCGATCTTTTGCATGACCCTGCTTAATAGTGGCTATGGTGGGAAGGGATATAGCTCCACGCCCCACGGCCCCTCTGGAACGAGCGCATCAATATGTAGAGCTTCGGATCCTGCCTGCGACTAAAGGACCTCTGAACCTCACATTGGCTAGCAAAGCCAGAAGGATGACCCTAGTGCACAACCATGAGTGGAAAGTCCTTGGCCGACACTGCCCATGTCATGAACTCATCCATTTGCTCTGACAACTGAGGGCTCTCTGTTCCGGCTTGAAGAAAGAAGTATGACACTATGGGTGCATTGTCCGATATTATCCCAACCACCCAAGTCTCTAGAAGCTCGACGAATCACAAGCATGCCAGCCGAACTGCATGTGTTTCCAATCGGTTGAAGCTCCTTGGCGCTCCAGCAATCCATATTACGATTCCGGCATCTCTAAGGAAACTCCCTTCCTTAGAAGATCTATTGCAGCCACCATTACAAGTGGGCACTCACTCAAGAGAAGCCTCACCATGTAGTCCTAAGACTGTAGACCCCACTGGTAAGTCACGTTGAACAGGCTGCATTTGAGCCCTCTCCCAGGGCAAACCCCCAACATGGCTGCCAAACCCAGGACCTGTAAATAAGAGGGCTCAAATGCAGCCTGATTGCCTGATTGCCGGATTGCCGGATTGCTGGAGCGCCAAGGAGCTATAAACAGGAAAGTTGAAATTGTTGAGAATCGTCTTAGGCATTTAAATCTAAGATTTTTTTAACTTTCCAAGGATAATGGGAGAACAGCCTCGTGTTACACTCCGTAAATATATGACTGAGATATTAAAAATTTCTTCAGAAGATATTCCCTCATTCAACAAAGTATATTTTCTTCCGTTTACTAGATCAAGAGAGGTTGAGGCACAACACCAGGTGGATTTTGAGAACTTAACACAGTTCCTGGAATCCTCTACTACGGAGATATTTGAAAGAGCAACACTTTTGGTCTCATTTATTTATGAGAATGATCTTGGCTTAGTTTTGCATAATTATTTTCAAAATATAGGAGTTAATTTCATAGGTCAGTTTGTTCAAATTGTTCCTGATTTAGCAAAAGCCACTCAAGAGAGGAGAAAAGTTTTTTTTGTCCTTGCGACAGGAATCTGTCTTTGCGAGCATCTTTTCAGTTAAGATATCCATGTAAATGTATCAGTAAGTTAAATAATGATACATTTATATTTTTTGTTCCTGAACAACTCAAATTGTTTCTTGATTCTCAGAAAAGGTTGTTACCTATCTCCTCTCCCCTAGAGAGTACTATATCTTAGGCATATTAAGGGGAGGATTGACATGTTATTGCCTTTCTTTTTTCTTAAGATTGATGTTTCCTTTGTTGGGCTCCTTAAAATATTCCTCCCCCATTGCTTGATTTGTGGACTGTATAATATACTTATATTTTTCTTATGTTATTTTTCCACTAATATCTTTGTTTCTGTACAAAGATGTCAATGCTTTATTATTTTGAAATTAATAAAAATTAAATTATAACTGTTGGGTGAATAGACCTTCCCTCGGTCTGATCTGGAGCAATCAACTTCTGAATACGACTCCCTGGCCAAAACACTCAGCCCTGCTGGGAAACGACACGGCACCAAGATACTCTGGCATCTGAGTCAGCTATAAGGTGCTCCTGGCCAAGTTCACCACTCAGTCTAGCTCTTTCCATGCGAGAAGACAGGTGACTTTCTTCCAATGCAGATAAGGGGAGCCAAGACACCGCCCTTGTGGAAGGATGCCACTATTACCACTATGAACTTACAGAAGGCCTTGGGCGCAGTGGCCCGTTGGAAGGGCAAAGCCCTAAACCGATAAGGACATCCCAGAACAGCACACCACAGGAAACAATGATGTTCCCAACAAATGGAAATATGTAGAAATGCCTTCATCAGATCTAGAGACTGAAAAATTCCTGATTGCACTGCCATTATTATGGCGCATAGAGTTTCCATACAGAAATGAGTCACCCACAAACGTCACTTGTGGAACAGCATCCCATATTTTCTTGCGATCCTAAGAAAAGGAATTACAGACCAAGTCCAACAGCCTCCTTGAAGTCTCCACTGCCTCCCTCCTTCTGTAGGGAGCTGCAAGGTGAGACCCCAAGGCATCCAAACAAAGAGAAGAAAACTTCAGAGCATAGCCTTCTCTTAACACTCCCAGGACCCATTGGACCGATGTGATCCAGACCCAGCTCTGATAACGGCGAGACAGACGAGGTGCTCTGTTCCCAGAGCCCACCTTCTTCCGAGGCTTTCTGGATCAAAAGGATTGAAACTTATCAAGAGGACAAGAACTCTGACTAGTCGCTACCCTATAGAGATGACAACACCTGCAGCCTCTAGCACAGCCTTTTGCCCAAAAGGATGTGATGATGACTTATCTTCTGGCAAATGAGGGACCTGGATTCCATGTACCATGTTCTCCAACTCACGTCCAAATAAAAAAGAACCCTTAAAGGGAACCTCGTGAGACTGAAAGAAGTTGTATCTGCCAACCAATTTCTCAACCACAGCGGACTTCTAGCTGCTCCCAAATCAAAGCCCGCAACTAGTAAGGAAGTGGCTCGGTTGAAATAATGCTCTGCTATTCGCCTCCACTAACTCAGGCTCCAGAGAGAGGCATAGACTTGCCCGAGCCACCAGGGAGCAACAAGAGGCAAGTTGCAAATTCATTGCCATGGTCTCAATGCCTGTTAAAGAACAGCTTCAATTCTCCTATCCTGAGCATCTTGTTGAACTACCCTTCCTTCTACCACAAGGTTGAATGTTTAGACACAGAACACATCAGCATTTCCACCTTCGAAAAATGTAACTGTTCACCTCAACCCCGTTCCAAGGGGTACAGTCCGTCAAAGTGTGTCCCTCTTTGAGCTTTTCATCCCATACAAGGGCAATCAGCTCTTGAAATGCATCCAGGAGGGAAAAGAAACAAGATGGTTGCACAGGGTGACCAAAAAGGGATCAATCTTTTGCGCACCCTTAGAGTCACTCCCAGTCATACCAAGCAGCTTCAGAGTCTCAGATAACAGACTTTGTAACTCATCAACATAAAAGAAACAGAGCAGAGTTCTATGTGGTTCCAAATTTGGAGGAATTTCCCCTTCAGCTAGAGGGGAGAAACTCAAATCTTCGCCAGAATCATCTGTATCCACATCTTCCTACTTATCATCAGGGACTCCTTAGACTTCTCACCAGCGCCATAGGGCCTCGCTTCACTTGTGCCCAAATAAAAGACGTGTTCAAGCACAGTCACAGCATGCTCGCATTGAAGTAGTTGCCCTGTATGCACTCAACTAGGCACTCAGCATGCTCTCAAGTCAACATGCATTTAGATAAGTGCTCGGTACGAGCTTAAGTCAGCGCTCAGTTCGCGCTCAAATAGGCACTCCCATACGTGCTCAGGTATGCATTCAACACACACCGAAGAAAGTGATTAGCACGCACGCAAGTCAGCACTCAGTACACGCTCCATACAGCGCTCAGTCTCAAATAGGCGCTCCGAAATAATGCCGTGACAGCATGCACACCAGTCGGCATGCAAGAGTGTGAGTAAGTCACCATACTGCCTTGCGTCAATCATGCGCACGAACAATCACGCTAAAGTGCTGCCGCAGCCTACCACATAACTCAAAAAATCAAGCCTAGATGAGGGGCCTAGGCAGAGAATGCTCAAACCACCGCACCTATGCCATCACCGCACTTCACTAAACTCACCAGAGAAGTGAGAGCAAGGAAGAAAAGAACGCTGAACACTCACACCAAGGGAGGAAGACCCGGCAAGAAGAAATAGGGGAATAAAACCTCCCTACACTCTGCCATCTGCTTGTCTTCATTTCTTTAACTTTTTTGTCCTGGCTGAGAGTATGACTAGGTCTCCAGCTATGGAAGGGGGGGGGGGGGGCTAAAGCCTTCAACGCTGAGCCTCCTTCGTCCGCCAATTGCTTCACTTTTTTTTTTTTTTTTTTAAGTCTATGCTTGAAAGAGCTACCAGACTAAAAGCGAGAGAGGGTCCTATGATGTCACCTCAGGAGTACAAGAGATGCGATTAAAAAAAAAAAAAAAAGAGAGAGAGAAAAGGTTTAATGACAGGCAGTCCCCGATAGGGAAATGCATGTCCACCATCTTCTGGAGACAGAGAATACTGGCAGGCTGATGTCGGGGCAGAGCTATATATCCGTGACGTACGTTTTTACTCTGACGCCATCTGCTGGTAGGGGTGCATTCTGGCATTCTCTGCACTCAGACAGGATTGGCCTGTCTGAGTGCAGAGAATGCCAGAATTAAGTTTTTGCAATACTGGCAAGTCATGAGGTTGAATTTTTAAATGGTCAAAATAGAACTATATGTGGGAAACTGTTTCTCCCTTGTAAGAAGCAGGGCTTTCTAGAGGCAAGTCCAAAGCAAGATAGTAAAAAATCACTTCCATTCTTTGCTGTTTAAGTACTAGAAACCCACTCAGGAGGCCAAAAACTGGAACAGTCCAAGACATAAGCAGGTGGCCATGTTGAAACTGGATCCTCAAATTCTTCCTAAAAGCATTTTTCTACTAATTAGAACTACAGTAATGAAAAAATTGGCTAGGTTCTTAGACAGAGAAGTGCAAGATAACTTCATGTCTAACACAATTAAGTGAAGAAGAGATCCTGCTGGCATTGTAAAGAAGCAAATAATGACAGAGGGTTGGGACTGGATTTATTCACTCACCTTTCCAAACCTGTGCTCAAGATGAGTTACAATTCATGTACAGTAGGGTAGGTCCTTGCCCCAGAGAGTTTATAATCTGAATGAGTACCCAGGTAACGAATAGGGAAGTGACTTGCACAAGGTCACAGGAAGCTTCCATGAAAAAAGCAGAATCTGTACCCTGGCTTCCCTGGTTCACATCCCACTGCTCTAACTACTAGGCTGTTACTTAATGTAACTGTAAGCCTTCTGACTTCTACAACTTTCAACATGTACTCAGTATTTAAACATCAGATCTCAAGGCTGAGAACATCTTTCCAAAGATATTGAAAACAAACTATTAAAGAGAATCAATATGATAGAATGTAAAAACCACCAGCTGGCATTACCTGCATGTAGACCAAATAAAATTTGGTAGAGGCAAGTGTAGAATTTTAAGGGGTCAATGTTAAGGACATCACCTATTTAAAACAAGAAATGTTATATATTAGGTTTATTCCAGCTATATTTGTTTGGATGACATTAGAATTATAGCAGCATAAAACAGACCTTACCTTGACCAGACAGAATATTAAAAGCAGTCTGAATGCAGTGAAGACTTTCTCTGTAGCTCAGATCCTATACAGATGAAAGAACTGTTACATGGAAGTATAACATTTACAAAGATGGATTTTAACTAATACATCAGAAATAAACTTCAGGGATATAGGAAAAGGTCTACTTACACCAGACGCAATGAGCGAATGCAGAACAACCAGCAGGTCATCAAAAAACTCTATATTTATAAGATGAGCAAATCTAGAATTAAAATTGGCAATTTTAGTTATTTCCCCCAAAAGCAAATAAGATTTTTTTTGCAAGTCCAGTCGAAGTAATTCTATAGTGCTGAAGTTCTGTTATGGTTTATGCTCTCTTTAAATGGACAATATTGACAATGTGGAAGTCCAGAGTTGGCACCAAAATGTGGTCAGTACTATAAGAACAGCGAAAAGCCATTTCATGCAAACACAGGCCTCAGATTTTAGGAACTCTAGGGGCAATAAACAGACATTTTTACCTGGATCAACTCATGTTTACCCACTACGATCTGATTATTGTTCCCGCCCCATTCCCTCCCATGCACAAGGGTAAAAGTACACATGTCCACAACACACATACTTTTACTTATTGGAGAAAAAAAAGGGAACAGAGTTATGTTGGGGGAGGGAGGAGGGAAACCAAGTGTAGATTTTGCATAGTCAAATCTCCATACTTAATTTCCAGCACATACTTTATACCTGGATCCCATGTGCCACTGGCATTTTCAAAGGGAAGCTCTGCGAGGAGTTTTCCTTTGAAAGAGAGCTTGCAAGTTCATGGATACAAACTACAAGCTCCATGGACTGCATGCTCCGCATTATTGCACTCCCCATTACTAAACGGCATAAAAAACCCTTACTTGGCAAGGCCTTCCAAAACAGCAGGAAGAAGAGGAGATTTCTGAGCTCTCTTCAATATTCGGAAATAGATTAAAAATACGATATTCAGCGTCTCTGTGTGCTACAACAAAACAGGGCAGATAACAGGATTAGTTTTCAATAAAGAAATATTACTACAAAAAAAAATCATGAAAAGGTTTCTACTGTCAGAATGAGACAAAAATGGTATACATATATCTAAGTGAGTAATTTTAAAAGTCATGTCCGTGGGTAAAAGAGCGCATTGGCCACAGAAATGGGCTTTTTGAACATTGCCCGCACTCTATATTTGTACTTTTACCTGTTGTATGAAGAGGTGGTGTTCCGAGGGGGAAGGGGTCTGCACAGAGGATATATATTTCAAAGTGGCTATCTGAAACCCTGCCCTGCCTCAATGTGGCTAAAAGTTCCTATCTATACTTTTATACACCCTAAGGGGCGGCATTCCATAAGAGGAAAGGAGGTATTTAGCTTGGGGCAGAGAAAAAAAAACATCCAGAGATGTGCATTTTAACTGTACATGCATTATTTCCAGGAAAAGCAGTACCTGCAGGTGCAAACGTCAGTGGGGACTTGTGCCCATGGCAATATTGAAAGCAAAAGTATACAGGTTAAAAATACACAGACATTATCCCTGTGCAAGCAGCTGGAAAATTACTCACAATGTGGTTTTTCGGCAGCCCTAAAATCTGTACAGAATTCTGAACGCACAAACCCCCCCCCCCCAAAAAAAAAAACAAAACCCCAGGAGTGCTTACGACCTGCATACATAACAGAAATATTCAAAATGTGTGTGCAAATGGTTTGAAAATAAGAAAAGTGCAACTCCTCTGTCTGTTGGGGGTTGACTGGCTGTAGATGCCCCAAAGAAGTGGTATGCTAAGGCCCACAGAGGGAGGAAAGAGTTACCTCTACTGTAGACCCTTCTCCCGCTACTGAAAAGCATTCATGGGTACACTTCGGAGGCGGTGCCCCTGCAGTGGAAGTTTCAACAGAGGAAAAGTAGTACTGCATATACTTGTATGCAAGCCTAGAATTTTATGCTCCAAAATAAGCCTGAAAAGCTGAGTTAGGCTAATCAGCGGATCACAACCAAATTTTAGACCAAAGTATGGTTGCTACACATTCAGGCCAATGTGGGCAAGCCACTCACAGCTACCTATTAGTATATTAGCAATAATAAAAAAAATAGGTATTATGCTAATTATTTAAAATGGTTGATTTTTAATGCAATATTTATGAACTATGTTCTGTTCTAAAATGTTTTAAATCATTTTGTGAAACATGAATTCTCATGCCTTGATTGTCTACATTTGAGGACACAAGTTCAACATTCAATTTGTGCACGACAGGAAAACAACGTAATAAAACGTCATTTCAGTAGGTAAGATCAACTGATAGAACACACCAGCTTTGTTTTTAATTGAAATTTACCATACTACAAATTGGTATTGAGATGTTTACAAAGCAAGTAAGTTACATCTGAAATATTCTTGTAAGGCAAATGTAAGCCTGTATCATGAGGGTGATATTAAAAGACAAAGATACATACCTGGCCTATTTCTGACAGTTCGTTGCAAACACCACTATAGGCTATCAAATTTTGAACCTCGGCCAATGCTTGGTTTTGCATTTTCCAGGTTTAGGAGGTTAAAAATCAATGGTCAGCTTATACGTGATTAGGCTAATATGCGAGTAAATATGGTACATAAAAAGTAAAAAAAAAGTAAAAGGAGGCTTACAAGTTTCAATTTTTTTTCCTTGCTCTCTGTGGCTTCAGCCTCTAAAAGTTCTTTCTCCAATTTCTCTTCAGCTTTCTTCCACTGAAAAAGATTATAAAAATAAGCAAGCAGAGAAGCAGATTTTTTGACAAATCAAGAAATACTTTTTGATTAGGTCAGAATGTCAGCTGAACAGCAGCTGCAATCTCGCAAGCTGCAGAAGACCACAAAAAGATCTTGGTATTGTAGGTAATGGATGGGAAACCGTCTGTGTCAAATTCCTTATTCTGGAAAACAATGATCAGTGCAGATTCAAAGTAAAAAACATAAAACCTCTCCAAGAAAACAATGAAAGCAACAGATCAGGGAAATGGAACAGAACCAGAGACTGAATGATCAGATTAATGTTAATTGTTATTAATGTTAATTGTTATTTTTCAATGTTATTTTTCAATGTTCATTGTTCGATGTAAACAACCCCGGTCTGACCTCCCAGACTGGGGCAATCTTTTCGTTTATTGTAAACCGGACTGATTTGTATTGTATACAGGAATTCCGGTATATAAAAATTAAAAATAAATAAATAAATAAAATTAGACAATGAACTAGAAAGACCAACATTTAAATGTTATGGCATTCTCGTAGCATTCCAGGAGGCTTTTCCTTCACTTCATTAGTTTTTACAAGCCTACATCAATGCTTGACAAAGGAAAGGACCAGCAATACAAGACTACAGACCCTAATAATGCAAAGGCTGGTTTCCACCTTACATACAAACAGATTTACTGAGGCATAAGCTTTCAAGGGCAAGGGTCCACTTCATCAGACTGACACAGTTACAGATGCTAACTGCTGATCAAAAAACAAAGCTGCTCTTCAAACAGAAGCCCAAATCCTTCTGCAGGAACAGCGAGCATAAACAACCAATGTCTTTCTTAAAAGTGGCAATACCACCTAAAAGACTAAAGAGGTCATTTTCAAAAGGTTTCACACATGTAAATGGGCTTTTGAAAATTGCTACTCTTATCCGTATATGTTGGAGTCATTTTTTTTTCTAATTCTTTATCAGTTTTCAAAATACAAAAGTAAAATAAGTTTACATTACACATTTTCATATATCTCATATCCTTAATGGGTAATGAGAAGAAAACAGTTAGCGTGCAAACTAACAAACTGCCTTAACTATTAACATCATCATAAAGAAATGAAAAGATCGAAGGACTTATTGAAACACTTCAATACAAATAAAACAAAAGACCAAAAAGAAAATAAGGAGGTAATATCAGCCTATCTTCCTTTTATCACCTGAAATAGCTAGGTGGTACTAGTCTCACTCTTACAGCCATCCAAAAAACTCCATAGTTGTGATGGTTCATAAAAGATATATCTATTACTATCAATTTTCATCAAACATTTACATGGATATCTAATGTTTATTTGAGCACCTAGTAATCTTGCTTCCTGACTCATTTCCATAAATAGCTTCCTACGAGTTTGTATTTCTCTTGTCATATCTGGATATATCCAGACTTTTTGTCCCAAATTAACTTTTTTGATTTTGGAGGAACAATCTTAGAATTAAATCCCTATCTGTAGGCAAAACAAATGATACAAGTAAAGTTCCACGATATTCTATCTGCTCCTCTGATGGAGCTTCTAAAAAGGCAGTTAAATCCAATTCTACATTCAAATTAGGGACTCGCAATCCCTGTTCGGTCATATTTCTTGCTGTTGGAGCGAAATATATTTTAGATATAGGTGGAATTGCTTCTACAGACAACAATAACACTTCCATGAGGTATTTTTTAAATTGTTCTTTTGGAGATATTAATCTAATATTTGGAAAATTTTAAATTCTGAGGTTCAAATACCTCAAATTATTTTCGATATTCTCAATTTTCCTCATCATATTAGTATCTGATTGAATTATTTTAGTTTGTACCTCTTGAACTGCTATTATTTGGTCAGACATATCTTTAATTCTAACCTCTTGAGATTTTAAAATAGGTTCCATTATTTGAATTGTATTTTGTGAGGTATTTATTACATTTGTTAGTGAAGAGATAGATTTTTCTAGTGTAACTATCACATTCCAAATTGAATCCAGAGTAATTATATTTGGTTTAGATAGTGTCTTCACAGTGAGACCAGTACCCACCACCCCTTCTCGGCATGCTTCTGTAATCATATTGATTTCACTTGCCAAGTCCTCACCCCCCTCCTGCCTAATATGTTTCTTCGAGGAATCATGTGTTATAAGTCCTCTTTGCATTAAATTCACTTTCTCTTTATTATTTACCAATTCTCGATTAGGCATGATTGAACAATCCAAAGTAATACCCCCAGGTCCCACCTCTGCGACCGATTCCTCTCCGGCCATTTGCCGCGTTCCTCGGACTGAGTTCTGGGGGTTGCCTTGAGATGGAGGGGGGGGGGGGGGGATTTCAGGTGCTCCAGACTAAATGAGATTTGATTGTCCATGACAGACAGGTTGTGTTCCATATCTGCACCCTCTATGGACCTTTCTCCCGGTGTGGAGGCTGTTGCCGGCGCAAAATACCCCTCAATCAACGGTTGCGATGGGGTAGTGACTACTGGGGCAGAGGACTCGAGTCTCACTCGACCTTTCCTCTTTGTTTATAGCATTGTTTAAATGAGGAAAAAAGTCAAAGTTGAGGAATCATACCAGAGGCGGCCTCTCCTTCACTCTCTTATCCTTCAATCCTTTCTGGGAGGTTACGGAGAAGTGTAGTTTTAGTTCCAGTGCTTCCTGCTGAGATGAGAGAGTTCAAGCCACGCGCCCCTTTGCCGTGCGTGGCTTAGGCGCTGCGCCGCGGAAGGAGCTGGCTTTAAGGACATTGCCGGTCCCCGATTGATGACATTACACGGGAGGGTCTGCAAATGCCCCGTTGGAGCCAGGAAACAATTCTCACCCCCGGATAATGCGTCTGGCAGTTCTTTTCTCTCCTTCACCTCGGTAAGCATCACAGAAGGGGCCGGCTTTAAGGACCTCGCCGGTCCCCGATTGATGTCACATGGAAGGGTCTGCAAATGCCCTGTTGGGGCCAGGAAACAATCCTCACCCCCAGATAATGTGTCTGGCAGTTCTTTTCTCTCCTTTTGCTTCTCCTTCACTTCCTTGGAGTCATTTTTTGTTACTTTTTGCTGAGGATGTATATAGAGGATAGGCTGTATGGATTCAGAGTTCTCACCCAGACACAGACTAGTTTGAAGGCCACAGGCCAACCTCTGAGTTAACTCCTATTTACTGTTTTGCACTGTGAGATGTTTACAAACAGGCAAGAGTCTATTTTAGTTATTCCAGTAGGTCTATGATGAGAAAGCAAGCAATTAACTTATACTAAAGCCTGAGAGAGAATGAAGGGCACATAGCTGCGCCTGAAATTGATAAGAACCTAGAGGGAGGGAACATCGCTGCTTTCCCAAGCATTTTAGTGTATAAGGAGTAACAGGGAGAGGGAGAGCACATTTCCAGAGGTGATAGCTCAGGCTGATGTTTTGGAAACATGTAAGCTTTTTATATATATGTAGCAATTGTCATTATCTACCATTACTTCTTCTGTACGATCTGATTTTATTTGTTCTATCCTTCTATTGCTCAAATAAACTTACTTTCCTAAGTACCTGGAACCGTGATGTACTGAATCAAAGTTTGCGTCGGGAATAAACTCCTGGGTTCAAGCCCCCAGGTATAATCCCAGTAATTGTGTGTGTTTATATTTGGTAGGCCCCCGAGGTAGTCCTGTGTGCGCGCAGGTGATAAGCCCCTCAGGTAACCCTCAGTGTAGATCTCAGTGAGATTATCCCCCCAGGTCAGAACGCCAGTGTGCACGGTCTGAACTCGGAACAAAATTAGCAACAAGGATGCTGGATTCCAAGTGAAAGATTTATATGAGCCTTTAATTTGTGCCTGTGAATTTCTTGATCTTTTAGTGTGAAGGGCAGATTTGTTTCTTTTGGGACCATATAGTTTGTGTTAAGAATTTGTCTTATAATCTGCAGAAAACAGGATACAGCATAAGAAAATCTACTGAGTACAGAATATCGTGTGTATTTAACTTTAGTATCATGTGGTCACAGAAGGTGTAATTTTTTTTTTTTTTTTTTTAAGAGTCAAAAGGACAATAAGATAGAATTAAAAGCAGAAACAAAGGGAAAGAACCTTTTGGAGATTTCAGCAGCATGTAGGAAGAAACCATGGGGGTTTAATGTCAAGGCAGACAAATTCTTTTGATGAGACCACTGGGGGAGAGGGAAGCAAATGATCCAAAAGAGAGAGGGAGCAAGAATGTAATCGCTACATGGACCCCCCATGACAGGTCTTTAATGTGTAGTCCTGGACTTAATCAAAAGCATGAACCAGCTTCTCAGTCAGTGAAGTTTCGTGCTACTTGCTTTGGAAGTAGGAGAAAAGGACTTACAGCCAAAAACTGTTACAGACCCCAGATTACACATTCAGTATTTAATTCCCCCTCCCAGCAGGCCTGCGGATTAAGTTGGGAGTGGCTGACCCCATTCCTTCTACTTTCTATCTGGCACACCCAATACTTACTTAAACAATGGGGTGTCTGGCCTCAGCTGACAACCTAAACTCTTCCTTGATTTTTGTGAAACCAGCAGAATACAGGGCTAGACTAAAATTAATTATTTGAAGTTTCTTTTTCTCTTCATGCATAGTTCTACACGCTGTTTTTTTTTCCTTTCCAGGAAATTAACTTCATTTTTTAATGATTTAGGTTGCTAGCAAAACAGATGTGTATGCTTTTTGTATGTGCTAACACTTAAAGTTTGCATTATTTTAATTGTGCAGCTATTGTTTTAGCAAAACGTTTCGTAAAGCAGGGAGAGGAGATATAGGTAGTAATCTGTCTCGTAAGCTTTTTTCTCTCCTTCCTTCCTTCTTGCATGAAAGCAATGTAAACTGTTCCGGTTCTTGTGCTTAAGCAATCAAAATCATGTAGTTAGAAAAGCGTGAGATTTTTTTTCATTGTGTAAGTTAATTAAAGTAGTGGTTTTCTACTTTAATAGTGAGCTCATTGCTTATAGCTGTTCTTACTTTGTGATGTGATTTAAAAGATTAAATTAACCTCTCTTAGTATGTGAGGTTTTCTTTGGGGTTTGTTTTTTTTGGTTTTTTTTTACAGATTGACAAGAATGAAGACTGTTCTGCCGGATAAAGTGTAAAACCTGACCTTTTTTTCTCTATCCCCTAGATTTTGTTTTTGTTTTGTTTTTTTTAACAGATCTGTTTTAAAAATTTATTTTTTGCTTAATTCTGGATCCAAATAATTTTTTTTTTTGCTTTTAAAAGGCCTACGTTTTGAGCCCTAATGTTCGATAATTGTTTACTGTTTGTGGCTCTCTGTCATTATGTGTTCTGTTTGTGTGTCATTATATGTTGTACGTGTTACATTGTGTACAGATGAAGACAGTTTAATGAGTATAGAAAAGTGCAATGAATAAATAATAGCTTCTGAAGTCATTTAAGTGAAACAGACACTGTGCTGAAGTTATATGGGCAAATGTTTTAAATAATGTGTTCTAGAGTATAATATGCTAAGGGATGATAACTGATTTTTTTCCCCTTTTCCCCTGTTAACTTTTGTTTAAATTCAGTCACAATCCATGAGCTTTCAGGCAAGAAGTACTGTGGGGTGGGTTGTTGTTTTTTTTTGTTTGTATTTGTGAATTTTTCCCCCTTCGCCTTTTTGGGGTTTACATTATGTGTCATGATTTTATATGTAGTTTGAATGAATGAATGAATGAAAGAATGAATGAGCACTTAGGTTGCTTTTGTTTGCATATCATGTGTTATCTTATAGAAAAGTGGGGAAACAAAGAAGGGATTGGATATTATGTAGCTGCTTCTTTGAACTATGACAAAACAATATTTGATATCCATATGAATAGTGTATATAGGGATTATTACATACAAGAAGCTATTGATGTTTATTCTAGAGTTCCTTATTTACTTAATTTCAGATTTATTCATCTCATATCAGGTATTAATCCAGACAAACACTGAAGGGCTGCAGGGTAGGCTCTGTCCTGATATAAAAGATACCCTTTCAGTTTTGGTCTGTCTCCATCTGCTGGACAGGAGGCTCAGCCCATGGTCTGGACTGATCCGGGTACGTACAGGGAACAGGTATTAATCCATAAACATAAACTCAAGAACAGCTTCCAGAGTGCTGTGCTGCGAGGCTTATATACATCATTTGTCATTGACCTCATAACTTGAAATCATCCCATCCTTTGCCACAGAAGATATCCTGAATCCTTCATTTTATGGACTGAAGTGCTCAGAATCTCCTTATTTCATTGCGGTGGCCTTACTGAGACACTGTTTTTAAGCAATATGTATATCTATATTCTTTGAAATGTAATAACTGATTATCAAGATGAAATATTTTTATGATACACTTAGCTAATACCTAGTCTCACTGTTTCTTGCAGATGCTACTATTTTGATTCTCACATTAATGATACAATCTGAATTAATGCAGTTTTATTGCTCCATAGTTTCTGTTCTCTGTGTTAATAGTTCAGCAGAATATGCTATCTGTACGTCAATCTGAAACCCAGATAGTAATATTTATTTTTGTAGAAAGAACTAGAATAGATTTTTGAAACAGGGATTTTGTTTTTGCTTTGCACTACTGGTAGGTGGGAGAGTATATGCTACACCTGAGTTTAATTGTTCCAGATATCTAAAAGACAAAGAGATTAGCAGGCTGTATACTACCAGTGGGAGAGGCCATTGAGCAAAGACCTGAGACAATACTTCATCGCGGGGTGGAGAGGCACATGTGGACACAGGCTTTACTGAACGCAGTGGACCTGATACTGGATAATCAATGAAAGGTGGCCTATATATTCTGATGAGCTGGGTGTCACCCAGAAGTCAGAGAGGCCAACCACACACAACAACCAGCATGGAGATCGCAACAGATGACAGAAAATACTGAGACCAATCACTGTGGACACTCCTGGCAGGCCAGAGGCATGCCTTGCTAATGTTTTAAATTGGGCAGACATCTGGGTCAATCAAACTCCAGGTGGTTTGAAGCTTAGGTGGGGCTTAGGTATTCTTGATAAGGGTTTTCTGACCAACTGCACAAAGAGAGCAATGAGTTAATGGATTTAGCTTTTCTTGCAAATATGGTAGTAGCCTGGTCTTTTATATTTGCTAGTGTTTAATGTATGTATATATCCAACAAGTAATACACATTGTTCTGATTAATGCTGACACCAATATAACTATAGATTAGGAAACCTTTCATCCAGCAGGTATCAGTGTGAATCCTCTGAATCCAGGGGTGGATTATGTTGGAGTCGTTTAATCCTCATTAAAAGTATCCTCTTTAAAAATATTCTCATTAAAAGTATGTATTTAGAGTTTAGGCTGTATGAATTCAGAATTCTCACCAATACACAGATTAGTTTGAAGGCCACAGGCCAAACTGTGAGTGAACTCCAATTTACTGTTTCGCACTGTGAAATGTTTACGAACAGGCAAGAGTCTATTTTAGTTATTCCAGTAGGTCTATGATGAGAAAGCAAGCCATTCATTTATACTAAAACCTGAGAGAGAATGAAGGCCACACAGCTGCACCTGAAATTGATAAGAACTTAGAGGGAGGGAACCATCACTGCTTTTCCCAAGCATTTTAGTGTATAAGGAGTAATAACAGTGAGAGAGGGGGTGGGGGGAGAACGCGCTTCCAGATGTGATAGCACAGGCTGATCCTTTGGAAACATGAAAGCTTTATATATATATGTAGCAATTGTCATTATTTACCATTACTTCTTTAGTATGATCTGATTTTATTTACTCTTTCTTTCTATTGCTCAAATAAACTTACTTTCCTAAGTATCTGGAACCGTGATATACTAAATCAAAGTTTGTGCAGGGAATAAGCTCCTGGGTTCAAGCCCCCAAGTATAATCCTAGTAATTGTGTGTGTTTATACTGGGTAAGTCCCTGAGGTAGTCCTGTGTGCACGCAGGTGATTAGCCCCTCAGGTAACCCCCCAGAGTACACTTCAGTGAGATTAAACCCCCAGGTCAGGGCCCCTGGACAAAATGCCAGTGTGCACAATCTGAACCTGGAACAGTGTAACTCTTGAAAATTTACTCCATAGGGCTGAACTTTCAAAGGGTTTTACAAACATAAATGGGCTTTTAAAATTCCTATGATATATGCTACTTTGATGCATGAAAATCCTTTGAAAATTCACTCCTTATATTTTATGTTAACAATGAAAACAAAAGAAAGCATAACATGTAAAACTAAAATGCTATGTAGTAGTACATTTTTACCTTTTACCTCTGATTTTCCTAGATCAAATTCGTGCACTATGAGGGTTATGTTTAAATTCCAAAGAAAGAGTAGGGAAAAAAAAGCTCCTGCAGCCTCTGCCCTATCCTTGCCCTGCATCAGCCCCTAGTAGGAAGTGACACAACACTTCTCTCTCAGCACAGTCAACAGCGTCTGTAAGCATGGAGACAACAGTTGAGCTTCCTCCATATAATCAGCCCCTGCTGAGCTCAGCCAGCCTGCAGGGGAGAAGAAGATAAAGGAATCAAGAGATAATGAAGGGGAGACATTGCTTCCCAAATGAGGGGCAGAGGGGTCAAACAATCCTGGGCTGCAGAATCAGTAAATAGGTGGTACCCAATCGCAAAGCAGCAGGGTTTGGACAAAAAATATCTGGCATTCATTTTTCTTTAAAATCATTTATAACTGGAAGGTAAGCTTCTTTTTTTCATGTTTCTCTTTGAAGCGTTCCAGATAATAGTTACTTAGCCAGATAAGTAGGAACTTATCCAGCTAAGTGGCAATGTCTGATCAGCAGTCTCCACTTAGCCATATAATTACTTATTCAGCTGAGTAGTGGATAGGATGGGAGGGTGTAATGGGGAGGAGCTACTTATCTGGCTAACTTAAGTTAGATCTGGTATTGAGCAGGTCTAAAGGTAGCCGGATAGATTTATCCGGCTAACTTTAAAAACTTATATGGGTATAATCAGCAACACAGCCGCACTACTGATTATCCCTGCTAACTTAGCTAATCAGCAGACTTTTAAATATTGACCCAAAGTCTGCTCATGCAGAACACTGAAAATACAGATCAGCAATATTATAACACTGTAGATACAAAACAAAGTAACAAAGCAATCAATTTCATTGTCAATGCAAGACAGAAAAAACAAGCAAAAAATACAAATAAGGCGGCCACACAGCATACCTTTCTCTGCATTCTTGACAGATTTTTCCTCTTTTCTTTATATGTCATGAACTTTTTCTTGGTGGTAATGTCGTCTGTGTCCTTTTTCACTTCCACTTCCTTAATTCTAAGGTGAAGTAAAATTTCCAACACCTAAGTTGTTTAAAAGCAAATAAACAAAAGCTAATTTTAGCTTGTGAATAAATGTCAATCTACAAGGCAGCAGTGGTGCATTTCACTCATCATGCAATACCAGAAGTAATTTCCCAGCCTCTACATTGGGTATAAATACTTGCTGGGCCAGTAGTGGACAATTGTGTCCAATTCTGCAGTGTTTAAAAATTCAGTGGTGTAAAAAAACCCAGCTCAGGGGCACTGAAATACCATGTGTGGCTTCCAAGCCACAAACCAAGTGTCACTGACTTAGCAAAAAGATGAAGTCACCCTTGAACAAAAAGTATATGGAGGCTTCCTGTCCATGTGTCAACAGTACATAAAGCAGAGTTGTTTACCTGTAACAGGTGTTCTCCTAGGACAGCAGGATGTTAGTCCTCACACATCATCGGATGGAGCCCGGCATGGAAAACGTATGTCAAAGTTTCTGGAACTTTCACCGAGCATGTCTAACATGCCCTATTCCACATGTCCACGCAGGGTCCCTCTTCAGTCTCATAACAGAATTATGATAAAAATTAAACAAAAAAAGTTGGAAAAACACAACTCCGTGGGGTGGCGGGTGAGTTTTGTGAGGACTAACACCCTGCTGTCCTAGTACAACACCTGTTACAGGTAAGCAACTCTGCTTTCTCCTAGGACAAGCAGGATGGTAGTCCTTATACATAAGTGAATTTCTAAATACAGGCTACTCCCCAACACAAAAGGGGATCAACAAGCACAGAGTTGCTAACGGGCACAACCACCACAATGCTGTTGGTAACAGAGGGGGAGACAGCCTGACCCCAAACAATGGGCCCTAGGCAGGGAGAGTTGGGTTCTACTCCTCAAAGAGATTCCGATGGATAGACTGGCCGAAACTACTATCACATCAGCCATTCCTATCCAGACAGTAATGAGATGTGAATGTGTGGAGAGAACTCCACATCGCAGCTTGCAGATCTCCTCCATGGGAACTGCTCGCAAGTGGGCCACAGACGTTGCCATGGCTCTGGCAGAATGAGCCTTGTCATGACCCCCAAGATGCAGTCCTGCCTGGGCAAAACAGAAAGAGATGCAAGTCTACTAGCCAATTGGATAGCGTCTGTTTGGCAACGGCAACTCCCATTCTATTCCTATCAAAGGAAATGAAAAGTCAAGTGGACTGTCTATGGACTTCTGTCCACTCCTGGGAGAAGGCTAAGGCTCTCTTGTAATCCCAACTGTGCAGGGCTCGTCCACCTTGGTGCAAATGGAGCCTGGGAAAGAATGTTGGCAGGACGATTGACTGGTTAAGATGGAAATCCATCACCACCTTAGGCAGGAACTTAAGGTGCATAGGCAAGACCACCCTATCATGATAAAACTTAATATAAGGTGATTAAGTCACTAAGGCCTGGAGCTCACTGACCGCCACCAAAATATGACCTTCCAGGGCAGGTACTTCAAGTCACAGAAGTGCAGCGGCTCAAATGGAGCTTTCATCAGCTGAGTTAACACCACATTGAGGTCCCAAGACACTGAGGGAGACCTTAGGGGAGGCTTCAATTGAAGCAGGCTCCACATAAAGTGTACAATTACTGGCTGCACAGAGATGGATGTATCATCTACATCTTGGTGGTATGCGCCAACTGCACTACAATGAACTCTAACAGAGTTGGTTTTCAAGCCAGCCTCTGGCAGGTGCAGAAGGTAGTCAAGCCGTTTTTGCATGGGGCAGGAGAATGGATCTAAGGCCTTCTGCTCACACCACACAGAAAACCTGCTCCATTTCAGTCCATAGGACTTTTTAGTGGAAGGCTTTCTGGAAGCCACCAGGTCCCGAGACACATCTTCAGAAAGATTGAGCGGTTGCAGGATTAAACACTCAACATCCAGGCTGTGAGCAACAGAACCTGGAGGCTGGGATGCCACAGCCTGCCCTGATATTGCATGATGAGATCTGGGGAAGGCCCTAGACTGATCGGTTTCCAGATGGACAACTCCCGAAAGAGTAGAAACCAAATCTGTCTCGGTCTGAGGATCATAGTCCCTCGGTCCTTGCAAAGCTTCAAGAGAGTCTTTGTAACTAGAGGAATCAGAAGATATGCGAACAGAAGACCCCTGCATCAATGTCAGGCAAAGGCTTCCTGGGCGGACCATAAGCCCTGGGTGCAGATCCCCTCTACATGAGCTCCCCAGCCCAAGGTGGATGCATCCGTGGTTAGGACAATTTGAGTAGGTGGATTTTGGAAAGATATTCCCTGTTCCAAATTCTAGAGAACCCGCCACCAGGGCAAAGAGTCCTGGAGAGGCGGAGTGACTCTGATGCGAGCCTGGAGGCTCTGTGCAGCCTGGTGCCACTGAGACCTCAGGGTCCACTGGGCTCTGCGCATGTTTAAGCGTGCCAAGGGAGTAAACATGGACGTTGCAGCCATCTGGCCTAACAGCCTCAACATGTGCGAGGTAAAACCTGCTGGCTCTGTTGAATCACCACCGCTATGGACACCAAGGTGACCGCCCTGGACCGCGGCAGGAAGGCTTTTGCCTGAGCTGTATCTAGTAGGGCTCCTATGAAGTCCAAGCGAGGTAACAGGCTGAGATGGGACTTTGGGTAGTTGATGACAAACCCTAGTGACTCCAATACCTGGATGGTCAAGCGCAAGGACAGATCGGCCCCTATCTGATAGCTTCTCTTGACCAGCCAATCATCCAAGTATGGGAAAACATGCACTCCCAGTCTACAGAGGTGCTCTCCCCACCACGGCCAGACATTTTGTAAGACGTGGGACCGACACTAGCCTGAACAGCAACACTCTGTACTGGAAGTGCTGTTTTCCCACCACAAATCTGAGATACTTCCTGTGACCTGGGAAGATTTCAATGTGAGTGTATGCGCCCTTTAAATCAGGGGAGCATAGCCAGTACCCTTTTTGCAGGAGGAGAATCAGGGTGCCCAGGGAAATTAACCTTTCTTTTTTGAGAAATCTGTTCAAGACCCTTAGGTCTAGGATAGGATGGAGTCCCCCTGTTCTCTTTGGAATCAGGAAGTACCGGAAGTAGAATCCCTGTTCTCTTTACCCTGGTGGGACAGGCTTGACTGTTCTGGCCGTTAAAAGGGCAGAGAGCTCCCAAATTAGTACTTTCTGATGTGCTATTGGCCCCCAAAATGGGCACGGAGGGCTATTAGGCAAGACACCCAATAAGTTTATTGGTACCCTTGACTGTCGATGGACAAGACCCACTGGTCTGAGGTTATACTGGGCCACCGATCCGCAAAGAACGGTAGCTGCTCCCAACCGGGAGGTCTAGCGTCTCGTGTACAGGTGGCTGGCTTATACTCCCTATGATCCAGTGAAAACCCCATCCCAGGATTTGGCTGGAGAGCCAGCTGGGGCTTGGGAGCTCTCTGTTGCCTGGGACAGCCCCGTGAGCTCACCCTCTGCAAACAGGAGCGAGGGACCGGAAGATAGTATTTCCTCTGGCGGTACAAAATCTTCCTCTCACCCTATCTCGCAGACCTCCTGGCTGAGGAGAGTGGGTCTGAAGTGCTGGCAAAGAATTGTTGGGGGGGGGGGGGGGGTGTCTCATGGTGATCCTGCAATTGGGCTACCGCATCCCTCAACTTATCTCCAAAGAGATTCTCTCCTATGCATGGCAGGTCAGTGAGTCTTTCCTGTACCTCCAGTCGGAGATCCAAGGCCCGCAGCCATGCCATTCTGCAGGTACCAATTCCCACTGCAGAGATTCTCGTTGCCATCTCGAAAACATCATAGGTTGAACAAAACTTGTATTTTCCACACTCCAGAGCCTGACCTGCTGTCTCAACAGCCTTACTGCTGTTGAGACAGTCGCTCTGCCACCTCTTGCACCTGCTTCCAGAAGTTGCGAGAGTGTTGGCTCATGTAGAGCTGGGTAAGAGGCAATGCAGACAATGAGCATGGCCCCTTGCAACATTTTCCTCCCAAGAGCGTCTATTGCTCTATAACCCTTGCCTGCAATGTTGAGGCGTGGGTCTGAGAGTGTTTGGCCTTCTTCAGAGCGGATTTGACCACTACTGATTAGTGTGAAAACTGACACTTCTCGAATCCGGTAGCCTGTTGGATGAGGTAAACCCCATCTGCCTTCCTGTTGATGAGAGGTACTGCAAGGGGGTGCTCCCAGATCCTCAGCAGTAACTACTTAAAGATCTAGTGCTCCGGGTCTGCCACAATCTCTTGAAGGTCCTCTATGAACTGGATGATTTGCAGCATCTTATGCCTGGCATCCTCCTCTGTCATCAACTGTAAAGGGATGGCCACCGCCATCACCCATAGAAAAACAGTGAAGATCAGATGCTCTGGAAGAGACTGCTCTGAAGGGAGACCTTCCGAGTCCTCGTCGAAGGATTCCGCAGTATCGCCCTCCCAAGGGTCATATGGGGCCTCATCCTCACTATAGTCCACAGGGAATGGGGCCCTGGGTGCTCAGCTTTCATCCAGAGGCATTGCCGGCCCTAGCAAAGCTGGACAGGGGGTTCTGGGCCTCAGTGTCTCCTCCAGCCTCAATTGAGCTTCCTCCTCTGAGGAACAGGCAATGAGCACCGTATTGGTTGGGGGAAGCATTGGTACCCCGCTGGGCATCCATGGCCTCCTGGGAACCAGTGCTAACTGGGTTGGTAACACACTGATAAGCACGTTGAGCCGTTCCAGCAGGGCGAGCACCAGCACCATCGGTACCGCTGGTTCGAAGCCCTGCAACTCCCATGGTACCGCCACCTGGACCCTGCGTTCCAGCTCCTCCTCAAAAGTTGCCAAAGCCAAAACAGACAGGGAGGCAGGAGGGATGGCCAAATCTTTCTTGGATCCCCGAGGTGGATCGGTGACTGGCACCAGGACTGGTGGACACCATCATGGACCACCAGCATCGATGGAGGATGGGCACTCCTCACCGTGGAGGTCGCTTTGGGGGCATCACGGCATGATCTGGAGCCTTCCCGAGCTCAGCACCTTGCATAGAGGGTGAACTGTGCCGATGCTTCCTTGACTTCCCTTGGTGCTTGGCCCGGTCTTTCCCCAGTGCAGAGGTCAATGACGATGAACCCAATGTCCTCGACATGGAAAAGACAGACAGGGGCCAGTCCCCGGCGCACCTATCTGCTGACAGAACAGACTCTGCCAATGCCGATGGCTCTGAGTTCATTGGTGCAAATGCCATTAATGCAGATGATGCTTCGGACTTCCTCGACCCGAAGAGTTTCTCCATCTTGTCGAGCCAAGCGCAATGTCCCTTGGGGGTCATCTGGGTGCACTTGCGGTAACCCCAGACATTGTGCAATGCTCCCAGGCAGAGGACACACACCTCACAGGGGTCCATGATGAACATGGTCCTTAGACACTGGGGGCACAGATGGAAACCAGACGAGGCCATGCCGAACAAAAAGAAAGGGAAAAATCGAGAGCCGGTGAGGGCAGGCAGTCGACGCCAATGGGCACTGAGGCACCACCGCCACAAGGGAGAACGGAAGCGAAATAAGACTTATCGAACCGCCAGAAAATCTGACTGGGAAAAACTAGAGGGATCCGCGCTTGATGAATTCATGAGAAAACCAAAAAATGACATTGAAAAAAGTTTCCAAAGGCAATTTCTAAGGAAAAGTCACAGCTCACTCTACTGCAAGGGAAAGCTCCATGGAAAAAGAGAGACTGAAGAGGAACCCCACTTGGATGCGTGAAATAGGGCATGCTGGGCATGCTCAGTCAAAGTTCCAGAAATTCTGACATAAGTTTTCCTTGCTGGTCTCCATCCAATGATGTCACCCATGTGCGAGGACTACCATCCTGCTTGTCCTAGGAGAAAGGATCAGAGTAACACTAACCACAGGTCACAGAGAATGCTGGCTTATCGTTCCTAAAGCTGTAAGGGACATTTGGTTTCCCCTTACTAAAAGAATGATACAAAATTGTTCAGAGTAGTTAAATCACAAGCAGATTGTGATAAATTGCAGGAAAACCTTGTGAGACTAGAAAATTGGGCATCAAAATGGCAGATGAAATTTAATGTGGATAAGTGCAAGGTGATGCATGTAGGGAAAAATAATCCATGCTATAGTTACACAATGTTAGGTTCCATATTAGGTGCTACAACCCAAGAAAGAGATCTAGGCGTCATAGTGGACAACACATTGAAATTGTCGGTTCAGTGTGCTGCGGCAGTCAAAAAAGCAAACAGAATGTTGGGAATTATTAGAAAGGGAATGATGAATAAAACAGAAAATGTCATAATGCCTCTGTATCGCTCCATGGTGAGACCGCACCTTCAATACTGTGTACAATTCTGGTCGCTGCATCTCAAAAAAGATATAATTGCAATGGAGAAGGTACAGAGAAGGGCTACCAAAATAAGGGGAATGGAACAGCTCCCCTATGAGGAAAGACTAAAAAGGTTAGGACTTTTCAGCTTGGAGAAGAGACGGCTGAGGGGGGATATGATAGAGATGTTTAAAATCTTGAGAGGTCTAGAACGGGTAGATGTGAATAAGAAAATTATTACTTACCTGCTAATTTTCGTTCCTGTAGTACCATGGATCAGTCCAGACCGTGGGTTATGTCCCCAATCCAGCAGATGGAGTCAGTCCAAAGCTTTGAGGGGGCGTCACCATAAGTACTACTACCCCCTCTGCAGGAGTTCAGTATCGAGTATATCAGAGCCCGAGAAAACAGAAAACCTCCTGAGTGGATCAAGTTGAAACAAGACGGCAACAATAAGCCGCTAAACTGAAATAGAGAAAACTGGAACCTCCCCACGAACGGGTGGGGGCCATGAACATAGCGTGTCAACCTCCATAAACAGTGAAAAAAACTGGTACACGTAAAAAGGAAACAGCAGGAAGACACTACTGTAACATGAGGAACAGCTGAGAGAATCAGCCCCAAGACAGCGGAGCAGGAGAAGAACCCAAATGCGGTGGGCGTCTGGACTGATCCATGGTACTACAGGAACGAAAATTAGCAGGTAAGTAATAATTTTCTTTTCCCTGTACGTACCTGGATCAGTCCAGACCGTGGGATGTACCCAAGCTTCCCTAACCCGGGTGGGATCCTGCGAGGCCTGCTCGTAGAACCTGTTCGCCAAAGTGTCCATGAACGGACGAGGCGAGATGTAGTCTATAGTGTCTTGAGAACGTGTGCAACGACTTCCAGGTGGCCGCTCTACAGATTTCTTGCGAAGACACCGAGCGACTCTCCGCCCAGGAGGCCGCCTGAGAACGTGTAGAATGCGCTACGATTCCGGGCGGGGGCGTCCGCCCCACCCCAATGTAGGAAGCGGCAATGCCGGCCTTCAGCCATCTTGCAATGGTCGTCTTCGAGGCCTGAGATCCCTTCCGGGGCCCGGACCAAAGGACGAAGAGATGGTCAGAAGTCCGGAAATCATTCGTAGCCTCCAGGTAAAGGCGCAGGGTGCGCTGGACGTCAAGGAGACGTAGCGAACGCGGCTCCGACGAAGGGAAAGATGGAAGTTCCACCGTCTGATTCATATGAAACGCGGACACCACCTTCGGAAGGAAGGAGGGCACAGTACGAAGCGAGACTCCCGAATCGGAAAACCGGAGATAAGGTTCTCTGCACGACAGAGCCTGTAGCTCGGAAATACGCCGAGCGGAGCAGATGGCCACCAGGAACACAGCCTTGAGAGTGAGATCCTTGATTGTCGCATTTCGGAGAGGTTCAAACGGAGGTCCCGACATGGAACGTAGTACCAGATTGAGACTCCAAGAGGGACAAGGGTCCCGCAATGGAGGCCGCAAGTGCTTGACTCCCTTGAGAAAACGGACGATGTCCGGGTGTTGTAACAGAGAGCCTCCGTCACGCAGGAGGGAGCCGAGAGCGGCCACTTGAACCCGAAGAGAGTTGTAAGCGAGTCCCTTGTCCACCCCTGCTTGGAGAAACTGGAGGATCTGGGAGACAGACGCCTCCTTGGGTCTGGTGTTCAGGCCGGTACACCACAGCTCGAACACCTTCCAGACTCGAACATAGGCCACCGACGTCGAAGTCTTTCGAGAGCGTAGCAGCGTAGACACTACCGCCTCCGGGTAACCCCGTCGGCGGAGGCGGCGCCTCTCAAAAGCCAGGCCGCAAGACAGAAGAGTTCTGCCTGGTCGAAAAATACCGGTCCCTGGTGAAGGAGGCGGGACAGATGTCCCAGACGGATGGGTCCGTCGATTACCAGTTGAAGGAGGTCCGCAAACCAAGGCCGTCTTGGCCACTCTGGCGCGACGAGTATTACCGTCCCCTGATGAACCTCTATCCGGCGGAGTAGTCTTCCCACCAGTGGCCACGGAGGGAACGCGTATAGGAGTAGATCGGCCGGCCACGGGAGCGCGAGAGCATCGACGCCCTCCGCCCCCCGCTCTCTCCGGCGACTGAAGAACCGAGGAGCCTTGGTGTTCTGGGCGGACGCCATGAGATCCAGGTGGGGAGGTCCCCACCTCCGGACAAGCAACTGCATGGCCTCGTCGGAGAGGGACCACTCTCCGGGATCCAGAAACTGGCGACTGAGGAAATCCGCCTGGACGTTGTCTACTCCCGCGATGTGTGAGGCCGCCAGACGGCCCAGATGCCGTTCCGCCCACTGCATCAGCATCGCTGCCTCGAGTGCGACTTGCGGGCTGCGAGTGCCGCCCTGTCGGTTGATGTAGGCCACCGTTGTCGCGTTGTCGGATAAGATTCTGACGTCCCGATTCCGAAGGAGAGGCAGGAAGTGGATAAGCGCCAACCTGACCGCTCTGGTTTCCAGACGATTGATGGACCACTTCGACTCCTCCGCGGACCACGTCCCCTGTGTGGCGCTGCGATCGCAGACTGCTCCCCAGCCTATGAGACTGGCGTCGGTGGTTACCACTACCCAATCTGGTAGATCGAGGGACATGCCGCGAGCCAGATTCTCCGGGACCATCCACCAGGAGAAGCTGCTCCTGGCAAGCTGGGGCAGCGGGAGAATCACCTGGTAGTCCTGCGAGAGTGGTTTCCAACGGGAGAGAAGTGCTCTTTGCAGAGGTCGGAGGTGCGCGAATGCCCAGGGGACCATGTCGATGGTAGACCCCATCACCCCCAGGAGCTGTAAATAGTCCCAGGAGGTGGGAGCTGGTAATGCAGAGAACCGCTGTATGTGCTCTCGTAGGGCCTGTGCCTTGTCCTGTCGTAGGAAAACCGCGCCCAGACGGGTGTCGAAGGTCGCTCCCAGGAAATCCAAGCGCTGCGAGGGCACGAGGGAGCTCTTGGAGAAGTTCACCACCCATCCCAGAGACTGCAAAAACTCTATCACCCTGGCCACTGCCGTCTGTCCATGCCGAAAAGACTTCGCTCGGATGAGCCAATCGTCCAGATAAGGATGAACTAGGATACCCTCCTTCCGAAGGGCAGCCGCCACGACCACCATAATCTTGGTGAAGGTGCGCGGAGCCGTTGCCAATCCGAACGGGAGCGCCACAAACTGGAAATGCTGATCCAGAATCTTGAACCGTAAGAGACGATGATGCTCCCGGCAAATGGGAATGTGAAGGTAGGCCTCCGTCAGGTCCAAGCAGGCCAGGAACTCCCCTCGATGTACCGCCGCGATCACCGATCGTAGCGTTTCCATGCGAAACCGGACCACCCGAAGGGATTTGTTGACTTCCTTCAAGTCCAGAATGGGGCGGAAGGAACCGTCCTTCTTCGGTACCACGAAGTAGATGGAATAATGGCCCGAGCCCACCTCTGCGGAGGGTACGGGCACAATGGCGCCTATTTCCCACAATCTGTCCAGCGTCAATTGCACCGCCCTTCGCTTGACAGCCGAGCCGCAGGGAGAGAAGATGAACCGTCCCTTTGGAGCGCGGGCAAACTCCAACGCGTAGCCGCGTCCTATGGTGTCCAAGACCCACTGATCCGAGGTGATCCGCGCCCACTCCTCGTAGAAGAACGCCAGCCGCCCTCCAATCCTGGGGACGGCGGAGTGGGCGAGCTGAACATCATTGAGAGGACTTGAGAGAGAGTTGTCCCGCCGCGGGAGCGGGACGCGCGGGGCGGCGCCCGCGAAAGGAGCGTGTCCAGGTCTGAGACCTGGTGGCAGGGGGCCGAGCCGCCGCCGGCCTGTAAGTCCTGTAGCGTCTTTGCGCCCTGGCTCTGGTCCGGGAGGACGAGAATGCCCTGGTGGAACGATATCTGTCTTCCGGCAGGCGATGGACCGCGTTTTCCCCCAGGGATTTGATGATCTGGTCCAGGTCCTCCCCGAACAGGAACTTACCCCTGAATGGCAGGGAACCCAGACTCGATTTGGAGGACGTGTCCGCCGCCCAGTTGCGTAGCCAGAGAAGTCGACGAGCCGCCACCACCGAGGCCATGGAGCGGGCGAGGATCCTAAAGAGATCGTAGGAGGCGTCAGCCCCGTATGCCACCGCAGCTTCCAGTCTATCCGCCTGGGCGGCCTCCTCGGGTGGTAACACCTGCGAGGTGAGCAGTAGCTGCACCCAGAGAAGACTGGCCCGCTGGGCAAGCGAGCTGCACATCGCCGCCCGCAGCCCCACGGCGGAAACCTCGAAGACTCGCTTGAGGAAGACTTCCAACTTTCGATCCTGCGTATCTTTTAGCGCCGCTCCACCCGTAACCGGTATGGTCGTCCTCTTCGTGACCGCCGACACCGCGGAGTCCACCCTGGGTACCTTGATGAGATCCAGGAAATCTTCCGGCAGCGGATACAGCCTCTCCATGGCGCGGCTGCCCTTTAGAGCGGCTTCCGGGGCATCCCATTCCCTGGTGAGAAGCTGCAGGAACGACTCGTGAATGGGAAAAGCCTGAGCTCTCGGACGCAGAGCTGCCAGTACGGGATCCCCCTTCTTAGAGGAAGTGACGACAGCGGGCGCAACGGGAGCTGGCGGGTCCGGAGGAGGATCGAGGTCCAATCCCTGGATGATTTGAGGGATTAGGTCGTCCAGCTCATCCCGCTGGAAGAGGCGCAGCGTGCGTGGATCCTCTCCCTCCGAAGTAGAGTCCCCTTGCCCCGAAGCTGCAGGATCCGCCCCAGGGGAAACTGGGGCCGACCCAGTCCCCCCCGAGGCCACCGGGAGTCGGGCGTGTACGGGGAGCTGTGGGGCCCCCACGCCCGCCGGAGCGGGGGGGGCCGGGGAGAGGGACGAAGGCCGCGGTAGCTTGGGTGGTGGAGGTCCCATGGGAGCCGCCAGCTCCTGAAGATACGCAGTGTGCATCAGCCGAATAAATTCCGGGGAAAACCCCGGCCTACTCGGGGGGGGTACCGCGGGTGGGGGCCCCGGGGGACCCTGCCCCTGCGGGTCTTCCTCCGGATCTGTCTCCGGATGTAGGTACGGGGGAGAGCCCTCTGAGGCTTCCCCATCCCCCAGCGCTGCCTGTGCTCCCTCAGGGTGCAGCGCATGTAAAATGGCCGCCGTTCCCGCCAGGAATGGGGGAGGGGCCGGCCCGCGCCGCCCGGGTAAGGCTGCCATAGGGAGAGAATGAGTGAGGGTCCGAGACGTGCCTTCCCCCCCGGGGAGGCACCTCGCGCAGATCCCCTCCCTTGACACGCGCGATCCAGGCTCGCCGCAGGCCGAGCAACGCGCCGGCCGCGGCATCGAGATCGCGATGGGAAAACAGGTCCCGGCAGCTAGAACACCCCGACCACGGGGGGGGGGGCCGCGAGACGAAGCGCCGCTGCGGGGGGGCCCAAATGGCCTGCACTACCCGCCGACGAGAAAAACGCCGCTGCGGGGGGGCCCGGATGGCCTGCGCTACCCGCCGATGAGAAAAACGGCGCCGCGGGGGGGCCTTCCTGGCCGCACGACCCGCCGACAACTCTCCCCCTGCTCCCTGCTGCAGCCCACGTGGAGCCGCAAGATGGCCGCGGGAGAGGGAGAAGACGCTGGTAGGCCGGTCCCACCGGCAACCGCGTCCAACCTAACTGTAAAAATAAAATAACAGCAGCAATAGAAAAGGCAACTTACCCCGAAGAAGCCACTAACGCCGGAAGGAGAGAGAGAGAGAGAGACAGAGAAGCACGACAGGGAAGCCACGCCTCTCCAATTAGGTAATTAACTTTGTCCTAATTAATTAATCTTTTTTTTTTTTTTTTTTTTTTTAACAACTTGATCCAGACAAACTAGTTAAAGACAGAGGATAAAGTCCTAAGACAAGGGAAACACAAACAGGTTATAGGTGATCGGGAGCAAGCCCAGATTCCCCTACTCGCATCTGCTGGAGTCAGAAGATACTGAACTCCTGCAGAGGGGGTAGTAGTACTTATGGTGACGCCCCCTCAAAGCTTTGGACTGACTCCATCTGCTGGATTGGGGACATAACCCACGGTCTGGACTGATCCAGGTACGTACAGGGAACTGTTATTTACTCTTTCGGATAATAGAAAGACTAGGGGGCACTCCATTAAGTTAGCATGTGGCACATTTAAAACTAATCGGAGAAAGTTCTTTTTTACTCAACGCACAATTAAACTCTGGAATTTGTTGCCAGAGGATGTAGTTAGTGCAGTTAGTATAGCTGTGTTTAAAAAAGGATTGGATAAGTTCTTGGAGGAGAAGTCCATTACCTGCTATTAATTAAGTTGACTTAGAAAATAACCACTGCTATTACTAGCAACGGTAACATGGAATAGACTTAGTTTTTGGGTACTTGCCAGGTTCTTATGGCCTGGATTGGCCACTGTTGGAAACAGGATGCTGGGCTTGATGGACTCTTGGTCTGACCCAGTATGGCATGTTCTTATTAATCTGGGGAGGTTCAACAGGAAACAACTGAAAGAGGTTGAGGTTTGGTTTTGATATCCCATGTGGAACATGCAGATGGTGTGTCCTAGCTCTTTATCAGTCCAATGCACCAGCTATCCTCGTGGATTTTGAGTTTGGAATTTAACAAGTTGTAGATTTTTTGTTACTCTTTCAAGGAGGCAGAAGCTCTCTGGCTCTTGTTTTACATTTTTCCTAATTTATGGGAAAGGAGTAAGGAAGTTTCCCATTTAGGAGTCAGCCTCCGGCTGACTCATCTATCCAGCTTTTAAGCTTGTTTTTGGACTCTTTTAAACAAACCTTTGAGCATTCCCTGCAAGAGCCTTGGTACCCGTTCATAGTGGACAAGGGTGACTGCTGTGAAAGGTTTGATCATGCAAGGGTAGATTCTGGCAGTCTTTTGTCTCTCCTCCAGAGGATTTAAGTTGTCTGGTGACCTGATGCAGAGGAATTATATTTTTGCATTTACTGACTTTTAATACCATCTCCTCTGTCTGAAGGCATGGAAAATGTATTCCACCCTTCCTGCTTCTTGGTACCTGGGAGCCAGAATGTCAAACTTATTAAAAAGTGAAGTCATCTTGAAAGAAACAGAAGGTTGCAAAGTCTATCTAAAGCAAGGGATTACAGTAAAGTGCACTTCCAGAAGAAACAAAGAAGATACAACCAAAGTTAGCTAAAACTTTGTTGCTATTGCGGGAAGTTTTACATAAGGGAGTGAAGTGCCCACCAAGCACTGCCTAAGGAGTTAACAGAATCAAGAAAAGAGTTTAAGTACCCTTCTGGTGCTGTCTAAGGAATTAAAGGATGTCTAAAGGATTTCTTGGAAGGTATTAAATTTGGGACTAAGTTCAAATTAAAAATTGGGATTGTATACCTTCTAACCATATTCAGTGGGAAGATTTAAGAATTAAATTAGGAGGTAAAGGAGGATTGAACTAAATTCAATCTATATACTGTGAGGAAACTAAGTAAGTGGGAGAAGAAGAAATTCAGTGTAAATAAGGAGTGCTTCCAAAGTGATTAAAAGACTTTGCTAGAAGACATGAAGTCACAAGTTTATTTTATCCGCTGTCATATTGTTTATTGCTGCTAATCAAATTACGGGAAGTGTAAATATTATTCAATCAATAAATATTTTTCATTCATCTTTTATTCTTTCTATGTGCCCCTGGGTGCCAAGTAAAGGATCCATCCCACCCAGAGGTTACAATGGAACAGACATTTCAGCAGATATGTAAAAAAAATTTTAAATGGTAATAACTGAGCGAGTCATTTTTCAAAATGTGATGGGCCGTTATTGCTTGTGATAAGGCCCTAATGCATGCAATGACCACTGCATCGTAGTGAAATAATTTAAATTAGGGAAAGGAGAGGGGTTTGGGCGGGATTTTAAAAATTGGGCCAGTTGTACTACGGACGATAATGTTTTACACATTATCGCTGGCAGTGGTACCGGAAATAGCTACACCTTTTGTAGGGACACTATGGAGGCGACAGTGGGCGCCGTGGCTGAAACCGAGGCGGGGTGCACACTATTCCCCCCCCCCCGCCCCTTTTCTAGCCACAGCTCTTCATTTCGCTATTTTTATAGCAGAATGAAAAATCTTTTTTTTTTTTTTTTTTTTTGCTGAATCCCAATTTGACTTCCATTATCCAAATCCTCCTCTTTTTAAAGGAGGATTTAATTCATGCCATTTTACCCATCCTTCACTTTAACCCAGGATTTAGAGAGAAACAAAACATTCCAGCTGATTTCCTCCTCATTTAAGGACATTCTTGCCATTAGATATCATACAATAAAATTAAAGAAATTTCCCTTATTCTCTAAGTGCAGCAAGCCAGAAACTTACCTTGGGACGGATGTTGTAATTTCTGCTCTTTACAAGGCCAGAAATTACCTTAACAACACACAGGGAAGCATGGCCTAGTTTATCTTGTTTAAAGAGCTTCTTCACCGCCTCACAACACATTTCAGAAATCTGGAAAGATAATTTAGCGCATGAAAAGTAGCTCCCCTGGGAAAATTATACAGGATAATAATTTTGCAGTAAGACCCAGCAGGCTATGCATTGTTGTCTCCTGTCTGCACAGCTGCACTGTGTTGTAAAACATGAAGCAGAACACAGAGCTCCTACAACTTATATGAAGGACAATACAAGCTCTGGAACACCCTGCTGCTCTCTGAAAATAAATCAGCATTATTAAAAGTCTTTTTTTGTTCATTTCCTGTCAAAGTCAAGCTCAGGTTTTCAAAATCCGAGTGTCTGACAGTGGAATAAATTATTTTCAAGGTAACATGAGGGTTAGTTACGTTGTCACACCTATGCGTGTGTGTCTCTGCTACAAGTCACATGGCTATAACTTACCAATTACTTAACCAGGCCACTCGGGTTCATATGTACTAAAGGGCTTTTTCCATTTTGAGGCTAATTTTCATGCGTTTAAAACCCAGTTTTATTTTATTTATTTATTTAAAAACTCTTCTATACCATCATTAACGGCTCGATACAGTAAGGCCGCGGTAAAAACAGTGCGGCAGTGTCAGGCGCACCCTTCCTCCCCGCACGCACAGTTCTCTTCACTAACTCCCCGATACTCTCCTCTAATCGCATGCAAATGCATGCCGCGGCTGTGAAGCGTTAGGGAAGGGTTATGCCCGCGCAACCCATTTTACTGTATAGGCGCTGTAACAGCGCCTATACAGTAACCTGGGTGCGCTGGTACCTGTCATTTCAAATGACATTTGAAATGACAGGCACCAGGAAGTGTAAAAAAGTGTAAAAAACAAAAAACCTGTGTGTTATATAAAAAAATAAAACAATTTTAAATACCTGTCGGAGGGCCGTGGGTCCAGGCGGCCGGTGGGCGGCGGGCAGCCATCAGCGGCATCCGATAGTCCCTTCTCCCTTCCTCCCTCCCTCCCCTGCCTGGATGAGCGCCAAAATCGCACGGGCGGGTCGGCAGGGGGGGGGGGGGCGGCAGCGGGGGGGCGGCAGCAGGATCCGGGAGCGGCGGGTAGGCAGCAGCGGGGTCCGGGGGGGCAGCGGCAGCGGGGTCCGGGGGGGCAGCGGCAGCAGGATCCACGTCTTCAGCGGCCAATTGCACGATTTTCCCGTGCAGGCGGCCATCTTTATTTTGCCACCTACCTGCCTGCCCGATCGAACACGCTGCCACTACTCGCTCCCCGGATCTCGCTGCCGCCCCTGGATCCTGCTGCCTACCCGCCGCTCCCGGATCCTGCTGCCGCCCCCCCCCCCCCCCCCCCCGCTGCCGCCCTGCCCGTGCGATTTTGGCGCTCATCCAGGCAGGGGAGGGAGGGAGGAAGGGAGAAGGGACTACCGGATGCCGCTGATGGCTGCCCGCCGCCCACCGGCCGCCTGGACCCACGGCCCTCCGACAGGTATTTAAAATTGTTTTATTTTTTTATATAACACACAGGTTTTTTGTTTTTAACACTTTTTACACTTACCATAGCAGGCCCGAGCCTTGCTACTTTTTCGTTTGTTTTTTTTTTGCTTCGGGAGGAGGGGACCGGACGGGGCTGCAGGAGACCAGACGGGACCAGGGCGGGTAAGCAATGTTTTTACACTACACTACACTAACTCCTACTAGGGGGAGGCGGTAAACTAGCAGGTTAAGGCCGCGGCAGAACAGCGGGTTACGGAGGAGATAATATCAGCGCCCGTTACAGTATCGCAGGGGAATAGCTAATTCCTTCATTATACAGCTTTTTCGTTCATTTACATGCTGGGTGCGGAAAGGGTTTAGGAAGCGCTAAGGACGCGTGAAACTGGAGACTGTATCGCTGGATGGCCTTACTCGTCTGTATTGTGCGCTCCCAGCACGTTACAGACCGGGAATCTTTAACTCAACGTTATTGTATCGACCTGTAAGTTAGATAACCATCTCAACGGTTTACAAAAAGGCATGATAATGAAAATTAAGAGTGGTATAGATTACAAATTAATCATGTGCCATCACAGTACGGTAACAATGTAGTAGAATAAACTAAGTGTTTAAGTTAAGCCTGTTTGTTAGGAAGTTATTAGTCGGTTTGAATTTAACATTAATATGCATTTGTAGGTAAAAAATGACAATAACAACTTCTTGTTTGGTGCGTCCGTAATAATCAACTGTTTTTCTCCTTCTCTTTATCTTTATAAAAAGCTTGTTTAAAGAGCTAGGTTTTCAGATTAGTTTTGAATATTTTCAGATTTCTCTGCAGTCTTAATTCGAGTGGCATGGTGTTCCATAGCACAGGACCCGCCAGTGACAGTGCTCTTTCCCTTACTTGCGTGAGGCGGGCTGATTTGACAGAGGGGACAGTTAGTAGAGCCTTATTAGCAGATCTCAGGTTTCTTTGCGGGACATGTATGCGCAGTGCGGTGTTAAGCCAATCTGCTTTTTCATCATGGATTAGTTTATGAATTATACATAGTGCCTTATATTGTATTCTTTGTTCAATTGGGAGCCAGTGCAATTGGGCAAATGTTCCAGTAATGTGGTCACACTTTTTTTTGCCAGTCAGAATTCTAGTGGCGGAATTTTGCAATATTTGCAGTGGCCTAATCGTAGATTGCGGTAGTCCTAACAGCAGGGAGTCTGTGCTTGCGAATATCATTGCCTGTAGAACTGAGCAAAAATTGTTTAGTGTTAATAGGGGTTTTAGTTTTCTCAGGGTCATTAGTTTAACATATCCTTCTTTTATTTTCTGTGAGATGTGTTGTTTCATGTTTAGTTCAGGGTCAATTATTACTTCTAGATTCCGTACTTTTATTGCTAATTCAACAGTTTGATTATTTTTGTTTGTGAATGTCGGTTGTATATGGTGTATGTTTTTACGCTCAAGGTGTAAGAATTCAGTTTTGTCGATGTTTATTACCAGTTCCATCTGGTTTAGGAGCTGTTTAATTATCTCAAGATACATATTGGCTAGTTTCATTGTTTCTTCAATTGTGTTTACAATGGGTAACAGTAGTTGTATATCGTTTGCATATATGTAATGTATGATTCCTAGGCCTGCTAGTAGGTGACATACTGGGAGGAGTTAAATGTTAAAGAGTGTTGCAGACAGGGCTGATCCCTGTGGGACCCCAGTTAGCAGTGTGACTTTGTCTGAAAGTGTATTTTTGATTTATACTTGGAAACATCTGTTGTTTAAGTATGACTCAAACCATTGTATTATTTTATTAGTGTTACGGCACTCACGCGATCCGGAGCAGCACGGCGCGAGGCAGGGTCCGTCCGGGGTCCGGGGCGCACTCGGGCAGCTTCCGCGACATCGGCAGCGCGGGTTCGATAGTGCTGGGGGGACCCTCCATTTTGGCTTTGCTGAAATCGCGCGACGGCGAGGGGAGTCCCGCGCGATTCGGATCCTGGCCACGCCCCCTGACGTCAGACGCCGACGGAGTCCCTTTGCGCGGGAAATTGGAACTATTTAAAGGAGTGCAGTTCTCCTGTTTCCTGCTTCGGCCACGATTGTCTTTGAGCTTTCGCTGGATATTGTTTTGCTCGCTTCCTGACTAGACCCGGACTGTGCCTTGGATATTCTGCCTGCTGCCTGCCCTGTTGGATTATTTGCTGTGATTCCTGATTGCCTGCTGCCTGCCTCGACCCGGACTGTGCCTTGGATATTCTGCCTGCTGCCTGCCCTGTTGGATTATCTGCTGTGGTTCTGATTGCTCGCTGCCTGCCTCGACCCGGACTGTGCCTTGGATATTCTGCCTGCTGCCTGCCCTGTTGGATTATCTGCTGTGGTTCTGATTGCGAGCTGCCTGCCTCGACCCGGACTGTGCCTTGGATATTCTGTCTGCTACCTGCCCTGTTGGATTATCTGCTGTGGTTCTGATTGCTCGCTGCCTGCCTCGACCCGGACTGTGCCTTGGATATTCTGCCTGCTGCCTGCCCTGTTGGATTATTTGCTGTGATTCCTGATTGCCTGCTGCCTGCCTCGACCCGGACTGTGCCTTGGATTACTCTGCTTACCGCCTGTCCTGACCCGGACTGCCGTCCGGTGCCTGCACTAATCCCCAGCGTCCCGAATACTACTACACTAGGTAAGCGGTCTAAACTGTGGTTCCACTATATCCGTCTGGTAACCGTAACAGTTGGCCGAAGCCATGGAGCCTGTGGATTTGACCGCCTTACAAGCCATTCCTGGAATGGCTAATAAAATCCAACAACAGCAGGGGGTCCTGGATCAAGTTACAGGGGTCCTGGACCGACTGGTCGCACGTATGGATGCCTTAGCCCACCTACCAACGGGACCCGCACCTAGCGCAGTGGTGACCCCTACCCCTGTCAGGGTACCACCACCGCCTCGTTTCAATGGAACTGCGGCATTGTGTCGAGGATTTATTAATCAATGCAGAATGCATTTCTCTCTGCAACCTGCCTCGTTTCCCAACGATAAGACAAGGACTACTTTTATCCTCTCCTTGTTAGAGGGTCCGGCCTTAGCCTGGGCTTCCCCTCTATGGGAACGAGATGATCCTATCCTCAATTCTTTAGATCGGTTCCTTAAAGAATTTCGCCTGATATTCGATGAGCCAGGACGCTCGTCCTCTGCGGCTAATGATATCCTTCAGATAAAGCAAGGCTCCCGAACCGTTGGGGAATACGCCGTTCATTTCCGCACCTTAGCCACTGAACTTGCTTGGGGCGAGGAAAGTCTGACTGCCATCTTCCGTCAAGGCCTGGCGGAGAATATTAAGGATCAGATGGCAGGTAGAGATCCTCCAGAGACCTTGGAGGGTTTGATTCGACTCGCCATTCGCTTGGACTTACGTTTCCAGGAGAGAACTAGAGAGCGAGCCGCCACTCGGAGAAATTTTCGTTTGGCTCCAACATTTCAGCAACCGATGGTTGTTCCAGCATCTGGCCAGATGTCAACAGATACAGATGAGCCAATGCAGATTGATCGGGTTCGTCTGACTCCCGAGGAACGCAATCGAAGACGAGCCAAGAACCTTTGTTTGTATTGTGCAGGAGCCGGACATTTCCTGAACAAGTGCCCTAACAAACCGGGAAACTCCCGGACCTAGGTCGGGTAGGAGAGGCCTCCCTGGGTTCCACCACTCCCTCTCCACAAGTATTGTTACCTACAACCATTTGTTTAAACAACGAACCATTGCATCTGCAGGCATTCCTAGACTCAGGGGCGGCTGGCAACTTCATCCAGGAACTTCTGGTACAGAAATATCAGATCCCGGTGGAGTCCTTGGCCACTCCACTGTCGGTAACTTCTGTCTCGGGACGACCAGTGGGAATGCATATCACCCAGATTACCAGACCTGTGCTGTTACGTACCGGTCTCCTCCACCAAGAGAGCATTCAACTATTAGTACTCCCGTCATCTGTTAATCAGATAATCCTAGGATTACCTTGGTTACGCCTTCATCAGCCTCACATAGATTGGGCGTCTCTAGACCTTGCGAAATGGAGTCCATTTTGCTTTCAACACTGCCTCAAGAAGTTTCCAGAAATTCCACTGCAATCTACGCAACTTGTTAATGGAATACCACATTCCTATAAGGATTTTCAGGACGTTTTCAACAAGCAATACGCAGAATCTTTACCACCTCACCGCAAATATGATTGCTCCATTGAAATCCTACCTAGAAAGATTCCACCCAAGGGACGCACCTACTCCCTATCGGAACCTGAATCACTGGCTCTCCGCCAGTATATTGCTGAGAACTTGGAGCGCGGCTTTATACGACCCTCTACCTCCCCGGCTGGAGCCGGATTTTTTTTTGTTAAAAAGAAGGATGGGTCTTTAAGACCTTGCATCGACTACCGTGGTCTTAATTCTATCACCAGGAAAAACAAGTACCCCATTCCTCTCATTTCGGAATTATTCGACCGCATTAAGGGGGCACAAATCTTTACCAAATTGGACTTACGAGGGGCCTATAACTTGATCAGAATTCGGGAGGGGGACGAATGGAAGACCGCGTTTAATACCCATGATGGTCATTATGAATATTGCGTGATGCCCTTCGGGCTTTGTAATGCCCCCGCGGTATTTCAGGACATGATTTATGACATCTTCCGTGACCTTCTTTATTCCCATGTAATAGTATACTTGGACGATATTCTGATCTTTTCCCACTCCTTGTCTCAACATGTGCTTCACGTCCGCCAAGTCCTCCAACGTCTCCGTGACCATCGTCTGTTCGCCAAACTAGAGAAGTGTGTCTTTCATCAGCCGCGGTTACCGTTTCTCGGCTACATTGTCTCCAACAGGGGGTTGTCCATGGACCCTGCCAAGCTCAACGCCATCCTCAACTGGCCTCAACCGGTGGGATTGAAAGCCTTACAAAGGTTCTTGGGCTTTTCCAATTACTACAGGCAGTTTATTCCCCATTTCTCCACTTTAGTGGCACCCCTCACAGCGCTTACGAAGAAAGGTGTCTCTATGCAGCCCTGGCCAGAAGAGGCGGTATTGGCCTTTCATCGTTTGAAGGAGGAGTTCACCACCGATCTCTGTCTCCGCCGTCCAGACCCGGCACGACCTTTTACTCTCGAGGTAGACGCCTCTGCCGTGGGAGTAGGGGCAGTGCTTCTCCAACGATCAGCAGAGGACCAGTGGGTAACATGTGCATTTTTTTCCAAAAAATTTACGCCTGCGGAACGTAATTACACCATCGGTGATCGTGAACTCTTGGCTATAAAATTAGCCTTTGAAGAATGGCGACACCTTTTAGAGGGAGCTCGCCACGTGATCACAGTCTATACGGACCATAAAAATCTCGAATATTTGGCTACTGCCCAGCGTTTGAATCCCCGGCAAGCCCGATGGGCACTTTTTTTTAGCCGGTTTTTTTTTCTGGTCCGCTTTCGGCCTGCCCTAAAGAATGTCCGCGCGGACGCTCTCTCCCGGAGCTTTGACTCTCTTGATGCTCCCGACCCTCCTCGCTTTCTCATCGACCCCGCCAGGATCCAAGTGGCTGCCGCATTCACGGTCCCTCTCGGTAAGACTGTCGTTCCCAAACGTCTCCGCTTACGGGTTCTTCGCTGGTCCCACTCTGCACATCTGGCGGGGCACCCTGGGGTTGCTCGCACCAAGGAACTCCTTTCTCGGCATTACTGGTGGCCTACCTGGGGGAGGGACGTCAAGAATTTCGTGGACTCTTGCCCCGTATGTGCGGCCCAGAAGACGCCTCGCCGGAGACCTTTCGGGTTGTTACAGCCGCTCCCTCCTCCCTCGGCTCCGTGGACCCATATTGCCACGGACTTTATTACTGATCTTCCTCCCTCCGCAGGGAATACTGTCATCTGGGTGGTGGTGGATCGTTTTTCCCGGATGGCGCATTTCATTCCTCTTCCTGGGTTGCCCTCCGCTCCTGAACTGGCTCGTCTTTTCTTGCACCATGTCTTTCGCCTCCATGGACTCCCTCTCGATATTGTCTCCGACCGGGGTGTCCAGTTCACGGCGCAGTTCTGGACTAATCTTTGTCAACTTCTACGGGTAAAACTTGCGTTTTCCTCCGCCTATCATCCTCAATCCAATGGACTTACGGAGCGGACTAATCAATCGGTGAAGGCATTTCTCCGGGCCTACGTGAATCAACGGCAGGACGATTGGGCTTCCCTGTTGGTTTGGGCTGAGATTTCCCATAACAACCTTGTCCATCATGCTTCTGGTTGTTCCCCGTTCTTCCTGGTGTATGGCCGGCATCCGAACTTCCCTTTGCCTGTTCGTCCATCCTCTAATTGTCCGGCAGTCAACACTACCGTCGCCTCCATGTCCCGGTTATGGACTGCAACTCATGCCTTGTTGACTAAACACGCCGCTGCCATGAAGCGCCAGGCTGACAAGCAGCGGTCTCCGGCTCCTGCCCTCCGGTGTGGGGACCTCGTCTGGTTGAGTACTCGTCACCTTCGCTTGCGATTGCCCTCTGCTAAGTTTGCTCCGCGTTTCATTGGACCCTTCCCCGTCCAGCGGCGGCTTAACCCGGTTACTTATCAACTTTGTCTCCCGTCCTCTTTACGGATTCATAACGCATTCCATGTCTCCCTCTTGAAACCTGCCGTACTGTCCTGGCCTCATCGTCTGCAAAAGCCCACGCTCCCAGTTCTGCCTGAGGATGATCGCTACGAAGTTCAGGCTATCTTGGATTCCCGACGTGTGCGTGGGCGGCTCCAATACCTCCTCTCTTGGAAGCACTTTGGCCCGGAAGAAAACACGTGGGAGCCTTCTGGTAATATACGGGCCCCTCGGTTACTCCGGGCCTTTCATCGTCGTTATCCCTCCAAGCCTGGTCCTCCGGGGCGGAGGGGGGGGGCTTGCGGGGGGGGTACTGTTACGGCACTCACGCGATCCGGAGCAGCACGGCGCGAGGCAGGGTCCGTCCGGGGTCCGGGGCGCACTCGGGCAGCTTCCGCGACATCGGCAGCGCGGGTTCGATAGTGCTGGGGGGACCCTCCATTTTGGCTTTGCTGAAATCGCGCGACGGCGAGGGGAGTCCCGCGCGATTCGGATCCTGGCCACGCCCCCTGACGTCAGACGCCGACGGAGTCCCTTTGCGCGGGAAATTGGAACTATTTAAAGGAGTGCAGTTCTCCTGTTTCCTGCTTCGGCCACGATTGTCTTTGAGCTTTCGCTGGATATTGTTTTGCTCGCTTCCTGACTAGACCCGGACTGTGCCTTGGATATTCTGCCTGCTGCCTGCCCTGTTGGATTATTTGCTGTGATTCCTGATTGCCTGCTGCCTGCCTCGACCCGGACTGTGCCTTGGATATTCTGCCTGCTGCCTGCCCTGTTGGATTATCTGCTGTGGTTCTGATTGCGCGCTGCCTGCCTCGACCCGGACTGTGCCTTGGATATTCTGTCTGCTACCTGCCCTGTTGGATTATCTGCTGTGGTTCTGATTGCTCGCTGCCTGCCTCGACCCGGACTGTGCCTTGGATATTCTGCCTGCTGCCTGCCCTGTTGGATTATTTGCTGTGATTCCTGATTGCCTGCTGCCTGCCTCGACCCGGACTGTGCCTTGGATTACTCTGCTTACCGCCTGTCTTGACCCGGACTGCCGTCCGGTGCCTGCACTAATCCCCAGCGTCCCGAATACTACTACACTAGGTAAGCGGTCTAAACTGTGGTTCCACTATATCCGTCTGGTAACCGTAACAATTAGTGAGTCCTATTTCTTTCAGTCTATTGATTAGTATTTTGTAAAATGTTATGTTATATAAATGTAAAATGTTATATAAATTACCTCGTTACAATGTATATAAGTGTTATATGTTATTTAAGTGACCTCGTTACAATGTAAAATGTTATAAGATACAAATTACCTCATTACAAAGTAATATTAATGTTATTTTAAATGCTATCCCCTCATATTTGTTACTATTTCCACCCATTTCTTTAGATCATAGATAAGTTACCTTGCTACAATGTAAAATACGGCAGACCTTGCCCTATTCACTCAGTTTTATGTAAACAGATGTGATATCTCGATCGAATGTCGGTATATAAAAGTAAGTAAATAAATAAATAGTGATTTACAATGTCAAATGCTGTGGATAGATCTAAAAGAACCAGAATGTAGTGCGTTCCTGAGTCGAAGCCTCTTAATATATTATCTGATAGGGCTAATAGCAAAGTCTCCGTGCTGTACTGTTTGCGGAATCCATGTTGTGCTGGGTATAGTATGTTGTTATTTTCAAGGCGGTCTGAAGTTGATTTTGTACTGTTTTTTCAATTAGTTTGGCAATTAGGGGTAAGTTGGAGATTGGTCTGTAGTTGCTAAGATTTAGGGGGTCGAGGTTTTTTTCTTAATAATTGGTTTGATTATAGCTCCTTTCAATGTATCCGGCATAACTCCTTCATCTAGTGAGAAGCTGATGATTTTTGTTAGTGTTTGGGGTTATTGTGTTGGCTAATTTTTTTAATTCTGTGATGGGTATGGTGTCAATTACATGGGTAGCAGGGTTCATTTGGTTTATCATTTTCTCGACTTCAAAATTTGTGATCTCCTCAAATTCTGACCAGTTACTGACTTCTCTAGTGGGCATCTTAATCTGTTGTTTTGTAGTACTAGGGATTTTTTTTTCTTAGGTTCTCGATTTTATCTTTAAAGAATTGGGCTACATCATTGCATTGGTTCTCTTGTAGGGTTAGGTGACTGCTTGTGTTGTCACTTGTTAGGTTGTTTACTATGTTAAATAGGTTCTGGCTCTCTGAAAAAGGCCCTAGTGGGTATGCATGTAAAAGTATACCCGGAACACAATTTTAAACAAGCTTTTATGCACATACTAAATAGGTGCTCCAGAGGGCAGAGCTGGGGTGGGAACAGGGCCAATGCCACCTGTTTTGCTGCCTTGTGCAGATAATTACTATGCTGCCCCCTCAATCCCCATGGATTTTAATGGAGCCCTTCACAGGCTTAAACCCCCCCCCCCCCCCAAACAATAACCAAGTGTCCAAACACTGCATATAGTAGATGTGTGCAATGGGGTTAGAGTAAGGCAATCAGATTTCTGGTGGGTGAATCTGGGACACTTATCCTTGAAGTGCCAGTAGTGAGCAGGCAATTCATTCAGAGTAGAAGGCAGGAATTTATCCAGTGGACGGTACACATGATAAACTGTGATGATCTATTCTCAAAAAATAACTAAAAGCATAGGGGCGGATTTTAAAAGGCGCGCGAATAGCCTACTTTTGTTTGCGCTCCAGGCGCAAACAAAAGTACGCTGGATTTTAGTAGATACGCGCGGAGCCGCGCGTATCCGCTAAAATCCTGGATCGGCGCGCGCAAGGCTATCGATTTCGTATAGCCGGCGCGCGCCGAGCCGCGCAGCCTACCCCCATTCCCTCCAAGGCCGCTCCGAAATCGGAGCAGCCTCGGAGGGAACTTTCCTTTGTCCTCCCCTCACCTTCCCCTCCCTTCCCCTACCTAACCCACCTGCCCGGCCCTGTCTAAACCCCCCCCCTTACCTTTGTCGGGGGATTTACGCCTCCCGCGCGCCGGGCCGCGACCTGGGGGCGGGTATGGAGGGCGCGGCCACGCCCCCGGACCGCCCCGGGCCGTAGCCACGCCCCCGTACCCGCCCCCAAAACGCTGCCGACACGCCCCCGAAACGCCGCAACGACCGGGCCCGCCCCCGACACGCCCCCAACACGCCCCCCTCGGAGAACCCCGGGACTTATGCGAGTCCCGGGGCTCTGCGCGCGCCGGGAGGCCTATGTAAAATAGGCTTCCCGGCGCGCAGGGCCCTGCTCGGGTAAATCCGCCCGGTTTTGGGCGGATTTACGCGAGCAGGGCTCTGAAAATCCGCCCCACAATCTTTACATGTTGTTACCATAAAATATTTCAAATCTAATACAAAAGCCTTAGGACTGGCAGGTATATCCTGTATACAAGAAAATTAATTAAGCATCATAAAAAGTTAAGAAAGCCAACAAAATCCTGCTATTCCCAACATGTAAATTTTGTGTGGGCGACACATCCAAGTCCTGAGACTATGAACTAGCTCAAGGTACAAAGTATCATAGTAAATGAAAGCAGATAAAGACCCAAATGGTGCATCTAGTCCACCTAGCAAAATGTTCAGGGTTGTGTCTCCTGCTCCATGTAGGCTGTATCTAAAAACAAAACACAGGTTACCCAGTTTCTCTAATTCCATCTTGTGCTTATCCCATGCCCTTTTGAACTCCTTATCATCATTGACTTCATCACCTCTTCTAAGAGGGCATTTCTTCACCTTTTGGTGAAGAAATACTTCCTGATGTTTCTTCTGAGTTTATCTCCTTGGAGTTTCATATCATGACCCTTAGTTCTATAGCTTCTTTTCCAATGGGAGAAGTTTGGTGCCTGTGCATTAATACCTTTCAGGTATTTAAAAGTCCATATCATATCACCCCATCTCTCTTCTTCTCTAGGGTTACAGGACATTTTACACCAATAAGTTATTAATATTCTCTAGAAGCTAATACAATAGTTTCCAACCTTTGGCACCCCAACTTGATTTTCTGGCTTAGCATGTCTTTCTACTCTCATTTCCTGGTCTTTACTCTGTTCTTTTTATTGTTTTTTCTCTCTCTTTTTCTGGTACCCTTTTTTCTGTGTCAATTCTTTTCTTCTTTGACTCTTTCATTCAAAGTAGATATTTTAATAGTTTCTCTTTCTTCCTTCTCTTTCTGTCCTCTTCTAATTCCTTTCTTCTGTTCTTTCTCGTCTCTTTTCCTATCTCTTCCTGCATGTTCACCTTTCCCAATTCTTCCTCCAATAGCTTCCTGGACCTTCCCCAGCCCCCCAGCCAAATCCAGGGTCCTGTCTCCATCCTCAGTCCTCTCCATCTTCCACCAACCCTGATCCTCTCTCCCTCCTTCACCATATCTGTTGGAATGCCTTGCCTGCCACAATGAGAGAGACTGATGATCTATCACATTTTAGAAACAGCTTAAGACACTTGTTTCAAGAAGCTTTTAATGAATTAGGTATATATAGTTTTAATTTTATGTTAATTTTTTTTGTTTTTATGCTTTTGTTATATTGTTTTTAGTTATTTTAACCGATGGAATGTGTGTTTTTCTGTACTTGGCTTAGTACATCTATGCTATAAGCGAATCATAAATACAGCAATAAATAAATAATGCATTTCTTTCTCCCACCACCCACACTCAATAACTAATCTCCTTTTCCAACCATCATATCTTTCTCCTGCATCCTTCCCCTAGTAAGGGTATCCTCTCTCTCAGTCCCCAGTCCTGCCTCTCTCTCCTGCTCCCTGGTCTCTACTCCCCCATCCTCTTTTTCCTTCTTCCTGCACCCCTTACCCTCCCCCCTCCTGGGTCCTGTCACCATCTCCCTAACATTCATCTCATCTTCATTTCAGGTTCGATCGTCCATCTCTTTGATATTCAGAAAGCTTTCTGTATAGCTTCCCCCCCCCCCCCCCCACCCCATGGAAGGTTCTCCCAGAGGTGGAGGGGATATGGGAAGTCTTTCCCCACTTTCCCCTCCCACTCCTGGGAAGCTCTCCCTGTATCCCCAACTTCCAGCCAAGTCTGCCCTTTTGTGCATGTAAATTATCCCCAGAATCCATGACATGCCCGGATTATTCTGGCTGTCAGAAAGAAGCCTCCCAATGCCCAACCCAACATGAGTTATTTGCATCGCTGTGCGCATTGCTACCACCAGCCACAGGACCAGCCCATGACCTTGCAGTGCCTCGATTTGTTTTTCTTTTCTTAGGAAAAGAATAGGGAGATAGGACAGACTTCTTTTAATCTTTTTTCCCCTTTGGGATGCAAAAAGCAGGGATACTGCAGGGAAATGAGATACTGCAGGGAAATAAATGCAGCATAAAGTAAGAGAAAATGTACAGGGCTGACCCCTCTCTGACGGGGGCCTTCCACAGGAAGCTTTTTCCTAATAGACAGAGGTTGGGGCGGGGGATGAATAGGCCCAGTTCCATCTCTCCACAGACCCTGAGCTTAGGCCTCATGGTAGAGTGGGAGGAATACGCTGCCCACAACTCCCACCAAGTCTCCAAGCCCCCACATCCCACCTTTCTATGGCTCAGATTGTGCACTACATCTCTCAAAGATGCCTATGCCTGACCCACAGGAAAGCCCACTGTGATTGGCTGCTGCCTTCTGGGCCCACAAATCTCAGGGCAAGTTACTGCAGCATGTCGGGGTCTTCTTGCGAGTTCTTGCCAGGTTAGTATGTGCCAGCTGGGGGCTGTTTCCACAGTGATGGGCTGCAGTGAGAACCCTGGCAAGAAAATGTCTTTTGGCCTGGATGAGGAGGAGTCCTGAGAGACACATGGAGCTGACACCTCCTTTTCTGCTTCCTTTACAAGTCAAGGTTCCTGTAGGAGCAACATACTGGGGGGAGGGAGGGAGGTGGTGGCAGCTGCAGACATTGCCTCCATACGCCTCAAGCTCTGCTTCCCCAAAACAGGCAAAGCACCAGGTTCCAGCAGGAATATTTCATTAACTAGGTGCTGCCATTGCTCAAAGGACTCAGGATTGGAAGTGAAGGTGGTAAGCCAGGTTCTGAATTCCAGCTGTGTGATAACACTCTCTCTGCAAGTGCACTGTCTGCCCAGTGGGTTGCACTGGCCCTAGACAGGATTGGGATTTACGTGTAGGGCCGGCTGAAGGGCAAAAGGCATCCTAGGCAAAAAGCGCATCCCCCTGCACATGATGGCAGTTCCCTGACACCCACACAAAAACATTCCCTAGTTGTCTAGTGGCCTCCCTTCCCACCCCATGGAACCTCCTTACCTATACAAGAAGAATCCCTGATTGTCTAATGGTAGCCTGAAGTGGCCCTAGCTCCGGGTCCAAAATGGCATCGACCAGCCCAGAGCTAGGGAGTGGATCCATCATGGCCACACCTGGACACCTTTATCCCACTGTGGGCATGCCAGGACTTTCTTCAGCCACAGTAGGATGGGTGATTCTGACGGTGCAGAGGATACCCTCCAGCTCACAGTCAACCCTTCTGCTCACCCTATCCAAAATCCAGCCCAGTTTATGTGCATACTTTTGAATTTCAAAAGAATGCATGTAAATTAGCATGTATAAAGTTGTACCTCCTCCAGAGCAGGTGTAACTTTGTGCATGTATGCCACGTGAAGTTACACACACAACTGCAAATTTTCACAGATTTGTATGCATAAATCCACTTTGAAAATTCTGGCTAAAGTCTGCAGGTAAAAAGTACACACAGATTTTAGCCTATGCAGGCTGTTTGAAAATTATCCTCTTTCTGTCTATGGGTTAAACAGTGCATCTAGCTCTTAACTCTTTCAAAGACATACCAAGGGGATAGAGTCAGTCATTCACTTCTTGCTCCTGCACTAGAAGTGATAAACTTGAGAAGCGATGCAGGGACTGACCCACATATTATGGTTCTCAATTTCAAAAGAATCTCACGTCTATACAAATCTCTTTCGAAAACAGGATCGTGAAAAAATATTTACTGCAAGCTTTTCTACTTTAAAGGCATCCAGAAACTAAATCATTGTTCGAAAACAGAACTGACTCATACACTGGAAAGTATTTTGAAATTTTAAAAAAGGGAGGGAAAAGTAGAAGCCAACAAATTCTAACGAGCCCCATAACTTGAATTTCCTGTGCGTATGTTTCTTTGTCACATACAACCCTGAGTAATTATTCATCTAAACCAGAAAGGTACATCCTTGCCTAAGTCTTTCAGCACCTCCAAAGTTTGAGAATCCTAGTTTGAAGAATAAGAGGGGGTCATCCACAACCACACAAAGTGCACACAGTCACCTGTATCATCTCATAAGCTTCTCTTCAGTCAGAAGAGAGGCTTAAACAAAACAAAAAAAAACAAACTTCAGCACTAAATTCTATCAACTTTATGGAGAAAGGTCACAAAAGAGCAACAAATCTGACAAGAGTTTTAGATAAGATGTAAAGGCCAAGGATGAAGAAAAATCTATTCAGCCTAAAGACAAGACTAAAGAGTGACCTGACAGTGGTAGTCAAATATATACAGGGCAGATTGAAAATAGAAATGTGACCAGCCATCCTCCATCAACAGGGGATCAGATAAGAAGTGATGGGTTAAACTTGAATTAAGGGAGATCTGAGTTCAACATTATTTATTTATTTAACACTTTTTTATACCGACCTTCATAGTAATAACCATATCGGATCGGTTTACATTTAACAAGAGTATAACTGTAGCGTAACTAAAAGAAAATTAAACAAAAGAAATGAATAAGGCAAAGTTACATTCAACAAGGATAAGGAACTTGGAAGCTTATGTAGCTGGAAGGAAGTAAAGGTGGTAATAATTAAGAAATACAATTAGAAATACATTAGAAAGTTCTTCCTAATTGGAATGGTAAATAAACAATTAAATATCTTATCTAGAAGAGTGATAGGATCTCCATTATTGAGAGACTAAGAGTAGACTGCATCTGTTTGGTATAATTAAAAAAAAAAAAGATCCTGTTTGGAGGAAATGGGCTAGACAGATGAATTTTCAAGATTCCCTTTCAGCAATTATGATTGTTCTAGAAGTCAATTCTTTAAATTTGAACAAATACCCTTTCCAACCCACAGGTGGTATTTGCTAGTGCCCCATATTACTACATTACATTTTTAAATTCTTGACTGATTTACTGTTTCATGCATAACCCTTGATATCACCCAGAACAAAGCACATACTTTCCTAGACACAGACATGTTCATGGTTGTGCATATCTGAAAAAAAAATGCACCCCATCAGAGTCCTCATGCCCTCCCCTGACATGTTCTGAAAATTTGGTTTAAATAGGACAGAAAACAAAAAAATGATTAGAGACACACATACAAAGTGATCTCATAAGCCATTTTTTCTTTCAAAAAGCAGGCTAAAAAGAAAAGGCACTTTAATTTTGCTTTAAAATAGTTTTGTGGGTTACCAAGCTGATGTTCCCCGTTTGATGCCAGAGTTGGGTCTTCCACTCCCCGAGTAGACAGGGGATCCTGTGGAGGCAGTGCTCATAACTCTCGGCGGGAAGGAGTTATGGTCACAGCTTAAGGGTGACATCTAGAGGTAGGCGTCAGTGCCCATGACTTCAGGATTTCAGAAGGAGCTCTGATACACGGCCCCTGGGCCCAAGAAGGCCACTGTAATGAACAGATTAGATTCAGTTGTGCTCATAAGTTTACATATCCCTAGCAAAATTTGTAAGATGTGTAGCATTCAAGAAAACATGAGTGATCAGACAAAACATGTATTATTTTTAATGTGTTTCAAATTAAAACTATTATGCATCACAGAATAGCACGATCATTAAACAGCCCATAGCAATAAGGAAAATAAAAAAATGGTCCTGTTCAAAAGTTTACATACTCTTGAATGTTTGGGCTGGTAATATAGACTCAAGTTGACACATGCAGGTTGAGATGACAATGAAGGGTAGGTATCCATACCTGTACCTTATTTGATTGTAATTTGTGTGTGTGTATAAATAGTCAATGAGTTTCTTAGCTCGAGAAACCCTTTTGCATTTCATCTGGGCTGCACTGACTTTGGTGGTTACTGAATCAGAACTGTTCAAACTCTGATCAAGAAGTAAAAAATTATGGGTTCTGTTAATGCCAAGGTAGACCAAGAAAGATTTCAAAAACAAGTGCCAGGAAAATTTTCAGGATGCAAATAACTCCCACAAGCAACTTCTACTGAAATAAAAGCTTCTCTGAAACAAAGTGGGGTGGGTGTTTCAGCATGCACAATAAGGAGTTACTCGAACAAAAACAGGCTGCATGGTAGAGCTGACAGAAAAAAGCCATTGCTACACCAAAACCACAAAACAGCTTGCTTATGATATGCCAAACAGCACATAGAGAAGATTCAAAACGTCTGTAAGAAAATAATTTGGAGTGAGGAGACCAAAATTGTACTTTATTGTTGCAACTATAAACGCTATGAAGAGAAACACACCATCCCTATTGTGAAGCATGGAGATGGATCTCTGCTGTTTTCGGTGTGTGTGAGCTATAGCAACAGCAAAGGGAATTTAGTCAAAATTAATGGCAGGATGAATGCAGAATCTTATCAGAAAATACTGAAGGAGAATTTGCATTCATCAGCCAGGAAGTTGTGCATAGGATGCACTTAGACTTTCCAACATGACAATGATTCGGAACATAAGGCCAATTTGACGCTGCAGCAGAAGAAAGCAAAGGTTCTGCAGTGGCCGTCACAGTCTCCTGACCTCAACATCATTCAGCCACTTTGGGGAGAATTGAAACATGCAGTTCATGCTAGACAACGAAAGAATTTACAGGATCTGGAGGCTTTTTGCCAACTAGAATGGGCAGCTGTACCACATAAGAAAATAAAGGGCCTCATTCACAACTATCACAAAAAAACTGCAAGCCATCACTGATGCAAAAGGGGGTAATACACAATATTAAGAACTAAGGATAAGTAAACTTTTGAACAGGATCATTTTATTATTTCCCTTATTGCTATGGTTTGTTTAGTGATTGTACTGTTCTGTGATGCATAATAGTTTAATGTGAAACACATTAAAAATAACAGATGTGTTTTGTCTGATCACTCTTGTTTTCTTAAAACTGTATACATCTTACAAATTCAGCCAGGGGTATGTAAACTTATGAGCACAACTGTATGTTGACGGAGAAGATGGAGAAAAAGCTCCAAATATTTGTGTATGAAGGCTTATAGTGTTGAACCTCAGCTGAAAGTACAAAGGAACAAGAGGAAACAATTAGGCCAAAAATAAAATAATTTTGTTATTTCTTAAGCATGTAAGAAACGATCCTAAAGTAATGCGTGCTGGTTAATAGGCCGATACTCACAACCAGAGATGTGTCGTTCATGAGTGGCACAATCATCATAATAATGTTATTGTGGAAGTTAAAGTGAGACAGTGACACCAGCAGTTCACACAAGCTCTTCACTGCCACTTCCGCCAAGCTTTTGTATGCTTTTAACGGGATTACTTCACTTTTCTTGACTTTCATTTTCTTCCAGTCTGAACAAAAGAAGAGATTCTTATTATTCTTGCATGTATTAATAAACATTGAATTTCTTTGATGTAATTGTCCTGTTCCTGCTGACACTTTAGTAATTTTATATGGAGCTGATCTTACTAGATACTGTTATGCAAATTTTATTGCATTTTTATGATTTTACTGGAGGCCATTATGCAAATTATTATGATATTATGATTTTGTTATGTTTTGTTCTATAATGACTTTTGTGTATTAATGGTTGTTTTGTTAATGTTCTTATATTTTATTTTGATGATGTCTTACTGATGTTTTTGCACTATTGTTTCTGAAAGAGCAATTAAGAAATGTTTAAATTAAATTACTATTTATCAACAGAAAAAGAAAGTAGCTAAAACAAGGTTTGCTTTCCACCATATCTGTAATATTAAAGGCCTGCTTTACTAAGGATTTTCTTCCAGTTCTGTGTCTGAGTACAAAGCTTAGTAAATCAGACCCTAGATGTGTCATTTACTAAAGGTTTTCACCACTTTTTCCCCTTCCTCTTTATGTTCTACAAAACAACTACTAACTTATTTATTTATTTTTAGATTTTTATATACCGGTGTTCCTATATGAAATAAAGATCACATCGGTTTACATTGAAACAGAACATGAAAATTGCCAAAAGGCATTACATAGAACAAGGTTATGAAACTTGGAACAGTGTACATAAGTTCAAAATTTAATGATAACGTTGTAACATTGATGACCAAAAGATAAAGGAGAAAAAAAAAAAAAAGACTTAAACAATTAAGTTGACAGGTCTTATTGAGCATAAAAATTATAACGTATAAGTGAGAACGTCTCAAGTGTCCTGCAGCAAGAGATTAGATACCGAAGTAGGTAGTGGTATTGGTGGTGGTGGAGACTGATTCCTTTTTCACCACAATTTAAGGGAGTAAACGCCCCAGCTGCTTCATATGCAATTTTTCTCAGCAATTTTTAAGAACATCAGACCATTGCAAATTTGAAGTGCTTTAGGTTAAAACAAAGAAAGCATTCGTGGACCTTGTACTTGCTACCACTAGACCAATACCCTGATCTTTATATACAATATCTTAGAGGAATAGAACTCTTTGCCTCTGATGGGCTCAGAAGCCCACAGCACATCAACATGGCCCCAACATAATGAACCGAGGACAGAATACACATGCATGCAGCTATAAGAATGCAATATGAAAGCGGCAGCGCTGTCTTAGTTTTTTTTCCTTCATTGTATACAAGGATCAAATAAACTGCATTCAGTCCAAAACAATGTCTTCCTTGATTCTTTGCAGCCTGTGATACCCTTTACTGGATCACCATGAATACTAGCCACAGAAGACTATGTATTTGAAACCACACAGTCCCCTTTTTCAGAAAAAAAAAACAACCTGCATCTCTTCAGATGCAGACAAAGAACTCAAGGCAATACCTGTAGAAGCGCCAAGATCATAAATTCCTAAAAAACAGTGGGTGTGCACTTTAAGCATTCATTACATATTAAGACAAACATAGCATTTATTTTCCATATGAGTGTTCAATTCTAAATTCCATCAACAGGAGCCTTGAAAATATTCTCTCTCGTCATAATACGAAATACAAATTTTATAACTGTGCATATTGGAATAAAGTCTGCATGTACCTCTTATGCATATTCTTTACCCTGGTACATGCATAAACTATCCCACGCAAAGTTACACCTGCTCTACTGAGGGATTAATTTGTGCAGGAAAATTTGTGTGCACACCCCCCAGTTTTGTGTAAAAATGTGTGCAAAAATTGGATTACATGCATTTTTATGTACACTGAATCCTAGGTTATTTTATAAGGAGAAATTACTACTTACCAGATAATTTCCTTTTCCTTAGTACAGACAGGTGAATCCAAAACCAGTGGGTTATGTACCTCTATCAGCAGATGGAAATGGAGCAAAGAAGACATGGTATATATGCCCCTGCAATGACATCAGCCCACCAGTATTCTCTGCAAAAGCGAACTGTGGACAAACTAACAAAACTTGATTATTAACAGGAATCATTCCAGCACTCAGCCAAAAGGAAAACACTAAGCTCAGACAAAGAGTGTAATAACACTAATCAAGGGACTGGATTGACATTTACCAATATTCCCTGGAACACACACCACCACACAGTAAGACCATAGCACAACCGTTCAGCAGCCAAGCGTGGGAACTTGGATTCACCAGTTTGTACTAAGGAAAGAAAATTATCTGGTAATTAGTAATTTTTCATTTCTTAGTGTACAGACAGGTGAATCCAAAACCATTGGGATGTACCTAAGCTGCTCCCGAACAAGACAGGAGGCTTCCTGCAGTCCAGTCAGAACCGCACTTGCGAAGGCTGCGTCCTCCTGAGCCTGCACATCCAAGCGATAATGCCTGGAAAAGGTGTGTAAAGAGGACCACGTCACCGCTTGCCAATTGTCGATGGGAGACAACAATCTAACCTACTCCTGGGGGAATTCTGTGCACAAAAACTTACAATTCTGCAAACTTTATATTGGCCAAAATAACACAATTTACATGACACTCTTTAAGTAATTACATTTTAAATTAATACAGAAAAAAGTTATTAAAGATGCAGAATTTTACATATTTTGAGCAGAATTTCCCTAGAAATTCACTGTAAGAGTGTCCCTTCCACTCGATCTCCCTACTCCCCTTTATCCACTTTCCCCTCTCAGGCCCCAACTCCTCCACCTGCCAGTATCTATCTCTCCCCTCCACTTCTAGGCTCAGCCTCTTCCACTCTATTGCCAGTCCCAGTTTGACCCTGTTCTCAGAACTGCCCCTCACACAGGCTCTCCCTCTGTTCCTCCCTTTCACACACATATGCTCCCTCTCTCTAATACACATACACACACCCTCATACAGGCTCCCTCACTCTCTCGCACACTCACACATCTCCTTTTTCATCACATGAGCTCCCAATCTCTCACACACATACACACTCCTTCACAATCTCCTCATATAGGCTCCCTCTCTCTGAAACCCACACTCAAGCATCCCCCCTCTTACCTCCCATGCTCTCTCTCACACCCTCCCCTCATATAGGCTCCCTCTCTCTGAAACCCACACTCAAGCATTCCCCTCCCCACCGCTCTCTTACCTCCCATGCTCTCTCTCACACCCTCACACACACACACATTCTCTCTCACTGGGGCCTTCCATCTTCGCCGCGAGCACACTCCATTCGCAGTACACAGGGGCCTTCCTTCTTCGTCGCGAGCGGAGCACACTCTGTTCGCGGCACACAGGGGCCTTCCATCTTCGCTGCGAACAGAGCACCAGAGTCTCTATTTTCTGCACGGGGGGGGGGAATTCTGCACAAATTCTGTACTCTGCAGTAGTGCAGAATTCTCCCAGGACTAAATCTAATCTCCACCCATGACACTGCTTGAACCCTAGTGGAATGAGCCCTAACCTGACTAGCCAATGGCTGCTCAGCATCCACATATGCAGCAGTGACTACCTCTTTAATCCAGCTTGCTACTGTAGCCTATGACGCTGGCTCATCCTGCTTACTCCCACCATGGAGTAAAAACAGCCAGTCTGTCTTCCTGAGAGCTCCAGAAACTTCTAAATACCTCAAGATATGCCTCTTGACATCCAAGGTCTGTAACAGACAATATTCCTCCACATCTCTTTCCCAGTCCAGAGACAACAAAGAAATAAATTGATTCAAGTGAAAATCAGAGATCATTTTTGGCAAAAAGGAAGGAATAGTATGCAGTTGTATTGCCCCTGGAGTTACTCGTAGAAATGTCTCCTGACAAGACAAGGCCTATAGTTCAGACACCTGACAAGCTGAAATAATTGCCAGAAGAAACACAGTTTTCAAGGTCAGTAACTTCAAGGAAAGGTTACGCATCAGTCGAAAAGTAGGGCCTGCTAAAAAATCCAAAACCAGATTAAGGCTCCAAAGGGCATCGGTAACCACAAGGGAAGACGAAGATGTTTCACTCCTTTCAAAAAATAGGCCACATCTGGATAAGCCGACAAGGGTCCACCATCCAACTGACCTCGGAAACAGGCAAGAACAGCCACCTGTAGCTTTAAGGAATTAAGGGCCAAACCTTTATACAATCCATCCTGTAAACATTCCAAAATGAGCAGGATCTTAACAGAATGAGATCTTAACCAAGCTTCAAACACTCGCCAAACCTACACATACGCTAAGGAAGTGGAGAACTTTCACGTTCATAGCAAGGTGGCAATCACTGCAGCAGAATATCCATGCTTCAGCACCAATCCCTCTCAAGGGCCATACCGCAAGACAAAATTGATTTAGGTCTTCAAGAAGAACAGGCCCCTGCCATGCAGATCCCTGTGCGCTGGAAACCGTAAGGGAGATTCCACCAGGAGCCTTCGCAGATCATGGTCTCCTTAGCCAATCTGGTGCCAACCACCATTTCCCTGTGATTCTCAATCCTCCGAATCATCCTGCCCAACATGGGCCAAAAGGGGAAAAGCATACAGCAGCTTGCCCTTTCGATGCACGAGAGCATCGATGCCCAAGGACTTTGGATCTCTCCTGCGACTGAAGAATCGAGGAACCTTTGCATTGTGAGAAGTTGCCAGCAGGTCCAGAAACAGACAGCGTGCCAGCGATCCACTATTAGCTGAAAGGCCTTGTTTGACAATTCCCATTCTCCTGGATCGAGACTTTGTGCGCTGAGAAAATAGGCTCTTACATTGCCTTTTCCTGCAATGTATGAAGCTGAGATCTCCTGGAGATGCACTTCCACCCATTCCATAAGCTGGGCTATTTTCTTTGACCCTTGCTGGCTCTTGGTTCCTCCCTGCCGACTGATGTATGCCACTGTCGTTGCATTGTCAGACATTAACTGAACCACTCGAACCTACAATCTGTTGCCGAACCACAAACATGCCAAATGGACCGCACGGCTTCCGGCCAATTGATGTTCTAAAGAGACTCTTCTGCACTCCAGTGCCCTTGTGGGATCCAACAAGACAGAAGAGTGCGCTGAAGAGGACGCATATGCGACCTTGCCCACCACACCACCTCCAGGGTCACCGCCATCTATCTGAGCACCTGAAAATAGGACCACACTGTCGGGTGAATTGTGTTCATCAATAGTTCCACCTGTGCCATCAGCTTCTGAATATGGCTCTCTGGCAGGAACACTCTGCCGTGTTTCATGTCGAACTGAATACCGAAACACTCTAGCGACTGTGCTGCCTGAAGATTGCTTTTGGCCATGTTCTCGACCCAACTTACCTTCAGCAACAAGGAGATCACCTTGCGTGAGACGGAGGCTCTCTTCCATACTCTTGACCTGAATCAGCCAGTCGTTCAAGTATGGGTGTACCAGGATCCCATCTTTTCTCAACTCTGCCACCACCACCACTATAACCTTGGAAAAGGTTCTGGGCGCAGTGGCCAAACCAAAAGGTAGTGATCGAAACTGATAATGACAACCCAAAACCGTGAAATGCAGAAATAGTTCATACTCTAGTCTGATGGGAATATGCAGGTACACCTCGGACAGATCCAGAGACAGAGACATCAGGAATTCCTCCGTACTGCCATTATCACCAAATGTAAGGTTTCCACGTGAAAAAGACTCCTTTGAGATCCAGAATGGTCCGAAAGGATCCCTCCTTCTTGGGCACAATGAAATAAATGGAATATTGGCCCGTATATTTCTGAGACATAGGCACTGGAACCATAGCCTGCAGGCTGAGAAGTCTTGACAAGGTACTCTCCACTGCCTGTCTCTTCTGCGGAGAGTTGCAGGGAGACACCATGAACACGTCCCGGGGAAAACTACGAAACTCTAGCGCGTAGCCATCCCGTATCACCTCCCCAACCCACTGGTCTGATGTGATCTCGACTTACCTCCGATAAAAAAAGAGTGATGCGACCTCCTAGCTCCGATCCTGGAGGAGGGTCGGCACACCTTGATTGGGAAGCACGAGTTGCTCCACTACCTGAGCCTGCACCCCTGTCTGGGCTGCCTGGGGCAAAAGGATTGAGATCTATCCAAAGGTTGAGTCTTCTGAAAAGCCGCTCCTCTGTAGGGTTGAAAATGTCTGAACCCCCTAGTACGACCTCTCGTACTGAAGGATCACGGCAACTATTTGCTATCCTCCGGCAATCGAGGAACTGGGGACTCACCCCACTAATTGGCCATTATCTCCAGCTCACTCCCAAATAAGAAAACCTTTAAAAGGCAACTTTGTAAGGTTAGACTTCGAGGTTGTATCAGCTGACCAATTTCTCAGCCATAGCAGATGCCTAGCCTCTATTACTGAAGTCTCCCCTCTGGCCAGAAGTGCAGACCAAATCACAGCTCACATCTGCCAAAAAGGCGGCTGCTGGTTCCATCACTGCCCTGGAATTTACACCACATTCATTGATCTCCTGGGAGAGCAATAAACAAAAGTGAGCAACCAGGAAACAACAGAAAGCTATCTGCAAATTTATTGCCATTGCTTGAAAGGCCTGCTTAAGGATAGCCTCAATTCTCCTATCCTGAGCATCTTTTAAGGCCACCCCCCCCCCTTCTATGGGAATAGTCGTCCAACTGATGACAGCACACACAAGCTCATCCATCTTTGGAAAACGTAATTGTTCTCCTGCAGCTGGATCCAGGGGGTACAGGCCTTCCAAGACTCATCCCCCTTTGAAATTAGCTTCCGGGCACCCCACTCAAGATCAATTAATTCTTGAATAGCCGCCATAATAGAAAAGCATCATGAGGCCTTACGCAAAGAAATCAAAATGGGATCTTTCTTTGGCTCAGATATGGATTCAGCCCCAGGTACTTCCAGCATCTTCAATGCTGGAAAATCAGAGCCAGTAACTCATCTTTATGAAAGAACCACAACATAGTTCTGTACGGCTCCAATCCCAGAGGAACTTCCCCATCCTCCAGGGAATAAGGATCAGTTTCATTATTCGTGCCATCTGGATCCCCATCAGGAAGACCGGCAGCTGACCTATGCATACTGCAATGCTTACTGACAGCATCAGGCATGCGAGGTTTTACCACCTGCGACCCAAAACTGGTATCAGTGGTTGGTGCAGAGGGCTGCCCCTGAAGAAAAGAGGTCTAGAACAGGTCAATGTGAATCAGTTATTTACTCTTTCGGATAACAGAAGGACTTGGGGGTACTCGATGAAGTTAGCATGAGGCACATTTAAAACTAATCGGAGAAAGTTCTTTTGCACTCAATGCACAATTAAACTCTGGAATTTGTTGCCAGGGGATGCGATTAGTGCAGTTAGTGTAGCTGTGTTTAAAAAAGGATTGGATAAGTTCTTGGAATAGTTGTTTTCGTAGTGATGGCTGAAACAGCGGCATCCACCTTAGGAAATTTTAAAATTTCCAAAGCTTCCTCAGGTAATGGATACAATTTTTCCATGGCTCGTGCTACCTTAAGCCCCAAGCCAGGAGCCCACTCCTGGTACATAAGGTCAGTGAGAGAAAGATGAAAAGGAAATGATGTCATGGGATCTCTAAGGCCAAGCAACACTGGGTCAACGTCACCCATCCGAGAATCCTTTACTGGAACCTCGAGACCAAATTCCAGTAAAATAGCTGGAATTAAGGGACTAAGTTCCTCTCTTCTAAACAGGCGGACTACTTTGGGGTCATCCCCATCCGCAACATGAGGGTCTGAACTAATACTCAAAGCAGGGTCTTCATTTAAATCCCCCTCCGGCAAGGACTTGTCCGGGATAGGTAAAGAGCCATGCTCAGAATCATCTGAAAAAGAAAAAATTGTCTGATCCGGACCCTGACGAAGGGGACGCTTCCGAGCTGACCCCACTCCTAAATCCGTGGGACTAGCCCTTTTTGAGGAACGTGGCCTTAACCTCTGTTCAGATGAGAGCCTCTTATGTCTCTTATGAAATTTCTTAGATTTGTAAGCTTTGCGAAGAAAACGAAGAAAATCCCCTGAAAAGGCAGAAGAAGAGGAAGAAGAATCTGAAATGTCCTCCAGGCTTTCAGCCGATAAATATGGCCCTGTTTCGCGCGGCTTGTCGTCCCCCCCCAGGGACCGCCAGCTGCAGCGACAGCGGAGGATGGTCAGAAGCACCCTGAATAGCTTGTTGTGTCGCCACCCTCACAGGAGTGCCTCAGTTCCCGCACTGCAGCTAAAAGAGTCCGGGGCAGGAGAGTAGCTGGGCCTTTTTTATTTTTATTTTTTTTTAAATCGGCAAACTTGATGAGCCTTCCCCCCCGGGGAGACAGGATGAACAGAGACTCTCCCTGGAGAGACCCGCACGCGCATCTCCACAAGCGCGGCAGGCCGCGCCTCGCAGCATTATAAAGAAAAAACGGCGCAAAATAAACAGTATGAAATAAACTAAAAAACTAAAAGAAACCCTGGCAAAAAACAAAGGCACGGGCCCACCGAACACCAAAAGGTAAGTAAACAACAATTCAGCTGTCAAGAATTATTTTTATTTATTTTTTTTTTTTTGTTTACCTGACCGAAACGCCGCGGCCCCCAGGAGCTGCTCCAAGTAGGGTGAGTGAGCCGGGTCCCCCGGTATCACCCCTGCCAGGACTGGTTGCTGGGTACAAAACCTCCCCAACTCCGGCAGCCTCAAAAACCAGGAGGGATAGTCCTCCCAGGACTTGGAAACCTCCCGGGAGGCAGTGAAACAGCTGTGAAGAAAAAATAAAACCTCTTTTTTTTTTAAATAACTTAAATGAAAAGAACAGGCTCTCTTCAAAAGAAAAAGAAAGCCTGCAAAAAATTAACTTCTAAACTACCTGACTAAAAAATAACAAACTACCACAGACTGCAGGGGTTAGGGACGTCCACCTCTGCTGGGAGACAGAGAAATACTGATTGGCTGCAGGTGGTGCTCCAGGGTATATATCAGAGTCATCAGAATGTTTTCTCTGCCTCCCTCTGCTGGATTGGTGACATAACCCAGGGTCTGGATTGATCCAGGTACGTACAGGGAAGGCGCATATGTTTATTAGCTATAGGCTCCATCAGTCTATCAGTATGCTAACATAAGTATCTGAGGAGTGTGCATCCAGCTGTAACCACTGCAAAAAAACTAGGCGTTCAACACTGAACCTCAAAAGGCGCCCAAAAACTGGGCTCCCACGAGGCCGCACCGTTTGCGCGCACAAATAAGTGTGAAAATGGGTGCACAGATGGACGCCCCTAACCAACCGGATGTCCAACCAGGCACCCAACTAAGCGTCCAACTAGGCGCATATTTGGATGCACACCTGGATGGACAGCCTGGACACACTTGTTCAATCCAATGGAACTGAAGACGACAGCCTAATGCGCAGCAAAAGTATGTGAAACGCCGCTGCGGCCTACCACCCAGCGAACAAGGAAAAAGCCTGAGAGCGGGGCCTAGCCAAAAGGCCGCTCAACCTGCCATACTGCCCATGTCCCCCAAACTCCCACGGAGGCGTGAATTTAAGTCTGATCGGTGTACCGAGCACAGAGACTGAAGGAGAGAGGAACCCCTACAAAAATTCCTGGCTGAGAACAGAATCAGTCTCCAGCTGCAGGGGGAAAGGGCATATACCTTCACTGCCGTGCTCGGTTTCCTGCGCCCGCCGCCTTTCAGCTTTTTTTTGTTTTTTTAAACAGCTAAGTCCATGCCGGCTGAAAACCACCTACTGGATCAAAGCACTCATCTGAGGGAGGGATCCAAGGATATCACCACATGAATTCTCGACTGAGGGAGGGCTCATATGGTATCACCTTAGGAGAGCAGAGCAAAATAAATTTCCTTCTTTTTTTCGCCTTCTAAAACTTAAAGCAATCCCCAGTAGGGAGGTGCATGTCCACCATTTTGTCCACCATCTGCTGGAGACGGAGAATACTGGCGGGTTGATGTCACTCCAGGGGAATATATACTGTGATGTCAGCTTTGCTCTGTCTCCATCTGCTGGTAGAGGTGCTTAACCCACTGGTTTGGATTCACCTGTCTGTACACTAAGAAACAGTTTTTTTACACACATAATACTGTTTCATGCGCGTAAATTGCTTTGGAAATCAGGCCATAAGAGGATAATTCTCTTGCATTGCGAATAACTTATCTGGCAAATATGTCCATAAGTTACATCAGATTTCAAAGGGAACATATGTGCATGCAATTCACTTTCAAAATTATCTCGTGGAAGTACCCATGAACTTTTTAAAATTGAAAAGTATGCATGTAAGTGAAAATTCTGCCCACAAGCAAGCCCTCTCTCTCCCACCATGAATGCATTTGTACAGTTTGGGCAGGCAATTTCATAAAAACCCCATTTGTGCACAAAAAACGCTGCTTAACACAGAGAAATACACTTGAAAATGACTCCCTGAATGGACTGTCCAAAGAGCTGAGATGAATATACAAATCAGGAAAGCAGACAAATTTCAGGAAAACAATGTCATTACCTACCTTTAACTGTCTGCTCCAAATTTTCCAAGTAAAACTTGTATTGACTCACTAAACCTTCTTCAAATTCTCGAAGTTTCTGAGTTTCTTTTTTAACCTGAAAGTGCACCATACATAATTTTAATTTAATTTTTTTAAATAGCTTTTAATTAAACATTAAAATGCAAACAAGCATTTAGGGCCTGATTTAATAAGGCATTTAAGAAAAAAAAATCTTGAAGGTCAACACATAAGAGCAGAAGATATGCCATACTGGGTCAGACCAAGGGTCCATCAAGCCCAGTATCCTCTCTCCAACAGTGGCCAATCCAAGTCACAATTACCTGGCAAGTACCCAAACATTAGATAGATCTCAGGCTACTATTGCTTATTAATTAATAGCATATCCAGACTTTTTTTAAACCCAGTTATACTAACTGCCGTAACCACATCCTCTGGCAATGAATTCCAGAGTTTAACTATGCGCTGAGTGAAAAAGAATTTTCTTTTATTTATTTTAAATGAGTTACTAGCTAACTTCATGGCGTGCCCACAGTCCTTCTATTAAATGAGAGAGTAAATAATCGATTTACATTAAATTGTTTAAGTCCTTTCATGATTTTGTAGACCTCTATCATATCCCCCCCTCAGTTGTCTCTTCTCCAAACTAATCAGCCCTAACTTCCTTAGCCTTTCCTCATACAGCAGCCGTTCCATGCCACTTATTTTGGTAGCCCTTCTCAGCACTTTCTCCAGTGCAACTATATCTTTTTTGAGATGTGGCAATCAGAATTGCACACAGTATTCAAGATGCGTTCTCACCATGGAGCAATACAGAGGCATTATGACATCCATTGTTTTATTTGCCATTCCCTTAATAATTCTTAACATTGTTTACTTTTTTGATCGATCTTGGTTGCTCCCTGACGACTGATGTAAGCCACAGTAGGTGCATTGTCCGATATTATCAGGACCAATCGACCTTGCAGCCTGTCGCCTAACTGCAAAACAGGCCAAGCGGATCGCCATGGCTTCCAGCACATTGATGTTCCAGAGAGATCCAGCGCCCTTGCACAGTCAGCTCCTGTTAGTGAGCTCCCCAACCATGAAGGCTCACATCTATTGTCAGTACTAGCGAGTCCGGTGGTGCTAGGGAAACTCCCTTCCTTAGATGATCTGCCTGTAGCCTTCACCACAATTGTGGGGAGACCTCCATTGGGTGGTGGAGCCAAATCAAATAGTCTTGAGACTGGGGGTTCCACCAAGACAGCAGGGAGCACTGGAAAAGACGCATATGTGACCTCGCCCATGGAACCACTTCCAGGGCTGCTGCCATTAAACCAAGTACTTACAGGTAGGACCATACGGTCGGGTGCAAAGTGTTCAAAGACGAAGCTGTGCCATCAACTTCTGAAAATGAGCTACTGGCAGGAAAACCTTGCCCTGCTCCATGTCAAACCAAACCCTAAGGTATTCCAACAACTGAGCAGGCTGAAAACTGCTCTTGGCCACCCAGCCAAGATCCTGCAACAGGGAAATCACCAGGCAGGTTTCTTCCAGCAACCTGGCTCGAATTAGCCAGTCGTCCAAATATGGGTGTACCAAAATCCCATCCTCTCTCAACTCTGCCGCAACTACTACCATTACCTTGGAAAAAGACATGGGAGCAGTGACCAGACCAAAGGGCAGCGCTCAAAACTAGTAATGGCACCCCAGAACTGCGAACCACAGAAAACGATGTTCTAATCAGATGGGATTGTGAAGATATGCTTCAGAAAGGTCGAGAGAGATCAGAAATTCCCTAAGTGCACGTCCATTATAACCGAGCGCAAAGTTTCCATGCGAAAATGTTGCACTCGCAGATGACGGCTGACACCTTTGAGATGGAATGAAAGGAGCCCTCCTTCTTGGGCACAATGAAATAAATGGAATATTGCCTGGTATTTTCTTGAGATGTGGGCAGTGGAAACATAGACCTCAGACTGAGAAGCCTTGCCAAAGTATCTTCTACTGCCTGCTTCTTCTGTGGGAACTGGCAGGGAGATTCTATGAATACGTCCTGAGGAACACTGCGAAACTCCATCATATATCCTTCTCGTATCACCTCCAGGACCCATTGATCTGATGTGATTTCGACCCACCTCTAATAGGAGAGAGAGAGAGGCGACCCCTATCTTCTGTTCCCAGGGGTTGGTCGGCAAACCTTCATTGGGAGGCTCAGGAGGTTCTACTACCCAAGCATGCACCCTTCTGGGTTGTTTGGAATGAAAGGACTGAGCAATAACAAAGGGTTGAGTCCTCTGAAAGATTGCTCCTCTATAGGGTCAAAAACACTTGGATCCTCTAGCACGACCACTCATCTCAAAGGAGCATGGTGTCTGCTTCTTAACCTCCAGGAAACGAGGAACCGGTGATTCGCCCCACTTACTGGCCAGTTTCTCCAACTTGCTCCCAAATAAGAGCGAGTCTTTAAAGGGCAATTTGAGGAGGTTAGCCTTGGAGGTCGTATCAGCTGACCAATTTCTCAGCCACAACTGATGCCTGTCCGCTATTACCGAAGCCACCCCTCTGGCGGAAGTGTGGTCCAAATCACAGCCCGCATCTGTCAAGAAGGCAGCTGTAGGCTCCATAACTGCCCTGGAGTTTATCCCAGAGTCACTTACCTCCTGGGAAAGAAGTAAACAAGAGCGAGCCACCAGAGAACAAAAGAACTTATCTGCATTGTCATTGCCGCAGCTTCAAATGCTTGTTTAAGGATAGACTCAATCCTTCTATAATGAACATCCTTCAAGGCCGCTCCTCCTTCCATAGGAATAGTGGTCCGTTTGGAGACTGCAGGATCCAGATGGTACAGGTCTTCCAAAACCCGACCCCCTTTGAAATTAGCCTCTGGGGCACCCCACTCAAGATCAATCAATTCTTGAATGGCCTCCATCTCAGGGGAAAAACGAGAATCTTTATGCAAGAAAACCAAAATGGGATTTTTCTCTGTCTCAGACACGGCTTCTGCCCCAGGAACCCTGAGCATTTTCAAGGTCTGAGAAATCAGAGCTGGCAGTTCATCTCTATGAAAGAACCGTAGCAAAGTCCTATACAGTTCTAATCCTGGAGGAATTTCACCATCCTCTAGAGAGTCATTATTGGCCTCATCATCCGTGCCATCCGGATCTCTATTGGGCAGTCCCGCTGCCAATTCTGGTGCTTAAATGTAGGTCTAGGCAAGGTTCCTGCCTTCAACTCTGCCCTGGGAGCACTGGATAGGGTTGAGGACTACACACCCGAAGAAAGGATTGCAATCCCTGGAAAAATTCTACCCATGAAAATGTAGAAGTATCCATACCCAAAACCAGGAGTACCTAAGGCGTACTCATTGAGTTATTCTCCCCTGCTGAAGAACCAGTTAGGGAGTTCCAAAATCAGGCGCTCCACTTGAAACGACTTTACCCAGGCATATATCCGGCTGGGAAGAAGCAGGCTTAGTGAAATCAGAGGAAGACAATTCTCCCTGAGCCTCCAAACAGCGCTGTTACAAGTTAGCGGGCAATCCAGGCTGAGATGCCCGAATATGACAAGCAGCGCAAAGAGGAAGGCGCTTAGGTTTCTTAGGTAAAGGAGCCATTAGGCTGACAATGCACGAAGTGGCAACCGAAGGTGAGTGACGAGCTGATTATTCTCTTTTTTTTTTTTTTTTAGGGCACCCAAAAATTCTAGGCATCCAAAGTAAGTGTCCAAAAAATTAGGCATCCAACACCTAGGCCATCTAGAGACGGCAGGGAATTGGACTGATTCAAGTGAAAATCCGAGACCACTTTTGGCAAGAAGGCAGGCACAGTACACAGTTGTATCAACCCCGGAGTCACCTGTAGAAATGAGACAAGGCCTGCAGTTCAGATACTCTATGCGCAAAAAAGACCTAAGGACATGGCTTTTTAACAAGACATATACTGAATCAGAGTAAACAACGTAACCTTCAGTCTTAAGACAGCTGCTATTTCCTAATTCATTTTATCAATTTTTCAAATTTTTATTGATTCCTCTGATTTTAATTGTTCCTTTTTAGTTCTTGTTTTATCTGAGTTGTATCTTATCTATTTTATTACTATTATCTTTTGTATTTTGATTTTATTTATACTTTATAGCTGTTTTATACACACATATATATATATATATACATACACACACACACATATATACACATATATATATGTAATTATTGCTCTCTTTCTGTAAACCGTTGTGATGGTTCCTCCAAATGATGGTATATAAAAATCAATAAATAATAACAAGAAACACAATTTTCAAGGTCAGTAATCTCAAGGAAAGGGTACGCATCGGTCAAAAAATGGGGCTCGCCAAAAAATCCCAAACTAGATTAAGACTCCATAAAGGCACCGGTAACCGCCAGGGAGGATGAAGATGCTTCACTCCTTTTAAGAAACAGGCCACATCTGGGTGAGCTGACAAGAATCCACCATTCAGCTGACCTTGGAAACAGACAAGAACGGAGTGGGATCTTAACCAAATGAGGAAGAACCCCTCGATCTTCACACCAAGACTCAAACACTCGCCAAACCCCACATAGGCTAAGGAAGTGGAGAACTTTCTTGCTTGTAGCAAAGTGACGATCACTGCAGTAGAATATCCATGCTTCAGCAACTGAGCCCTCTCAAAGGCCATATCGTAAGACAAAATCAAGTCGGATCTTCGTGAAAAACATGCCCCTGCCATAGCAAATCCCTGTAAGCTGGAAGCCAGAGGGGAGAGTCCACCGGTAGTCTTCGCAAATCTGGTCTTCTGGGCCAATCTGGTACCACTAGAAGCATCATCCCCCCTGTGACTCTCAATCCTCCAAACCATTCTGTCCAACATGGGCCATGGGGGAAAGACACTACAGCCACTCTTGCACAAGGGCATCAATGCCCAAAGACATTTGATCTCTCCTGCGACTGAAGAAATGGAAAGCCCCAGCGATCCACTACGAGTTGGAACACCTCGTTTGCCGGTATATAAAAACCCTAAATAAATAAATAAAATAAGATCCAGACTCCATCTGCTGAGAAAGTTGGCTCTTACATTGCCTTTTCCTGCAATGTGCAAGGCTGAGATTTCCTGAAGACGCACCTCTTCCCATTCCATAAATTGGGATATTTCCTGCAACACCTGTTGCTCTTGATTCCTCCCTGCCAATTGATGTAAGCCACTGTTGTTGCATTGTCCAACATTATCTGGACCTCTCAACCCTGCAATCGATCGCCAAATCATAAGCATGCCAACCGGATGGCAAGAGCTTCCAGTCGATTGATGCTCCAGAGAGATTCTTCTGTACTCCAGCACCCTTGCGCTACCAACTCCTGCAGTGAGCTTCCCAACTACTGCAGTGAGTTCCCCAACCCTGTAGGCTCACATCTTTTGTGAGTACTAGCCAGTCCAGTGATCTTAGGGAAACCTCCTTAGATGATCCGCTTGTAACCACCACTGCAGGTGTATGCAGATCTCCATTGGTAGGTGAAGCCGAACTGAATAGTCCTGAGACTGTGGGCTCCCAAGAGACAGCAAAGTGCCCTGAAGAGGGGGGGGGGGGGGGGCATAAATCCAAGTACCTGTAGACAAGACCACATTGTCGGGCATATTGAATTCGTTAATAGATGCACTGTGTCATCAGCTTCTGAATACGACCCTCTGACAAGCACATCCTGCCCTGCTTCATAATCGAACTGAACACCAAGATACTCTGACTGTAATGACTGAAGTTTGCTCTTGGCCAGGGTCACCACCCAACCTCAATCCTACAACAAGGAAATCACCTTGCACGAGACCTGAAGGCTCTCTTCCAGACTCTTGGCCTAAATTAGTCTTCTAAGTATGGATGTACCAGAATCCCATCCATCAATCGACTGGAAGCTCTGCATTATGGCGGGGGTGGAAGGGATACAGAACCAAAAAGTTACTAAGGGCCAAGAGTAACAGATAAGTATGAGAGAGGAGAAAAAAAAAAGCAAAGAGTGCGAAGGCTTGCTGGGCAAACTGGATGGGCTGTTTGGTCTTCTTCTGTCTTCATTTCTATGTTTCTCAACTCTGACACTACCACCATAACCTTAGAAAAAGTTCTGGGTAAGGTGGCCAAACCAAAAGTCAGTGCTTGAAATTGATAATGCCATCCCAAAACTGTGAAATGCAGAAATAGTTGATAATCTAGCTGGATGGGAATATGAAGGTTCTCCTTGGACAAGTCTAGAAACGTCAGAAACTCCCCCAACTGTACTGTCATTATCACTAAGCATAAGGTTTCCATGCGAAAAGGAGTCATCCACAAATGACAGTTGACTCCCTTTGGATTTAGGATGGGACAAAAAGAGCTCTCCTTCTTGGGCACAATGAAAAATGGAATATCGGAGCATGTTTTCTTGAGATGTGGGCACTGGAACCAAAGCCTGCAGACTGAGGAGTCTCAACAATGTAAAAACCACTGCCTGTCTCTTCTGCAGAGTGTTGCTGTGAAACTCCAGTACATAGCCATCTCTTATCACCTCCAAGACCCACTGGTCTGACATGATCTCAACCCACCTCCGATAAAAGAGAGGCAACCCCCTATCTCCTTTTCCCGGGGGTGGGTCGGCATACATTCACTGGGAGGCTCGGGGGCTCCACTATCTGAGCCTGTGCCCCTTCTGGGCTGCCTAGGACAAAAGGACTGAGACCTACCCAAAGATCGAGCCCTCTGAAAAGTTGCTTCTCTGTAGGGTCTTTACCTGAGCTCAGCCCATCCTGGCTGGGTACAAGGTCAGTCTCTGGTTGCTGGGGGAGGGAGCAAAGACCTTCACAGCCACGCTCAGCTTACTGCACAGACTTGTCTTTCAGCTTTATATTTCTATTTTATAGCTAAGTCCATGCCGGGTGAAAAACCAGGTACCAGAGCAAGGCACTCATCTGAGGGAAGGATCCAAAGATATCACCTCAGGAATTTTTATCTGAGGCAGGGACCATAAGTTATCACCACAGGAGAGTGGGCAAATAAATCTCCTTTTCCCCTTTGAAAATTTAATTTATTTATTTTCTTAAGCAATCCTCAAGTAGGGAACATAAGAACATGCCATACTGGTTCAGACCAAGGGTCCAACAAGCCCAGCATCCTGTTTCCAACAGTGGCCAATCCAGGCCATAAGAACCTGGCGAGTACCCAAAAACTAAGTCTATTCCATGCTATTGTTGCTAGTAATAGCAGTGGCTATTTTCTAAGTCAACTTAATTAATAGCAGGTAATGGACTTCTCCTCCAAGAACTTATCCAATCCTTTTTTAAACACAGCTACACTAACTGCACTAACCACATCCTCTGGCAACAAATTCCAGAGTTTAATTGGGCTTTGAGTGAAGAAGAACTTTCTCCGATTAGTTTTAAATGTGCCACATGCTAACTTCATGGCGTGCCCCCTAGTCTTTCTATTATCCGAAAGAGTAAATATCAGATTCACATCTACTCCTTCTAGACCTCTCATAATTTTAAACACCTCTATCATATCCCCCCCTCAGCTGTCTCTTCTCCAAGCTGAAAAGTCTTAACCTCTTTAGTCTTTCCTCATAGGGGAGCTGTTCCATTCCCTTTATCATTTTGATCGCTCTTCTCTGTACCTTCTCCATCACAACTATATCTTTTTTGAGATGCGGCGACCAGAAATTTACACAGTATTCACGGTGCAGTCTTCACCATGGAGCGATACAGAGGCATTATGACAACATTTTCCTTTAAATTCACCATTCCCTTTCTAATAATTCCCAACATTCTGTTTGCTTTTTTGACTGCCGCAGCACACTGAACCGATGATTTCAATGTGTTATCCACTATGACGTCTAGATCTCTTTCTTGGGTGGTAGCTCCTAATATGGAACCTAACATTGTGTAACTATAGCATGGGTTATTTTCCCTATATGCATCACCTTGCATATATCCACATTAAATTTCATCTGCCATTTTGATGCCCAATTTTCCAATCTCACAAGGTCTTCCTGCAATTTATCACAATCTGCTTCTGATTTAACTACTCTGAACAATTTTGTATCATCTGCAAATTTGATTACCTCACTCAATTTCTTTCCAGATCATTTATAAATATATTGAAAAGTACGGGTCCCAATACAGATCCCTGAGGCACTCCACTGCCCACACCCTTCCACTGAGAAAATTGTCCATTTAATCCTACTCTCTGTTTCATGTCTTTTAGCCAGTTTGTAATCCACGAAAGGACATTGCCACCTATCCCATGACTTTTTACTTTTCCTAGAAGCCTCTCATGAGGAACTTTGTCAAATGCCTTCTGAAAATCTAAATACACTACATCTACCGGTTCACCTTTATCTACATGTTTATTAACTCCTTCAAAAAAGTGAAGATTTGTGAGGGAAGACTTGCCTTGGGTAAAGCCATGCTGACTTTGTTCCATTAAACCATGTCTTTCTATATGTTCTGTGATTTTGATATTTAGAACACTTTCCACTATTTTTCCTGGCACTGAAGTCAGGCTAAGTGGTCTGTAGTTTCCCGTATCGCCCTGGAGCCCTTTTTAAATATTGGGGTTATATTAGCCACCCCCTCCAGTCTTCAGGTACAATGGATGATTTTAATGATAGGTTACAAATTTTTACTAATAGGTCTGAAATTTCATTTTTGTGTTCCTTCAGAACCCTGGGGTCTATACCATCCGGTCCAGGTAATTTATTACTCTTCAGTTTGTCAATCAGGCCTACCACATCTTCTAGGTTCACCGTGATTTGGTTCAGTCCATCTGAATCATTTCCCATGAAAACCTTCTCCGGTACGGGTACCTCCCCAACATCCTCTTCAGTAAACACCGAAGCAAAGAAATCATTTAATCTTTCCACGATGGCCTTATCTTCTCTAAGTGCCCCTTTAACCCCTCGACCATCTAACGGTCTAACTGATTCCCTCACAGGCTTTCTGCTTCGGATATATTTAAAAAGGTTTTTACTGTGAGTTTTTGCCTCTACGGCCAATGTCTTTTCAAATTCTCTCTTAGCCTGTCTTACATTTAACTTGCCAATGCTTATGCATTATTCTATTTTCTTCTGCTGGATCCTTCTTCCAATTTTTGAATGAAGGATCTTTTGGCTAAAATAGCTTCTTTCACCTCCCCTTTTAACCATGCCAGTAATCGTTATGCCTTCTTTCCACCTTTCCTAATGTGTGGAATACATCTGGACTGTGCTTCCAGGATTGTATTTTTTAACAATGACCAACACCTCTTGCACACTTTTTACCTTTGTAGCTGCTCCTTTCAGTTTTTTCTAATTATTTTTCTCATTTTATCAAAGTTTCCCTTTTGAAAGTTTAGCATGAGAGCCGTGGATTTGCTTACTGTCCCCCCCTTCCAGTCATTAGTTCAAATTTGATCATATATTGATCACTATTGCCAAGCGTCCACATCTGCTGGAGTCAGAGAATACTGGCAGGCAGTAATGTCAGCTTTGCTCCGTCTCCATCTGCTGGTAGAGGTGCATAACCCACTGATTTTGGACCTACCTATCTGTATGCTAAGAAAAAAATGTTGGGGCGCACAATATACACGCACAATATACACGCTCCAGGCCGTGTATATTGTGTGAGTGTATTGTGTCGATAATTTAGCTACCACAGAATAAAACAGACACTCATATTGAGCATCCAATTTTATAACTCACACACAGCACACATCTCCTGGGATCCCAATGCCAAGGATGCACTAGTTATGCACAATTTATCCCTAGCATGCCCTTTTTAGCACAGCAGCTCATTTGATTATGTCGGGTGCCCAGGAGAGATAGATGTGCGCACATTGAAAATCTGGCACCCAGTTTGGATGCACATTTTTTTTGCACATAATATTGCATAGGCCCATTTGTGTTTTGCAGTTTGTGTAAGGTCCTTCCTTTTGTACTCCAAGTACTTACTTAATAAAAGTTTAACTGCCCACTAGGTGGCACTACAGCAAAATATAATACTGGTGATAAAGGAAAATTGGTTCTTACCTGCTAATTTTCATTCTGTAATACCACAGATCAATCCCGACAAGTTGGTTTTGCATCCCTACCAGCAGATGGAGTTCAGAAAACAAAATCTATGAAGCACTGCTACATATCAGAGTGTGCTCCTGCAGTCCTTCAGTATTTACCTGTACCCAAGCCAGATATTAGTCCCTAAAACTCCTTCCAAAGCGAACAGGTAACTTGGGGTTGAAGCCCCCTGAACTAGCACCCCCTATACTTCCAGAAATTCAAACAGTCTGATAACCGCTGAACTGAACCTATTTACAATCTATAAAGGTCTCTTTGAAAAATAGTTCCCCCCAAGTAACAGGAAATTCAGTCTTTCAGCAGCAACAGGGTGGGCTTCTGGATTGATCTGTGGTATTACAGGAACGAAAATTGGCAGGTAAGAACCAATTTTCCTTTCCTGTTCATACCCAGATCAGTCCAGACAATTAGGGTGCGCACACAAGCACCCCTAAACTGGGCAGGAACCCGAAAGACCCGTACAAAGAACACTCTCACCAAAAGACACAACTTCCTGTGCCTTTATGTCCAAATGGTAGGGCCTGGTGAACGTATGAAGTGAGGATCACACTGCACCCTGCAGATCTCCTAGGGAGACAGTAACTGACACTCTGCCCAAGAGGCCACCTGTGCTCTTGTAGAATGTGCTTTCAGCCCCACTGGAACCTTGCAACCTTTACAAACATAAGCTTCCTTCAGGCAATGAGAAATCGTGGCCTTTGAGGCCTTATCTCCTTTCTTTGTGCCACTAAACAGAATAAAAAGGCAATCTGAGCGACAAAAACTATTGGTGACCTCCAGATACCGTAACAATGTCTGTCGCAGATCTAAAAGATGCAATTCCCTATCCTGAGGGAAAATCCCTCGACCACTCCGGAAAGGCTGGGAGATCAAACATCTGATGAACATGAAAAGAGGACAACCCCTTCAGTAAGAAAGAAGGAACCATCCACAATGTGACTTCATCAGTAGATATCCTCAAAAAAAGGATCCCTGCACGGCAGTGCCTGTAATTCCGAAATTCTTCTGGCAGAACATATTGCCACCAGAAACACTGTCTTCAAAGTCAGGTCCTTCAGAGTCACTTAAAGGCTCAAAAGGAGCACCACAAAGCACTCGCAGAATTAAATTGAGGTTCCAATCTGGACATAACTTCCGAATCGGAGGGTGCAAATGCTTAACCCCCCCTTCAGGAATCGAACCACATCAGGATGAGAGGTCAAAGACCTCTCCCGCAACTTGCCCCTAAGGGAAACCAAAGCGAATATCTGCACAGACAACAAACTATAGGCCAGTCTGTTCAATAACCCCGCAGACAGGGGATCCAATCGCCGTTGCAAATACCACGACTCAAAAACCCTCCAGACCATGACATACACCAGAGATGGAGAGGGTCTCCGAGCCTGGAGAAGCGTGAAAATAACCTGTTCCGAATAGCCTTTCAGGTGCAACTGCCACCTCTCAAAAGCCAAGTCATGAGACAGAAGTGATCCTCCCAAACCAAAAATATGGGACCCCTGACGAAGCAGCCCTGGAAGGTGGGCTAACCTGAAGGGTCCATCTATTGCGAGATGAACTAGATCCGTGAACCACGGTTGCCGCAGCCACTCCAACTCAACAAGCACCACTGTCCCGGGATGTGCCTCTATGTGCCGCAGAATTTGACTGATGAGTGGACAAGGAGGAAACACATACAGCAGGACCTCCATCGGCCAAGGGCACACCCGAGCATCCAGGCCCACTGCGTCGACTTCTCTCCTGCGAGTGAAAAATCTTGTCGTCATTTTTTAGTTGGCCTGCATTGCCATGAGATCCAATTGCGGAACTCCCCATCTGGCACAGATGCGATCCCAGGCTTCCGGGGACAACTCCATTCCCCAAGATCCAGTTGCTGCCTGCTGAGGAAATCTGCTTGCACGTTGTCTATTCTGGTGACGTAAGAAGCCGCTATTCTTTCAATGTGGAGTTCCACCAAAGCAAACAATTGTTGAGCTTCCAGAGCCACTGCGTGACTCTTCATCCCTCCTTGATGACTGATGTACGCCACCCATCGTCACATTGTCAGAGAACACGCGAACCATCAGACCTTTGAGCCAGGGCAGGAAGGCTTCCAGAGCCCAAAGAATCACCCTTGTCTCCAGCCGATTGATAAACCAAGATGTCTCTACTCCTGACCAAAGACCTTGGGCTGATCGTCCCTGGCACACCACCCACCAACCCTTGAGACTGGCATCCTTGGTCACCACTACACAGCTGGGGCCTCCAGCTCCATTTCTTTTTTCAGGTTGGGACACGACAGCCACCACAAAAGATCATTACCAGGCACCTCATTCTCCCATTCCTGCCGGTGCTGACCGCTCCCCGCAGCCAAAGGTGCCCTGGTTCACCAGGTCCCGATTGAAGTTCCTGCTGCCCAAAACTTTTTTTTTTCAATCAACTTCATACCAAAACACATAGGGGTACTTCCCTTCAGAGTACGGCAGCTTGCAGGCAGAGACCTCAGAGGTCAAGAGGGAGCCAGTCCCCTGGCTATCAGGACCTCTGGACAGCAGCTGTCGCGCATCAGGGGTTCCCAACCCCCGGTCGCCCGGCTCCACCTATGGTATGCTCTACTAAGGAGCCTAACATCTCAAGAGGCCGCCAACACCAAAATCTCTCTTCTCTCCCTTGCTTTTCTTTTTCAATTTGTCAGACTGCAGGTTTGCACCTCTACCATCTGCTGGAGACAGAGAAATACTGAAGGACTGCAGGTGGCACTCTTGGATATGTAGCAGTGCCTCAAAGTTTTTGTTCTCTGCCTTCATCTGCTGGTAGGGATGCATCCATTACATAGGCCACTTCAGCTTCCAGCGAGCCATCTGCCTAGAATGCTCTGACGAAGTATCCTTCTCCTGTCTTCTACACCCTGCGCAAACAGGCCCGTTGCCACAGACTACCACAAATTACTACCTGGAGGCTCAAGGCCGACACCTTGAACATCCTCTTCAACTGGATCTCCAGCTTGAGATCCTGCACATTCTTCAACGCAGCTGCACCCACTACCGGGATAGTGGTCGTCTTTGTGGCTGACAATGCCATATCCACCTTAGGCGTTCCAAAGTGTCTTCCATCATCAGATATAACTTTGCCATTGCTCTGCTGACTTTTAAGCTGGCCTCTGGGGTATCCAAATGACCAGCTTCCTTGATCTTCCTGGGCAACGGAAAAGCCTTTGGAGGACTCCTTAGGTCATCAAACACCGGGTCCACAGCCACCACGTCTGAACCTTCCTGAGTAACCTTTAAACTCAGCGCATTCAAGACATGAGGGACAAGAGGCTTCAATCCCCCCTTGCGTAACAACCGGACAACCCTCAGGTCATCCCCCTCGGTTACCGGTATGTCACCTGGATCCACCATACATCCAGTGCTTCCAGATCCCCGGGTCATCCCCCAGATCATTCCACGGATCACCACCAGCCTCAAACGGATCCTCCTGATCAGAACCTTCCCTGTCCTCCGCCAGGTCCCCTGTTCCTGAGAACGGAGACAGTCCCAAGCAATACAGAAGACCTCCTGATCCTCCTGCTGGGACCACCTTGGCTCTTTTTGCGGGCCCCTGCGGCTTTCCTCCCCAAGCCCGCTTTTCCACTGCTGCACACCTGGCCAAAAATGCCTTGTGCATCAACAGAAGAAATTGCGGCGAAAAATCCTGCTGTTCCATGGGATAGGACTCATCCAATCGTTCTCCAGCCTCCCGCAGCGTCCTTAGAGGTTCCTTCACCTCCTGAGGTACATTCACTGCACAGGGCATTAAGATCTATGCGCATCTGGCCCAAGCTCCAGGCCCAACAGGCTTTGGCGCACTGTATGGCAGGTGCCATGAGGCCTACCATGTGGCTGCTTCATGATGAAAGGCTGATCGCCGCATGGGCAAGGACCGCCAAAAATAGCCCACAGTTGCTGTACAATGTGCCCCCGACAAGCACAGAGTCCCCCGGCGGCATCAGGTACTTTTACACATCCTTCCCAAGTGATCCCGGCTCAGCAGATTAACCAGCCTGCTCGCAATCGAGCTCAGCCTCAGCAGGTTTTTTTGTTTTTTTTAAATACTTTAAACAAGCAATAAAATCTAAACAAAAAATTACAAAGAAATACTTTCCTGCTGAAGCCTGCAACCCAGTCAGAGACAGTCAAGGATTGCCAACCCCCCACTCGCACAGCTCCACCTGAGGGATGGCCTACGAAGGTGCCTAACACCTCAGGGAGTGAAATCTTCTTTTCTTTCCAATCTGTCTTCCAAACTTTTTTTTTGTTTTTAAATCTCATTCAGGTTGTAGGTCTGCACCTCTACCATCTGCCGGTGACAGAGAAATACTGAGGAACTGCAGGTGGCACTCTCGGATATGTAGCAGTGCCTCAAAGTTTTTGTTCTCTGCCTCCATCTGCTAGTAGGGATGCAAAACCCACTTGTTTGGACTGATCTAGGGTACAAACAGAAATAATCAATTGCTATTCTAAGCTAATAAAAATAAGTTTCTTAGCACTCAGCCCTCAATAGGACAAGCTTTCAGCCTCATGCTATCTCTGCAGCATTCCTTCTATGTCTGTTCTGTTGGCAGTAATTCTGCTCTGTGCTGGAGTCCAAAGCACCTTGGATTGTACTAGATATGTAATAAATCTAATTTATATAGACTGGACCGAATGTTGTTTTTCTGAACATGCTGTACCTTCCACGTTCACGAATTGTGGCTTGGGAGAAACTACAAGTACAGTGTGGTGAAAATATGACCAATACAATCTAGAGCCTGCATAAATCTTTCATAAACAAATTGTGTGAGGATTTCATTTGCACTAACATGTGTGTCCTATTTTCATTTTTTTTCTTGGCATAAGAAGCAGTCCTATTTTATTTCTGGCCTGATATCCTCCAAAATAAGTATATTACCTTGGTAGCTTTTTCTGCTTCTGACAGAGGTCGGATTTTGTAGGAAGGTGCAATATCCTTGAAGACTTCCATCAGCGATACCATCACTAGTTTTCGAACTGTCACTGCCACATTTGGGTCTTGTTCCATAAGCAAAAATCGCAATTCTTTCAGCTTTTTAATCTATTTAAGAAACAATATCTTAAGCATCAAAAAGGTAATTAGGCAAACTTAGGGTCAGATGTACTAAAGGGTTTTTTTCTATTTTGTAAATATGGGAAAATGCTTACTACATCTGACCCTTGGTCATTAAAGCATTCTTCTGCTCAGTGTAATTTTTCCTTTGATTTCGATAAGTATGATAGGAAAGGCAAAGAAAATCTTGGGAGGCAGCCAGGAAGTACAAGTTGATAATAGCAATAATTATTGCTGATGTACACACTTTTTAAAACTTATGGGGAAGAAGCAAAGTTAAGATAAGGAACAGCTAAAAAATGCAAAGTATGATGAAGTGGGAGCAGAAAACAGAAAAAAGCTCAAAAAGAGAAAGGAAGACAAGAAGGGAGAAGTAATATTAAACTCAAAATGTAAATGTGCTTTATTCCAGATAGCCCAAAATTCTGCATTATTCTTTCCATGCTACCAATTTCATATAACAAAGTGCATAAAATTTAATTTTAACAAGTGATCTGTGCAGATATGACCTAATAAACAAAGCAAGTGGATATCTAGTTGGATCTTATTTAGACAGAAGATAAAACTCCAAGGATACGTCTCTGTTCACATGTACAGAAAAATTCAGATGAGCAATGCAGAGCTTTTGGATCAACTGACAAAGGATAACAGGATAAAATTACACACACTATTCTCTGGCTCAGAGAGGATGGCAGATGCCAGTGCAGCGATCTGCATCTTCCTTTCTTGTAGTTTTGTTCTCCGTCGCAGTAGTAGCTCTTCTGTGCTAAGAACAGGCAAGGATTCTTCAGTGATGGCAGTACCTGGAACACAAGAAACACGAGTCAGAATGTATCCTAGCCATCCCCCTTAGTGCTCTGCACCTATGCTCAGCAGAGATAGAAACCACAATTTTCTACCTGGGAAATATGTTAGAATAAATTATCCTGCCTCAGAATCCACAGGCGCCACTCTTTGGCGCCTGTGGATTCAGGCTATCTGGACTCAGTTAAGGAAGCTTAATCCCAACATCAACTTACCCATCAAGAATTTATAACTGCAAGTTTAAAGGAATTCACAGCTCTGACTTGAATAAAGGAATCCAGGTTCTCAAAGAAAATCTGCAGCTCAAGAAACTCTACTGTTAGCATGTAAGCGGTATAAAGAAGCAACATCACTTTTCCAATTGATTATCTATCATCTAAGAGGTCTGAATAAACAAACGGTTAGTAGGAACAGCTGAATGCCAGAGTGCTAGCAGTATAGCCACTGAATATTTCACTTCCTCTTCATCCAGGCAGGCCAGTACACACTAGTGGGTTATGCATTCCAACCAGCAGATGAAGATGGAGATCATGGACTCGCTGATGTCACTCTTATATAGCCCTGCACAGATATCAGCCTGCCAGTATTTTCTGTCTTCAGCAGAAGGTGGACATGCATACTTATTTGAGGAGGTAGACCTGCAGATACAGGGCAGGTGAACTGACGGACCTCGAGGTGAAAGCAAGCATTTCCTTCCTCAGTTGAGCATCCTGTAAGGAAAGCGTTTCAGGACAGTAGTGAGGTGAAGGCTGGTAGCTCTCTCACTCCTCTAGCAGTGATGGTGGTCTCAGTAAGGTAAGAAAGCCTTAGGCTCAACCTTTTTTTTTCTCCTTGCCTCCTTCACGGTCTGTGTCCTGCTCCCTTCCTGATGCACTGTCTGTCCTTCTCTTCCCAAGGTACTATATTTTGCAGGCATTGCAGCTGACCAAGAAAGCTTGATAAAAAAAACAAAAACACAAACCCCCCCCCCCCCCCCAAAAAAAAAACCCAGCTGCAGCCAGGAATTCAGCAGCAGTGTGGGCTATTAGGGCTGTCAAAAAGTCAATGGTGGGCAGCACATTACAGAGAAAATTCTTTTGTACTCAACACACAATTAAGCTCTGGAATTTGTTGCTGGAGGATGTAGGTAGGGCAGTGAGTGTGTCTGGTTTTAAAAAGGTTTGGATAAGTTCTTGGAGGAGACGTCCATAAACTATTAATCAAGTTGACTTAGGGAAAAACTTGATTAAAAACTTGATTAAAACTGGTGACCACAACTGTACTCAACCAAACATAAGCGCTGAATCCCAGCAATATTACAGATGCCCAGATATAGGGGTAGGTTAATGGCTCACCAGTAACCTCTTTGGGATCGAGATTCATGTACGATTAATGGCACTATTCAAGGGCAGCCATGGGCGGGATGCTGAGCCTGTCTGTCTATACTAAGGAAAACGAAATTATCAGGTAAGTAATTTCTCCATTTCCATATGGACTCAGGACCAATGGGATGTACAAATGTGACTCCCGAACAGGGAGAAAGGCTGACCGTGGTCCAGTTAGGACTGCCCTCGCAAAGGCTGCATCTTCTCAGGCTTGGACGTCCAGGCGATAGAACCTGGAAAAGGTGTGCAAGGAAGACCATGTCGCTGCTCGGCAGATGTCGATGGGAGACAGTAGCTTAGCTTCCGCCCAGAATACCGCTTTAACCTGAAGGGGTAAAGGCTTCCCTGCCTCTACATAAGCTCCCCTGATCACTTCCTTGATCCAGCGAGCTATGGTAGCTCGCGAAGCTGCTTCGCCTTGTTTCCTTCCACTGTGAAAAACAAACAAGCGGTCCGTCTTGCGCACCGGTTCTATACGTTCTACATACCGTACTAACAGCCTACTGACGTTTAAATGGCGTAGGAGGCAGTAGTCTTCCGAGTCTTTGCGTCTATCTACAGACGGTAAGGAAATGGACTGGTTCAGGTGAAACTCCGAGACTACCTCTGGCAAGAAGGAAGGGATGGTGCAAAGCTGCAACGTTCCTGGGGTCAACAGGAGGAATGGCTCCTGACATACAGTGCCTGTAGTTCAGAGATTTATTTATTTATTTATTTATTTTGCTATACCGGCTTTCATGACAGGAGTCCTATCAAACCGGTTTACATTTAACAATGTGTGTAAGGTAGCGAGAACTCAAACCACAGTAACAAGAGCATGGTTAAGAGAGTGAAATAGTTACAATAAAACAGGGAAGTAAATAACTTGGATCTGGAAAAGAAAAAGGGGGGAGATGACTGAGCAGTAAAATATTTACAGTGTAGCAAAATCAATTCCAATGTCATATTTACAGGGTAGCCGAATCGATTCCAATATAGTATAACTGTATGGCAAGTGACATTAATAACACAGTAATGGAGATGACGGAGAAGTTAGTGGTTTCTTGTTTAAATCCATTTTTTTGATAAAGTGATTGTGATGTTGGGTGAGGATTTCAATCAAGGCTTAGAAAGGCTTTTTTAAAAAGCCAAGCTTTCAGCCTTTTCCTGAACATTAGTAGGCAGGGTTCCTGTCTCAGGTCAGCTGGGATGGAGTTCCATAAAGGTGGACCTGCTGTTGAGAACGCTCTGACACTGAGTGATTTGTATTGATAAGTTTTGGCGTGTGGTACCTGAAGCGATTCTTTGTAATCGAGATGCGACAAGCCAAGCGTATCGCCACCAAGAATAGTCTTCAGCATTAACAGGCGTAGAGACAGAGCGTACAGTGGCCGAAAGGAAGGCCCTGCTAAGAAGTCCAGTACCAGAATGAGGTTCCATAGGGAGACCGGCCACTTTAAGGGTATTCGGAGGGTTTTAACTCCTTTAAGGAAACGGGCCAAGTCCAGATGTGTCGACAGGTGGGCTCCGTTCACCTCGCCTCTAAAACAGGAGAGAGCCGCCACCTGGACCTTCAAGGAGTTGAGGGACACTCCTTTGTTCAGGCCGTCCTGTAAGAATTCCAGAATCATGAAAATCTTGGTCGTCCAAGGGGGCACCCCATGTTCCTCGCACCAGGCCTCAAATATTCTCCAGATCCGCACATATGCCAGGGACATCGAGAACTTCCACGCGAGGAGCAAGGTGGCGATTACAGCCACCGAATATCCATGCTTCGTCATGCGAGCCCTCTCAAGGGCCAGACCATAAGACAAAACTGAGTTGGGTCCTTGTGAAGGATCGGACCTTGTTAGGGAAGGTCCCTGTGCGGGGAGGAGGCATAGATGGCTCTCCACCAGAAGCCTCCGCATGTCTGCATACCTTGGGCGCTGGGCCAATCCAGGACCACCAGAAGGACTAATCCTCTGTGGCGTTCAATATTGCGAATGACCTTGCCAACAGAAGCATCGGAGGGAAGGCGTACAGTAAGTCCTCCTCTGGCCAGGTCTGGACAAGGGCGTTGATCCCTTCGGAATGCTGATCTTTCTCCAATTTAAAGGTAAACTTTCTTCTTATAAAGAGTACTGTGTTCCTAATAGGGAAGACACTATCCACATCTGCTAGGAGACGGAGAGATACTGAATGGTTGAGGTCACTGTAGGGGTATATCTAGGATGACATCAGCTTTGAAACCTAACTCCGTCTCCATCTGCTAGCAGGGGAGCAAATAACCCCATTGGTCCTGAGTCCATCTGGCTACACGCTAAGAAATTCCGGACATTATGCCCTTTGGACGTGTGGTGGCATTTTCTGTGATATCTTAAGGTTACCAATGAATTTCGCAAAACATATTAGTCTCTTTCTCCTTCATGGGGGTATAAACAAGGGGGAAGCGGCTTCTCATGCTACTGTGGCTTGTTGGATTAAGGAGGTTGTCATAGCAGCTTACGTAGATGTGGGGAAGCCTTTACCAAAGCAAGTTAGAGTGCATTCGATCCGGGCGCAGGCAGTGTCCTGGGCAGAGTTGTAGTTACTTTCTCTGACAGAGATTTTTAGGGCGGCGGCGACGTGGTCTTCCCTGTATATGTTCGCCAGGCATTATTGATTAGATGTTGCAGCAAGGGGGATGCATCTTTTGCTGTCCTTTCCTCTAGGACAGGCAGGTCAGTTCACCATCCTGCCCTGGGCTGCCCTGTCGCAGCCCAGGGCGGGATGGTGTATTTGTGGTGTACTTGTAGTAACGGTACAAGGAACCCGGATAGTTTCTGGATCAGCAGAGAACCTGGTAAGTGGATTCCTTCTACAGGAAAATCCTATTTACTTACTGTTTTCCTCTGTTATCGTTGATTTAGTTTCATACAGAGTCCAATGCTTCAATTTAAAAACCAAACAAACAAACATGATTTTGTACACTAATTCTTGTTAAAGTTTGAGTTGGCTTAGTTGTCCACAGTTGGCTTTTGAAGAAAATACTGCCAGACTTATGTCTGCGCAGGGCTATAAGGGAGTGATATCAGCGAGTCAGTGATCTCCGTCTCCATCTGCTGGTTGGAATGCATAACCCACTAGTGTGGACTGATCTGCCTGTCCTACAGGAAAGGAAATTATCAGATAAGTAGTAATTTCACCATTCATTATATAAGTAGAAAACAAGATCCTCTGTTTCCTGCAGCAACTAGGAACAGATTCTGCAGCAAATGTTAAAAACAAAAGTGCTGCAGAATTCTCTATTGGAGAAATTACTTACCTGATAATTTTGTTTTCATTAGTGTAGACAGACGGACTCAGGACTAGTGGGTTTGTGCTTTTCTGCTAGCAGATGGGAGATGGAGTCAGATTTCACACCTGCAGTGATCTCAGCTCTTCAGTATTCTCTTCGAAAAGCCATTGTGGATATATATTTGCTTAAATAACTTGATTAAAACTGATTAAACTTGACTGATTTCAAAAACTGGAGACCGCCATTGTACTCAACCAATTAACACAGACACCAGACAAACTGCGGGTGTCTTGAACTAGGGATAGGCAACGGCTTACCTGTAATTGCTTAATCTCAAGGTTCGCGTCTCGAAGTTCTCCTTTTCTGGGGCAGCCGTGGGCGGGATGCTGAGTCCATCTGTCTACACTAAGGAAAACGAAATTATCAGGTAAGTAATTTCTCCATTTCCTAGTATGTAGCCAGATGGACTCAGGACCAGTGGGATGAACAAAAGCTACTCCTGGACAGGATGGGAGGCTGCCCGTGGCCCATTTAGTACTGCCCTTGCGAAGGCTGCGTCTTCTCAGGCTTGAATATTCAGGCGGTAGAACTTGGAGAAGGTGTGTAGGGAGGACCACGTCGCTGCCCGACAGTTCTCGGCGGGCGACAGCAGCTTGGTTTCTGCCCAAGATACTGCCTGGGCCCTAGTAGAACGAGCCTTAACCTGTAGCAGTAAGGGCTTTCCTGCCTCTATGTAGGCCGCCTTGATTACTTCCTTGATCCAGTGAGCTATGGTCACCCCCGAGGCCGATTCTCGATTCTTCCCGCTGTGGAGAACGAACAAGTGATCCGTTTTGTGCACCGGTTCTGATCTTTCCAGGTATCGCACCAGGAGTCTGCCGATATTTAGATGGCGAAGAAGGCATGAGTCTTCAGAGTCCTTATGTTCATTCGGAGATGGTAGGGAGATGGATTTTTCAAATGAAACTCAGAAACCACTTTTGGTCGGAAGGAGGGGACAGTGTGGAGCTGTATGGTTCCAGGAGTGAATCTGAGGAACGGTTCCGACAGGATAGTGCCTGTAGTTCGGAGATGCGACAAGCTGACATAATGCCACCAGGAATACCGTCTTCAATGTTAAGAGGTGTAGTAACAGACTGTGCATTGGTCTGAAGGAAGCCCCCGCTAGGAAGTCTAATACCAGATTGAGGTTCCATAGGGGCACCGGCCACTTTAGGGGTGGCCGAAGTTGCTTAGCCCCTTTTAAGAAACGGGTCAAATCCAGATGAGCTGATAGACGGATTGTGTTCACTTAGGTTCTGAAGCAGAAGAGGGCTGCTACTTGGACCTTGAGGGAGTTGAGTGACAACTCCTTCATACCGTCCTGTAGGAACTCCAGAATCATGGGGATCTTGGCCGTCCGCGGGAGTATCCCGCAGTCCTCGCACCAGGCTTCGAATATTCTCCAGATCCATATGTATGCCAGAGATGTTGAGAACTTGTGCGCACAGAGCAGTGTGTCAATCACAGCCTTCGAGTAACCTCGCTTCTTCAGGCGAGTCCTCTCAAAGGTCAGACCGTAAGAGAGAATAGAGATGGATCTTCGTGAAAAAGCAGGCCCTGCTGGAGAAGTCCCTGTGTGGAGATAGGCACAGAGGGCTCCCCGCAAGGAGTCTTTGCATGTCTGCGTACCATGGGTGTCTTGGCCAATCCGGGGCCACTAGTTGAACTAGTCCCCTTTCGTGTTCTATCTTGCGGATGACCTTGCCCAGTAGTGGCCATGGGGGGAAGGCGTACAATAAGTCTTCTTCTGCCCAGGTATGGACGACAGCGTCGATCCCTTGAGTGTGTGGCTTTTGTCTGTGGCTGAAGAACCTGGGGACTTGGGCACTGAGCAAGGTGGCCAGTAGGTCCATGGCTGGGAGGCCCCAGCAATTTACTATCAGTTGGAAGGCTGTGGTCGACAGCATCCATTCCCCTGAGTCCAGGCTCTCTCTGTTGAGGAAATCTGCTGTGACGTTTTCTTTTCCTGTGATGTGGGAGCCCGAGATCCCTTGTAGGTTTACCTCCGCCCATGCCATGAGCGAGTCTATCTCCAGAGACACCTGCTGGCTCCTGGTTCCTCCCTGGCGGTTGATGTAGGCAACCGTTGTAGCATTGTCTGAATCGCAGGCACGCTAGTCTGACTGCTCGAGCTTCCAAGCGGTTTATGTTCCATCCCGCCACTTCCTTGCTCCATTGTCCCTGGGCCGTCAGTTCCTGACAGTGGGCTCCCCACCCTCGTAGTTTTGCATCCATGGTGAGCATGATCCAGTTCGGTGGGGATAGGCTTACTCCTCTGCTTAGGTTATTTTCCTGTAGCCACCACTGAAGCTGAGAACGTACCTCTGCTGGTAGTTGGATGCGAATTAAGTAGTCCTGGGACAGTGCATTCCAGCGTGACAGTAAAGAGCACTGGAGTGGTTGCATGTGAGCCCTTGCCCACGGAACGACCTCCAGGGTTGATGCCATGAGCCCGAGGACTTAAAGATAGTCCCATACCTTGGGGCGTGCATTGGTCATCAATCGTTGCAATTGTTCCATCAGCTTCCTTCTCCTCGGGGGAGGGAGGAAGACATTGTTCTGTTTGGTGTCGAAACAGGCTCCCAGGTACTCTAGAGACTGAGAGGGCTGTAGACTACTCTTGGCCGTGTTCACGACCCGAGTTCTTGCAGTAGTTTCTTGACTCTGCTGGTCACCTGTCATCTTTCTTCCGAAGACTTCGCCCTGATCAGCCAGTTGTCCAAGTAAGGGTGTACCAGGATCCCTTCCTTCCTCAGTGTTGCTGCCACGACCACCATAATTTTGGAGAATGTTCTGGGGGCGGTTGCTAGTCTGAAGGGTAGCGCTCAGAACTGGTAATGGTGTCCCAGTATCGCAAAGCGTAGAAAACACTGGTGATCTTGATGGACTGGGATATGAAGGTAGGCTTCGGAGAGGTCCAGGGAGGTTAGGAACTCTCCTGGTTGTACTACCATTATTACTGAGCGAAGAGTCTCCATGCGGAAGTGATTCAAAATGCTGCAGCGAGATTTGATTCAAAATGCTGCAGCGAGATTACTGACCAACACCAGCCGCGGAAATCATATCTCACCCATCCTCAGAAACCTACATTGGCTACCTGTAAATTTCAGAATCCTTTACAAAGCAATTACCCTAATACATAAATCCATCCATCACCAACTCCATCTCAGCCTTGAAATACCCTTCAAACTTCATTCCTCCAATAGGCCAATTAGAGATAATCATAAAGGTACTTTGAATTACCCCCCAACTAAAGCCTCACGCCTTTCCTCGACCAAAGACCGAGCTTTTTCAATAGCAGGTCCATCTATTTGGAACAACATTCCGTCAAGCCTCCGACTAGAACCCTGTCTCATTACATTCAGAAAAAAACTTAAGACGTGGCTATTCCACCAAGCCTTCGAAGATCCTCCAGACAACCTTTAATCTTCTTTTTCCTCACCTGGACGTAGAAGATTAAAGTCTTACAACCATTCAAACGAAGAACTCTGGCACTTACTGATTAAAGCATCTTTTGCTTTAATCCAAATTCCTTTTGGACTATGCTTCTTTAATTATTTTTTGGCCTTTAACTTCCTTCCAGCTCTTAAGCTTCCCAAGTTTTTTACTCCTTGTTAAATGTAACTTTATCTTATTCTCTTCTCTTGTTAAATACTTTTATTTATTGCTTCTGTTATACCCTTGTTTTATGTAAACCGATCCGATATGGTTTATTTACTATGAAGGTCGGTATAAAAAAGTGTTAAATAAATAAATAAATAAATAAATAAATAAATAAATAAGTGTAGTATCCACAGATGACGACGGACGTTCTTGAGGTCCAAGATGGGTCAGAATGATCCTTCTTTCTTGGGGACGATAAAATAGATGGAATAACGCCCTGTATTTTGTTGGGGCTTAGGGACCGGAGTTATTGCCTTCAGACTGAGTAGTCTTGTCAGAGTGGTTTCTACTGCCAATCTCTTGGTGATGATACAAATTTGTCCTGAGGGATGCTGCAGAACTCCAGAGAGTAACCCTCTTGAATGATGTTTGGTACCCATTTGTCCGATGTGATCTCGACCCATCATTGGTAGAAGAGGGAAAGTCGACCACCTATTTCCTCCTCCTTTGGATGGGTTGGCCCATTCTCATTGGGAAGTATGACTGGAGCCTGTCCCCTGGCCTGTTCCTCTCTTGGTCTGTCGGTTCCGAAAGAGCTGGTACCTTCCCGGAGGGTCGAAAGTGCCTGAAACTGTGAGTTCCTGTAGGGTCGAAATCGGTGAGAGCCTCTGCCCCTGGTTATTCTGGGGGAGGGGCGCTGAGATCTTTTACCCCTGTCCTCCGGTAGCCGAGGCACTGGAGATTCGCCCCACTTGCTGGCTAACTTCTCTAATTCGCTTCTGAATAAGAGAGATCCTTTAAAGGGCATTCTTGTGAGATTTGCTTTAGAGGTTGTGTCAGCAGACCAATTCCGCATCCATAACTGTCTTCTGGCTGCCACTACCGAGGCTACTCCTCTGGCTGAGCTACGCACCAGATCTGAGCTTGCGTCCGTCATGAAGGCTGCAGCAGGTTCAGTCGTTTCACTGGTATACGTTCTGGAGTTATTTGCCTCTCTTGAGAGAAGCAAGCAGGAACGTGCCACCAGAGCGCAGCAGTAGGCAATCTGCAGTGTCATTGCTGTTGCATCGAAAGCCTGCTTAAGGATGGATTCTAATCGTCTATCCTGAGTATCCTTCAATGCAGCCCCTCCCTCAACGGGAATGGTTGTCCTCTTTGAGACAGCAAAGACCATGTCCTCCACTTTCAGGAAATGCAGGCGTTCCTTTGTTGCTGGTTCCAGAGGGTACAAGACTTCCAAAGCCCGACCTCCTTTAAAGCTGGCCTCCAGGGCATCCCACTCCAGGTCAATTAGTTCCTGTATGGCTTCCATCATTGGGAAGTAGCATGAGGCCTTACAAAGGGACACCAAAATGGGGTTCTTCTTTGGTTCCGCCATAAAGTTTGTGCCTGGAATACCCAGGGTCTTCAGAGTCTGGGAAACAAGGACTGGTAATTCATCCCTGTGGAAGAAGCAAAGCATGGTTCTGTATGGTTCCAGGCCTGGAGGGATTTCTCCTTCTTCCAGAGAGCCGCCATCATCATCTGAGGTATCCCGGTCCCCGTCCAGGAAATTCTTGGTTAGGCGAGGCATGTCTCGAGGCATTCAAACAGGGCTGGGAGGATCTTGTGCTTCCAGCAGGGGTTGAACCCGGGTTGCAGCCGGAGCTGATTGTGCCTGAACGAAGGCTTGCAGCCTCTGGAAATATTCTAGCCAGGAGAAGGTCCCTGGATCCATGTTAACCCCAGGGGGTGTCTGAGTACGGCCCCTGAGGTGCCCTCTTGTAGAGATGCCATTTCGGAGTTGCATAGATCCAAGATGCTATCGTGTGTAGTAGCTCCGGACCCATCCTCCAACAGTGAGGGACCAGGCTTTGGTCCCCCCTGGGCTTCTTTGCAATGATGCCACAGGCATGACTCCAGTTCAGGCTGTGCGGCTCTGATGTGGCAGGCTGTGCAAAGAGAGTGCCTTCTCGGCTTCTTGGACGCCGGTGCCATTGCCTCTATGTCTAGGCGCACAGGTAATGTGCGACAATATGCACGCAATTATGCACGTGAGCACAATACACGCGTCTAGTTTTAAGCGTGGCTGTGCATATAGTTATGTGCGTGGTTGTGAATGTGGCTGTGCGCGCGTTTACGTTGAAGGCGCACAGGTTGGGTGCACTGACCAACCGGCCTGCCCCGCGCATACCACAGGATGAGAAGGGAAGATGGCACCGACGCCCTTGCACGTAAGATGGCGCCCCCCCCCCCCCCCGAGGGTCTCCACATGTCCGAACCCCCTGCTCTAGCCCAACCAAGGCTGCTCAACCTGATCGGTGCTCCCTTTTACCTCGCCGGGTGGAATTGGAATCGGGATGGCACTCCGAGCCCCGGAGACCTTAGTTTAAAGTTTTTCTCTTAACTGGTCTCAGCACTTACCGATCGTGTGCTGGGATGGTTTCCAGCTGCAGGGGGAGAGGGCTTTACCTTCACCGCCGTGCTCAGATGTGCAACCGCTGCCTTTCAGCCGCTCTAAGGGCTAAGTCCATGCCGGGGTTACCGGCTACCGGACCAAGGCTCACCTCTGAGGGATATTGAAATCACCTCAGAAATTCTCAACTGGGGGAGGGACCCTTAGGTATCACTGCAGGAGAACGGGGCTCGTCTTCTTAAGGTAAATTTTGTCTTCTTGCTGTAATTTCCTAACACTGTGCTAATGTGTGGGATAGTATCCGCATCTTCTAGGAGACTGAGAGATACTGAAGAGCTGAGGTCACTGCAGGGGTATATCTAGGGTGACGTCAGCTTTGAAATCTGACTCAGTCTCCCATCTGCTAGCAGAAGAGCACATAACCTGAGTCCATCTGGCTACACACTAGGAAATTACAGAATTCACATTTTAAAATTTCTTTTTAAAAAATAAAAGTTTGCTAACTTTTCTTATGTCTGAACAATTTCTTTTTCTCATTATTCATTTTCTTTCCTTCTTACTTTTTCTTTTTTCTCTCATTTTCTCTTTTGCACCATCATCCCCCTCCGATGGCACCTCTCCTCTCACCTGCCTCCACACCTCTAATATGCCCTTTTATTTTTAATTTTATTCAGCCTTTCCTTTCCTCTCAGAATATCTCCTTCCCTCCATCTCCCAGTTTGATCCATCTTCCAGTTTTTCCTTCCTCCAGTTTCACATTTCTCCCTCGGCAATCTTCAGCTCTAGTCTTGCATCCTTCCACCCAGCCTCTCCTTGATTTATTTTATGCTTATACAATCTCCCTTCCCAATCTCCTGCTTCTGCTGCCTCACTTCTACTGTGGATGCCACGAGATGTTGCTTGTGAACCATGTAGGAGCTACAGAAGAGCAGCTGAAGTTTGTGTGTGTGGGGCGGGGGGGGGGGGAAGGGGAGGGGGGAACAGCATGCACCTCTGGGCTGAATTTTGTAACAGTATGCCAGCAACAAACTGTTATTTCGTTATAAATGGAAGCAGCATGGGAAACAGTACTGTAGTGCTACCTGCCCACAGCTAAGCAATGATAAAGAAAGACTTAAGATGGACAAGGTAGTTAGCATGTTAGCAAGTTTACCAGCCACCTTTGAGATTTATGCTCCTTTTCTCATATTCTCTGTTCCCCTTCTTTAAATGCTTATTTACAGCACTGTACCAAACAGAAATAATCCAGGTGCCTAACCTCACAGAAAGCTTTCATTGCAGTTCTTGGTCAGCTCGGTATCTCATTGTGCTTTGAATGGACAGGAGGTGGTGAGAGATTTAAAAATGGACGGGAGTAGTGGAATCCCAATCCCTAATATAAAAGTACATTATTCATGTAAAAGTATATTTATATATTACCTTGCTCTGATTCTGCTTCCTCCTCTTCCTCTTCATTCTCTTCAACAGAAAGAACTGAAAAAACAGACTGCATTAAAAATTGCACAATCCATAAAAACATAAGAAATTGCCATACTGGGTCAGACCAAAGGTCCATCAAGCCCAGCATCCTGTTTCCAAAAGTGGCCAATCCACGCTACAAGTACCTGGCAAGTACCCAAAAACTATCCCATGCTATTGATGCTAGTAATAGCAGTGGCTATTTTCTAAGTCAACTAGATTAATAGCAGGTAATGGACTTTTCCTCCAAGAATTTATTCAAACCTTTTTTAAACCCAGCTACACTAACTGCACTAACCACATCCTGTGGCAACAAATTCCAGAATTTAATTGTATGTTGAGTGAAAAAGAATTTTCTCCAATTAGTTTTAAATGTGCTACATGTTAACTTCATGGAATACCCCCTAGTCCTTCTATTATCTGAAACAGTAAATAACTGATTCACATTTACCCGTTCTAGACCTCTCATGATTTCAAACACCTCTATCATATCCCCCCCTCAGCCGTCTCTTCTCCAAGTTGAACAGCCCTATCCTCTTTAGTCTTTCCTCATAAGGGAGCTGTTCCATCCCCTTTATCATTTTAGTCACCCTTCTCTGTACCTTCTCCATCGCAATTATATCTTTTTTGAGATGCAGCGACTAGAATTATACACAGTATTCAAGGTGCGGCCTCACCATGGAGCAATACAGAAGCATTATGACATTTTCCGTTTTATTCACCATTCCCATCTTAGTAATTCTTAACTGTTTGGTTTTTTGACTGCCGCAGCAGTGGCCACTTGCCCCAACCAAGAGAAAGGCAGGTGGTGCCATTTCTCTAATTCCTGCCACATTTGTTTTCCCAATGGCAGATAATTTAAGGTAAACAAATCTTTCGGGTGTCCACTATGTAGAGTTAGAAGTGCCAGTAATAGGATTCGTTTTGTTGCACTCCAGGAAATGACTGGAAATTACCTGGTTTCTCCATGCTCTGTGGAATGATGCCTCGCTTATCTTTAATGGGCAACAGGTGAATAACTTCTTTTTCAGGCTCCAAATGCATGCGCCTTGGCATCTTCTCATATTTCTCAATCACACTCTCCTGTTTGCGTTTTCTGGCATGAACAGGTTCACTATGGAAGGAAAGTCAAATTGCTGAAATGTGTCAATTTGTAGCATGCTACAAACTAATTTTGTTAGGTTTTTAAGTTAAGCATGAACATAAGATTGCCATACTGGGTCAGACCAAAGGTTCATCCAGTCAGTATCCTGGTTTCCAACAGTGGCTAATTCAGGTCACAAGTACCTGGCAGGATCCGAAAGGGTAGATTCCATGCTGCTTATCCCAGGGACAAGAGGTGGATTTCTTTTTTTTTTCCTCAATAAACATTTTTTATTGGTGTTCATGCTGATGATCATACAGTCAATAAAATACAATGTCACAGAACAACCAATCATTTAACAGTAAATTCCCTCATCCTCCCTCCTCCCTCATGCACATTCTATCATCGCTCAGTAACAGCGACAAAAAAAGAGAACACACAAAGTGACAACGTCTGATTCAGCCAAAGAAGTATGATATATGTCCTTCAGCAGTAGAATCAATTACTCCAGTGACCAATTTCTAAAAAGAAAAGAGGAAAAAAGGACATGGTGATAGGGCATGACGAGGTCAGAAAAGGAAAATTATGTTTCTTACCTGTTAATTTTCGTTCCTGTAGTACCAAGGATCAGTCCAGACTGCTGGGTTATGTCCCCCCTCCAGCAGATGGAGTCAGAGAGAAAACTGAAAGCACCTCCCAGATATACTGGTGCGCCACCTGCCGTCCTTCAGTATAATGGATAACAAAGCAGAAGAAGAAAAGAACTCCTCCGCACACTTAGCCAAATAACCATGGCAACTGTCTAGATCAAGTAGTAAGGTAGTTAAAAAACAGTAACCTCGTGCAGAAAAGGCAAAGCGCAAACAATGCAAACACAAATAGAACGCAATGCGCAAACGAAGATAACAATAAATCTGCAGCCCTAAGGCATTCCTTCCCCGAACGAGAAAGAAGGAAAAAATTCCACTTACCTTGAGCAAAGCGGAATTGTGAGAGAAAAGGGATTCGAGCGGATTCTCCTGCGCACAAGATAGGGCGGGCGTCTGGACTGATCCTTGGTACTACAGGAACGAAAATTATCAGGTAAGAAACATAATTTTCCTTTCCCTGTACGTACCAGGATCAGTCCAGACTGCTGGGATGTACCCAAGCCGCCTTAAATGGGATGGGACCCCGAGAGTCCCGCTCGAATCACACTGCTGCCAAAAGAATCAGCCGACGGCCCACGAACATCTACTCGATAATGTCGAGCAAAGGTATGCAACGACTTCCACGTGGCAGCCCTGCAAATCTCCTGGCTAGAGACCAGAGTACTCTCCGCCCAGGAAGATGCCTGTGAACGGAGAGAGTGGGCTTTAAGCCCGTCCGGAACGGACTTACCACACCCAATGTATGTGGACGCTATCGAGCTCTTCAGCCAGCGGGCAATAGTGGTCTTGGAGGCCTGTAGTCCCTTCTTTGGCCCCTGCCACAAGACAAACAGGTGATCCGACCGCCTGAAGGCATTGGTGACCTCCAAATAGTGCAAGAGCACGCGACGAACATCCAAACGCCTCAACTCGGATCCGTGAGAAGACTTCAGCTCCGCCTCCGAGAAGGATGGTAAATCTACCGACTGATTATTTATTTATTTATTTATTTATTTTATTTTATATACCGGCAACCGTTTGCACATCGTGCCGGTTTACAAGTAACTTATAAACAAGGAATATATAGGCGAGGCCTTTACAAAGAACAATATGTAACACAGTAACAAAGCAGATTAACGTGAAAAGCCGACACAACCTTAGGCAAGAACGAAGGAACCGTACGTAACGACACCCCGGAGTCAGAAATGCGCAAGAACGGCTCTCTACACGAAAGCGCCTGCAGCTCCGATACGCGACGGGCAGAAGCGATGGCCACTAAGAACACTGTCTTGAGGGTGAGATCCTTTAAGGAGGCTCGCCGCAGCGGCTCAAAGGGCGCGACCGTGAGGCCCTTGAGTACCAAATTCAAGCTCCAGGAAGGACAAGGGGCTCTGAGAGGAGGACGCAAGTTTCGAACACCGCGCAAGAATCTGGCCACGTCCGGATGACATGCGAGAGAGGATCCTTCAATCTTTCCTCTCAAACAACCCAGAGCCGCCACCTGGACTCTCAGAGAACTGTAAGCTAAACCCTTCTTCAGACCATCCTGTAGAAAAGTAAGGATATCCGGTATCTCTGCACGACGAGGCTGAACTCGGGCGGTCGCACACCAGGAGTCAAACACTTTCCACACTCTGGCATAAGCAAGCGTGGTAGAAGGTCTCCGCGCGCGAAGCAAGGTAGAAATAACCGGTTCCGAATAACCTTTCTTTCTCAACCACCTCCGTTCATAAGCCAAGCCGCCAGACAAAAGCGATCCGCTAGATCGAAAAATACCGGTCCTTGACGAAGAAGGTTCGGAAGGTGGCCCAACCGTAAGGGCCCGTCCCTGGCGAGATTGACTAGGTCCGCAAACCATGGTCTTCTTGGCCACTCGGGAGCCACTAGAATCACTGGACCTTGATGGGATTCTAGACGTCTTAACACCTTGCCGACTAATGGCCAGGGGGGAAACACATAGAGTAGGGTGTGACACGGCCATGGAATCGCTAGCGCATCCACCCCCTCCGATCCGTGTTCTCGCCTCCGGCTGAAGAAACGCGCTGCCTTGGCGTTTAGCCGAGTTGCCATCAAGTCCAGCCGCGGCACTCCCCATCGCCGGGTGATGAGACTCATCGCCTGGTCCGAGAGCTCCCACTCCCCGGGATCCAAGTACTGACGACTGAGATAATCCGCCTGAACGTTGTCTACGCCTGCGATGTGAGTGGCCGCGATGTGAGCCAGGTAGCGTTCCGCCCAGGCCATTAACAAGGACGCTTCGATCGCCACCTGCTGACTTTTCGTGCCGCCCTGGCGATTTATATACGCTACCGTGGTTGCGTTGTCTGACAGGACTCGAACCGCCCGGCCCCGTACCATTGGCAGAAGCTGACGCAAGGCTAGTCGTACCGCCCTGGTTTCCAGCCGATTGATGGACCAAGAAGCTTGACGAGGGGTCCACGACCCTTGCACCGCTCGTGATTGACAGACTGCTCCCCAGCCGGTCAGACTGGCATCCGTCGTCACTATGATCCAGGGGGGGGGGCTCGAGGTCCACACCTTGCATAAGATTGTCCGGAACCAACCACCACGCTAAGCTGGACCGCGCCGGCTCCAGCAGTGGCAACTGCACTCCGTAATCCTCGGATTTCTGGTCCCAGCGAGAAAGGAGAGCCCTTTGCAACGGCCGCATATGAGCAAAAGCCCACGGCACCATCTCCAGAGTAGACACCATATGCCCAATGACTTGCAAATAATCCCAGGCCGTGGGTAACGTGAGATCCAGAAGTCTCTGCACCTGAAACATCAGATGCTCCATTCTCTGCCGAGTCAGGAAAACCTTACCTACCAAGGTATCGAAACGTGCTCCCAAAAATTCCAACTGCTGACTCGGAAGCAGCTGACTCTTGGCAAAGTTGACCACCCAGCCTAGCGACTGAAGTTGCTGCACCACCGACTGAACTGCCCGGTTGCACTCGCTCTCCGATTTCGCCCGGATGAGCCAATCGTCCAGGTAGGGATGCACCAAAATTCCTTGACGTCGCAGGAAAGCCGCGACTACCACCAGAACCTTGGTAAACACCCTCGGAGCCGTAGCTAGGCCGAATGGAAGGGCGCAAAACTGGTAGTGTTCTCCCAACACCATGAATCTCAGATATCTCTGATGCCGTTCCCGGATTCCGATGTGGAGATACGCCTCGGCTAGATCCAAAGAAGCCAAAAATTCTCCCTTGTGGACGGCCGCAATAACAGACCTTAGAGTTTCCATACGAAACCGGGAAACGCGCAAGGCCTTGTTTACTCGCTTCAAATCCAGAATAGGACGGAACGTACCTTCCTTCTTTGGGACTAGGAAGTAAATGGAATAGCGGCCCGTTCTTACCTCGCCCGAGGGAACGGGTAGCACTGCTCCTAGGGCCCGTAAGTGGTTTACCGTTTGGGCTATAGCCAGTTGCTTTTCTCGAGGTCCGCAAGGAGATATCATAAAAAAGTCCCGGAGGGGCCGAGCAAAGTCCAACTCGTAACCGTAACGCACCACGTCGAGGACCCATTGATCTGACGTGATCTTGACCCACTCCTCCCAAAATAGGGACAAACGACCTCCGATTCGGGGGAAGGAGGAGTGGGTCAGCGCGCCTTCATTGCGAGGGTTTCCCGGCGGGCAATGGCTGGGAGGATCCCAATCGCTGCGGTCGCCTGCCTCGAAAGGAAGGAGACCACGATTGAGACCTCGGGCCTTGCTGTTTCTGGGAAAAGGAACCACCCCTTCCGTAGCGAAATCTGCGCTGCCCCCGGAACCGGGATCGCGCATTCCCGAAAGGTCGAAACTGACGGGGCTTGTCTTCCGGCAATTTATATACCTTATTATCCCCCAGGTCTTTGATGAGTTGATCCAATTCCTCACCGAACAATAACTTCCCTTTGAAGGGGAAGGCGGCTAGACGTGATTTAGAGGAGGCATCTGCCGACCATCGACGGAGCCAAAGTAACCGCCGAGCCGCGACTGCCGAAGACATGGTACAGGCAGAGGTTCTTAATAGATCATACAAGGCGTCCGCCGTGTAAGCGACCGCCGCTTCTACACAGTTAGCCTGCTCCGCCTCAGCAGGCGGGAGTTCCTGTGTGGTAAGCAATTGCTGAACCCAGCGGAGAGTGGCTCTCTGCACCATACTGCTACAAGCCGCTGCACGGACCCCCAGGGCCGCTATTTCAAAGATGCGCTTTAAAAGAACCTCTAACTTTCTATCTTGGAGATCTTTCAAGGCTACTCCTCCAGTGACCGGAATGGTAGTATGCTTAACCACAGCGGTAACCGCCGAATCAACGGACGGAACCTTAAAGATCTCCAAAGAATCTGAGGGCAGGGGATACAACTTATTCATTGCCCTGCTCACGCGCAGCGATGCCTCTGGAACCTCCCATTCCTTAGAAACAAGCTGCACTACCTTGGGATGTAATGGAAAAGTTTGAGGGGGGGCCCGAAGACCCGCCATAGCCACGTCCCCTGTAGACGTATCCGTGGCTTGCTGTGGTGCTGGGATCTCCAATTCCTTCAACACATGCAGGATGAGAAAATTAAGCTCGTCCTTGCCAAATAAGCGCAACACTTCGGGGTCATCTCCCTCGAGGGACCCCTGTAGGTCCGAGACCTCCGGCCCTGCGCCATCTGGAGATTCATGGGTAAAATCTTGGCCCTCCAGGCCACCCGTACCCCCTAAGGAGATATTTCCCGTTCCTACTGGAGCCACAGCTTTTCCAGGGAGCTCAGGCTTACCTGGGATAGGAGACACCCTAGGGACCTTCGCGGGAGGAGGCTCATCCGGCTCCCAGCCTGCCTCCGCCTCCAAGAATGCCTGGTGCATTAAAAGCACAAACTTTGATGAAAAAGGCACCCTCCGTTTAGCTGAGCCTGAAGGGGGAGGGGCTGGAGGAGCATCTAGTTCCGACCGACCACGTGGGCTCAAGGCAGGCGGCGAGAGAAGAGAGAGAGCCTCCTCATCTGACCCTGAATCCTCATTCTGCCGCGTGGTCAAAATGGCCGCCGGCTCCCTCACACAGGGAGGCGGGGCTGACGACCGCGCGGCAGCCAGTCTCCCCTGCCGCGCCGAAGACGACTGCAAAGTGCCGCTGCGGGCAGCGCTCGGCCCCAGGGAGGGTCCCTCGCCCCCGGGAATGCAACGGGAGCAGAGACCCTCCCTGGAGAGTCGCGCCCCCGCCTTACCACAGGGCGTACAGGCCGAAGATCGCGGCATGCCGAGATCGGGACAGCAGACGCGCCAAAGGTAAGAGTTCGCCCCGCTCCCGAAAAGCGCGCCAAACAGCAGCTCGGTAAATCGCCGGGTGACTCGAAATACACCCCCTCCGGAGTCCCTGGTGAGCGCGGCAGGCTAGGGTTTTTAAAATAGAGCACTGCCTGCAACCAGCAGGACTTATGTGACCGCGAAGGTTCCAATTTAAAATTTTTTTTTTTTTTTAATGAAAAACCCTCTTCAGCTTGTGCTGGCAAAGATACCCCTAAAGAGGGGAGGGGGGAGGGTGACCGGCCCACCGGTAAGCTCTCCCCCGAGACCAAAGGGACACTTAATCCGGGAAAACAGGGAGAGCGAAGCTCTCCACGCCTGCCTGAAAACCCTTAGAGCCCTGCTGTGAACTTAATAATTATTATTATTATTTTTTTTTAAACTAGGGAAACCCCCAGTTGATCTAGACAGTATTAACAGTTTGGTCAGAAAAAAAAAAAAAAGAGAAGAAAAAGACCTGAAGGCAAATTTAGTCAGGACAAACCGCAGGTTATGTCTCTCATCTGCTGGAGTCAGAGGAAATACTGAAGGACGGCAGGTGGCGCACCAGTATATCTGGGAGGTGCTTTCAGTTTTCTCTCTGACTCCATCTGCTGGAGGGGGGACATAACCCAGCAGTCTGGACTGATCCTGGTACGTACAGGGAACTGCATTACAACTTAAGCATGGGATTTTTGCCAATCTAAATAAGGACCCCAAGAACGCTCACCATAGACAGAATGTTCTTCTGTCTCCAGACTTTAGCAATCTCGATCCGAGCTACGATACCGACTTGCAGAATGAGAGATTGCACATCTGGGTTCTTATCATGTATAATATTATTCAAAAGAGCAGCGTCCATCTGTGCTTGTATATTATCTATGAGAATCTCAGAGAGAATAGCAGCTATTTGCTGCCAGAAATGAGAGATACATCTCCCCTCCTACCATATATGAATAAAGGTGCCCAGGACATCACAACCCCTCCAACAGAGACCACTGGAATTGGAATACAGATTAGTCTCTTTATCAGGAGAATAGTACCATCTGTACAGCATTTTGTAGCTATTCTCTACAAAGAGGAGGATATGGATGATTTGCCGATCCATCCAAAGATATCTATCCATTCTTCCTCAGAGACTTGAACTGGGAGATCCCTTTCGCAGGCTCGGATGTGAGCCAGTTTACCCTCAGTTTTAGCATTCAATAGTTTGTAAATTTTGGAAATACAGCCTTTAAGTTTAGTGGGCATAGAGCAAAATCCTTCAAAAAGTGACCTATAAGCACTCAGATGCTTACTCACTTTATTACCCCAGCAAAAGTGGTGCAATTGTTGATAAGCAAAGGATCAGAGGGGGGTAACTGCCTAGATGAACAAAGAGATTCAAATGAAATCATGTGATCCCCCTTCCAGATATGTTCAAAACGTGTAATGCCACACTTCTTCCACTCTAGAAATGTCTGAAGTAGGTGGCCGGGTGGGAAGTTAGTATTGTGAAACAAATGTGTAAGGGAAAAAAATGTGTTGCCCCCCACCAGCTTAGCTTTCCACTTCTCTCAGACGTTTAAAGTATGACGAGAGGTAGGTGTCATATTAGGACAAGTTCTCCAAGTATTTCTTGCTTGCCAGGGTGTCACAGCTAAGGGCATGCCTGACATCTGTGATTGTTCAATTGCCACCCAGTGTTTAATATCATGTACATTATGCCAGGCAATCATGGCTCGCAGTTGGGGGGGCCACGTAATACCACATAAGATTGGGCATCCCCAAGCCCCCTTCAGCTTTTGCTTTAAACAAGAAGGACTTCCTTATCGGGGGGGGGGGGGGGGCTTCCAGATAAAACTAAATACCTTCCTTTGCCATTCTCTCAGAATATTGTAAGAGATGGGAAAACGCAGTGATTGGAAAAGATAAAGTAGACATAGAAGTATATTCATCTTGACAGTGGCCACTTGGTACAACCAAGAGAAAGGTAGGTGGAACCATTTCTCTAAGTCCTGCCACATTTGTTTTACCAATGGCAGATAATTTAAGGTAAACAAATCTTTCGGGTGTCCACTTAAGTGAATCCCAAGATATTTAAGTTTGCTAGTTGCCCACCTACAGGGGTGTGGCCCCACGTAAGAAGCCAACCAAATCCAAGGAACATGAAATGTTAAGGATCTCAGTTTTATCCCACTTGATCTTAAATCCTGAGACCTGGCTAAATGCACTAAGTGTCTGTTCGACAGCCAATAAGGACCTGTGAGGATCAGTAAGCATGAACATAATGTCATCAGCGAAGAGAGAGAATTTGAAAGAGTGAGAATTCAAACAAAAGCCAGAGATATCTTGATGGCTGCGAATAGAGATAGCCAAGGGCTCTAAAAAATAGCAAAAAATAATGGAGATAAAGGACATCCTTGGCAAGTACTTCTCTCTACAGTAAAATAATCAGAGAAGCACCCGTTTACTTTGATGCACGCTCTAGGTTTTTGTATAACTTAAGTATCCAAGAGAAAAAGGCTTTACCAAATCCCATTCTCGCCAGGACGCAAAAAAGAAAGGGCCAGTGAACCATATCGAAAGCCTTTTCGGCATCGAAAGAAAGGAAAATGGAGGGAACATTATCCCTATGGGCCCACCACATGAGGTTAACCAACTTGCGAACATTATTCCCTGCTAGCCTTCCAGGAATAAAGCCCCCCCTGGTCTTGATGTATGAGTTGAGCAATACAATTATAAAGATGTCCTGCCAATATTTTAGCTAAGATGTTAAGGTCTAAGTTAATTAGGGATATGGGGCGGTATGACCCACATAACGTGGGATCACAGCCAGCTTTAGCTATAATAGTGTGCCAGCCACGTTGGAGTTGCAGGGTAACATTATTTTTTTTATTTATTTAACATTTCTTATATACCGATATCCGTTCACACATCGTATCGGTTCACAGTGAACATAAAACTTTGGGCATTGCCCTTACATATAACAAATAAAGATGGTGAACTCAGTAACATATAGATAATCTTCGGGAGGAGCCCTTAGATATAACAAGCATCAATGGGGAGATGCTGATTATAATAATTATAACTAGAACTATATACATGAAAGTGCACAGTACAGAATCAGCAGACATAAAGGCGTTCATACCAGGATATCAATCTAACAATTCACATGGGGGTTTATGTAATAGGGGGTGAAATGGAGTAGGCTTGCCGAAAGAGCCAGGTTTTAAGTTTCTTTTTGAAAATGGGGGTATAAGTCTCTATTCGAATATCATGGGGCAGTGAGTTCCATAAGGTGGGTGCGGCAAGAGAGAAGGCTCTGTTAATAGTAGAGGAGAGTTTAAAAGATTTGATAGAATGGGCATGGAGTGTTCCTTGGAGTGCTGGACGGGTGGGTCTATTGGAGGAACGGGGTGAGATGGGGGGGTTAATCCAGTTAAGGTTAGAATTTACTAGACTCTTATGAATGATCGAGAGTGTTTTGTAAAGAATTTGTGACTGTATAGGGAGCCAGTGTAGTTGAATAAGTGTGGGGGTGATGTGGTCTCTTTTTTTTGTGTTTGACAATATCCGAGCGGAGGCATTTTGTAGGAGTTGAAGGGGCTTGGTGTGTGATGCAGGAATGCCGAGTAAGAGTGCATTACAGTAGTCGAGCTTCGATAAAATAATAGCCTGGAGGACTGTGCGGAAATCGTTGAAGTGTAGTAGGGATCTGAGTTTCTTTATTGTTTGAAGTTTAAAATAGCAATCCTTTATTATGGATTTGATGAATGGTTTGAATGAGAGGTGATTATCAATAATAGCTCCTAAGTTGCGAGTCATCCAGTTGTCCAGCCATCCCTTAAAAAATTGAAAAACTTTTGTAATGGGGCCACAATAAAGGGGTCGAATTGCTTGTAGAATTTAGCCATTAGGCCGTCAGGGCCAGGTGCTTTTCCTAGCTCCAGTGTCTGTATTGCCAATAGGATCTCTGCACTAGAGATCTCCTTATCTAACTCCATTCGCATGTCCTCAGTTAGAGTAGGGAGAGATACTTTATGGAAGTAAGACTCAATTATCGTGAGCAAAATGCTCTTCTCTGCCCCATACAGGCTTTCCATAAAACTGGAGAAATCATTTACGATAAGAGTTATTAGTAAGAATGGCACCCAATTTGTCTTAATTTTTAAAACATTGTTTTGAAAAGAGATTTTTTTTTTCAGTTTGTTAGCTAAAAATTTCCCCACCATGTTACCCCTCAAAGTATTCCTGCTTAGTAATTTCCAACATATGCACCAGTTTGGCCTATTCAATCCTCATTAATTCTTCCCTAGTTTTAGATAACTGGGAGAGCATCTTTGTCAAGCCATGAGCCTGGTGCTTCTGGGATAGGTTCTGAATTGTCTGGCATAAAGCCCACACTTCCTGATCCTCTCTGCTTCTTGATGATCGAGGCTCTTAAAATTAAAAGGCCTCGCAGATAAGCCTTCAAGCAATCCCAAACAATTGTGAGAGGGGTATTCCTTATGACATTCCTAAGCAGGAAGTCTTGAATGTTAGATTATTAAAGTCAGCATCGGACAACAAGGAGTCATTGAGCCGCCAAAACCTCGTCCCTCTATCATATTGGTCAAAAGTAATATCCAGCCAGACCATGGCACAGTCCGTCCAGGCAATAAGAGAAATACCTGACCGCATTACTTTATTAAAAATGGCCTTGTCTAGTAAAAAATAATCTATTCTTGAGTGGGAGTCATGAGAGTAAGAATAAAAGGTGTAAGAGCGCCCTCCAGACATCTATCAGTTGCCAATCCTCCATGAGGTGTCTCAGTTTATTTCTATGAGAGGGAGAAATAGATGCACACCCCTTAGACGTATCTAAGGTGGGCGATCTGGCAAGAGTGAAGTCTCCCCCAATAATTAGGAGTAACATCTGGTGCAGCTTGTCAAGAAACTCACCCTGATCCTTGTTAGGGGCATAGATATTAACAGTGTATACTACTCCATTAACTGATATTTTCAGCAGAAGGTAATGCCCCATGGGGTCCTTTATACATGAAAGACAATCAAAAACAAAATTCGCTGAAAATAATATACACACCACAGCATATTTAGTATTTTTGCAGCAGGAGGCGAAATATTGATTGGGGTATTTTACAAACTTCAGTAAGGACTCATATCTGCCACATGAGTGTTACACTCCTCCAGAGGGGAGGAGTTAGCAATCTGTTATCGCTCACCCCGCCAGGAGGGCGGAGTTAGCAATCTATTCTGCTTTTCTCCTGAAAGGGGGAGGAGTTAGCAATCTGTCATGATCTGCTCCTCCAGAAGGGAGGAGTTAGCTATCTGCAGTGCTTAACTCGCCAGAAGGGCGGAGTTAGTAATCTGTTAGCGAACTGCTGTTAGATGCTCCTGTAAGGGAAGGAGGTAGCAATCTGTTATGGGTCAACGCTCCAGGGAAGAGGAGTTGGCAATCTGTTCAATGATACTCTTCTGAGGAGAGGAGCTAACAATAGGTATATTGTACTTCGCTACTGAGATAGCAATCTATCATGCCTCCGCTACAGAGTAGCGATCTGTTATATATAGGCTGCTGGCAAGTCTCATAGAAAGAGAAGGTAGCTATCTATATAATACTTCCGTAAGCGGTGTTAGTGGTCGGTAGTGGTTAGCTCCCACAGAGTGGTAGTAGTGTAAGGAATGACCACTTGGAGGAAATGGTGAATCCCTGGGCCGATGGCAGATGACAGTGCCCCCAGGAGGAGATCCTGAGAGGAACCACCGGCTAGGTTAGAATATGAAGTAAACACAAATAGTTCTTTATTAGACTGGAAGTTGGACCACCAGCGGTGGCAGTAGTGAGTCGAGGTGTCCAGTAAGGCTGAAGACTTCTGATACTGGAATATAATAGTAGATATCTGCAATGGTCTGTATGCCACAGAGAGTCTTCAGTACATTCAGGAACAGGAGCCCTAGGCGAGCACTGGTTCCAATAAACAGTCTGTAAAAAGAACTCACAATCGCTGTATATGAAATGGCTTCTAGAGTAGAAGAGAGTCTGTAAAAGATACTAGGAACATGGGCCTTCGTGGAGCGAGTACCGGTTCCTATCTGCAATCTTGCCAATGTAACTCACGATTTCCGTACCTGCGATAACGTCTTGGACGGAAGGGAGTCTTCAGAGCTATAGGAATGTAGGCCCTTGTGGAGCGAGTACCGATTCCTATGTACAATAGAACTCACTGTGTTCATGTCCGCGATCGCTTCCAGGCAATAAGGAGTCTTCTGAGTATTCAGGGACGTAGGTCCTCGAGGAGCGAGTACCGGATCCCGTCTTGGCAATCTGAAATCAAGAAGAGAGAGCAGAGCCCCCGTGAAGCGGGCACTCCTGTTAAGTTTGAAAAGGCCGAGCAGTGGAGAAGGATTCCCCTCGCTGACTCGGATCGTTGTTGCAAGTATCGTGGACTGCCGAAGCAAGTCCTGTTGGAGTTCCTTGCTAATTCATTAGAGGTTACCAAACAAAGACCTTTTAAAGTGCAAATGGATGATGTCACTACGGGGGGATGCCCCCAAGGTTCGCGCCCTTGCTGGTACAAAGTCTGGAGCGCGCGCGCCCTTACGTCATCAGGAACATGGCGGATCCATAGGGTTAAGCCAGCACGGGGACACCAGGACCAAGAGGCAGAGAGAAGCCGCGGCTGCATCTGTCCGTCAGAGCCGAAGGGAGTCGCTCCCAAGGTAGAAAGAGTGGAGCAAGGGGCGAGAAGAGGCACGAACGCAACAATGAGTTTCTGAGCAAAATTTATGTCTGCCCACAAATTCTCCAGCTCTCTGAAATATAAGTGACTCTTAAATGGAGAATTGAGCCCTTTTACATTAAGTGAAACCACACGAAAAGAGGCCATTAAAAATTAAGAATGTCAATGGGAGCTGTGATAAAGTCTGAATCCCAAAAGTAGCCATAAATTCAGAAACAAAAGGAAAGTGCCCTAGGGTATATCTAGATGAGAAGGTATTGCTATAATCCAGTGGTTGGGAAGTTTGAGAAAAGTTCTGCTCCCTTATCTGCAACTATAGATAAGGTCGACAGATGCATAAGAGATCACCGCTGAAGAATAAGAGGATGTGCAAATCTCCCCCCCCCCCCCCCCCCCCCCCCCCATGTAAACCCAAAACCAACCCTCCACCAAGACAGATCGGATCTGCAGTAACCTCCATGCAGATCTAACACTCCCATCCCGAGGGAGGAAGAGTCTCGAACCGGAAGACTTCTCTCAGGCCTAAAAAGAAGGCTGCAATAAAAGTGGGTAGCCAAAAACATTAACTGCTTCCATAACAAACAGCAGAAAGAAAGAAGGTGCTATATATGCATCAAACATTACATTCAACCCTCCAACTTGCACAATGAAAATCTTTAGGAAAGGAATAACTAGGTAATTCCTATAAGCCGGATAGCCAAGTATACCATAATTTAAGAACATTAAGTTAATGAAGTGTCCTTGACGGTGGTATGCACTCTGGAGTTCCTCTTGAGACGGCTATTGCGAGCGCCCACTCTCTGCCATTTTGGAAGCGCGTCCCTTGAATTAAAGTTTTTGTTGGGCTTTGGATGCAATACAGAGCTGGAAAAACCTCGCTCCTTCAGTGCTGGATGTCGTTTCGGATATGGAACGAATCTTGAAGGTTACATCGTACCAAGAAAAAGAAAGGCCAAAGAGATGCATCTATCTATATTTCACATTTTCCTTACAAAGAAAGGTGGTAACTTCACATTGCTCTTGATGGTTCTGCAGCGTGACCTGTGAGAGATATGTGTATACTGCTATTTCTTGGCCTCCCCCGGCCCGTGTGCCCTGTTTTCTCGTCACAGCAACCACCTTTTCTTTCATGGTGAAAATCATGAAAACATACAATGTCGTCTCTCATTCAATTGTTACTGGGCATACCCAGGGCTCTATGCACTCTGTCAAGTTTAATATCAGTAGTGGGCTCCCCTTCACCTGGATTGCCCACCTCCAGTAAATACTTGCAGAATCAATCTATTAGAGAGAGACAGTCTGCATTTGCGAAAGATTCATGAAACCCCCTAAACCGGAGGTTTCCTCAATGTGCCCTATTCTCCAGATCAGCTAGTTTTTCCTTTATGGCTTGATTTTCTTCCTGGAGTTCCACACAAGTTTCTTGTAGCTATTTGGAGGATTCGGCTTGGGCATCCACGCGGGTATCAATTTCGTCAACTCTATGGCCTCACGAAAGTTCCTCACGAAAGTTTCCAGCGTCCCCCTTATCTCACATTTATAACTTTTTAAATCTTTTCTGAGACTACAGAACTAGTCTCTGAATTCTGCACGAGTCAGGGATCATCCAATGTAATATTGAAGTTATCATCCAGGTTCGCAGCATTCACGAGGCTGTTGGAGCCGGTGCCATGACAGTCCTCCTTGCCCTCTGCAGCCTCGCTCCTCTGATAGAAAACTGCCTGAAGTCAACTGACTTGCGTTTCGCTGCCATCGCACACAGAGTCACAGCACCATCACCCACTTCGTGGAGGGAAAAACAAAACAAAACACACAAAGCTCCTGCTACATGCTGGAAGGAATTGGCAGAGAAAGAAGCTCCGTTCTCAAGCGACCATCTCCTGCAGAGACATCACTTCCTCCAAGCAGTGGATTTCTGCAATTCCACCTTAATAATGGTTTATGGACTTTTCTTCCAGGAACTTGTCCAAACCTTTGTTTAAAAAGCAGCTACACAACAGCTTTCATCAAATCCTCTGGCAACAAATTTCAGAGCTTAATTATGCATTGAGAAAAAAAATATTTTATTAGTTTTAAATAAAAAAACATAGAAACGACAGCAGAAAAGGACCAAATGGTCTATCTAGTCTGCCCAGCAAGCTTATGGTAGCATCTGCCACGCCATATAGTTCACCCCCATACTTAGTTTCCCAGACCATCAAAGACGGGGCACTTGTTGGTTGCTGTCTGAGTCCAATTCCCTGTTACTTCTTGCCGTTGAAGATGTACAACTTAGTATAACTTCACTGTGTGCCCCCTAGCCTTTGTATTTTTTGAAAGAGTAAACAATCAATGGAGAAATTACTAACCTGAGAATTTAGTTTTCCTTAGTGTAGACAGATGGACTCAGGGCCAATGGGTATTGTGCTCTCCTGATAGCAGATGGGAGACGGAGTCAGATTTCAAAGCTGATGTCAGCCTGCATATACCCGTGCAGCATGCTTAGTTCTTCAGTATTCTCCTCGAAAAGCCAGTGTGGATATATGTTGCTTGATACTTGATTACACTTGAGTATACTTGATTAACTTTGCACATGTTCAACTGATTATATATATAAAACCTTTTTGGCACTGGAGACCACCATTGTGCTGAAACAATAAACGCCGACACCTAGGTAACTGTGGGTGTCTTAACATAAAGGGTAGGCCAAGGCTTACCCGTACAGTCTGGAGAATATCAGAGGTTCTCTATTTCTGGGGCAGCCGTGGGCGGGATGCTGAGTCCATCTGTCTACACAAAGGAAAACAAAATTATCAGGTAAGTAATTTCTCCATTTCCTAGCATGTAGCCAGATGGACTCAGGACCAGTGGGATGTACAAAAGCTTACTCCCCTACCGGGTGGAAGGCTGCCCGTGGCCCACTTAGTGCTGCCCTTGCAAAGGCTGTATCCTCCCTGGCCTGGACATCCAGGCGGTAGAATCTGGAGAAGGTGTGTAAGGAGGACCATGTTGCCGCCTGACAGATCTTGGCTGGCGAAAGCCTGGTTTCAGCCCAGGAGACTGCCCAGGCCCTTGTAGAATGCACCTTGACCTGTAGAGGTACTGGTTTTCCTGCCTCTATGTAGGCAGCATTAATGACTTCTTTGATCCAGCGGGCTATGGTCGCCTGCGATGCCGCTTCCCCTTATTTCTTTCCACTGTGAAGAATGAACAGGTAATCAGTTTTGCGCAAGGATTCTGATCTCTTGAGGTATCGGACTAGGATTCTGCCGACATTCTGGTGGCGAAGGAGGCGTGAGTCTTCCGAATCTGTGTTCATCTGGTGATGGTAAGGATATGGTCTGGTTCATATGGAACTGGGAAACCACTTTCGGAAGGAAGGATGGTACTGTACGCAGCTGTATAGCGCCTGGGGTGAACCTGAGGAATGGTTCGACAGGATAATGCTTGAAGTTCGGAGATGTGCCGAGCTGAGCATATTGCGATCAAGAATGCAGTCTTTAAAGTCAAGAGGCGTAGGGACAGGCCACTTGTTGGTCTGAAGGACTCTCCTGCTAGGAAGTCTAGTACTAGGTTGAGGTTCCATAGAGGAACCGGCCACTTTAGGGGTGGCCGGAGTTGTTTAACTCCTTTCAGGAAGCAAGACACATCAGGATGAGTTGATAGTCTGATGCCATCCACTTCGGACCTGAAGCAGGCCAATGCAGCGACTTGAACCTTGAGGGAGTTGAGAGACAACCCCTTCTGCAAGCCATCCTGTAGGAATTCTAGGATCATGGGAATCTTGGCTGTCCTCGGAAGGAGGGCACGGTCTTCACACCAGGCTTCAAATTCTCTCCAGATCCGTATGTAAGACAGAGATGTGGAGAACTTGCGTGCTCGGAGCAGGGTGTCAATCACGGCTTTTGAGTAGCCGCGCTTCTTTAGGTTAGTCCTCTCAAGGGCCATACTGTAAGAGAGAATTGAGCCAGTTCTTCGTGGGAGATCGGTCCCTGCTGAAGAAGGTTCCTGTATGGCGGTAGACGCAGAGGATTCCCTGCCAATACTCTTCGCATGTCCGCGTATCATGACCTTCTTGGCCACTCCGGGGCGATTAGTTGGACTAGTCCCCTGTGGTGCTCTATCTTGTGAATGACCATGCCCAGGAGCGGCCAGGGTGGGAAGGCATACAGGAGGTCTTCCTCTGGCCAGTTCTGGACAAGAGCGTCAATTCCTTGAGACTCTGATTCTCGTCTGCGGCTGAAGAATCTGGGGACTTGGGCATTGTGACGAGTTGCTAGGAGGTCCATGGCTGGGGGACCCCATCGATTCACTATCATCTGAAAGGCTGTGTCTGCCAGCAACCATTCCCCCAGTTCTAGGTTCTCTCTGCTGAGATAATTCGCTGAGATGTTGTCTTTTCCCACGATGTGGGAGGCCGAAATCCCTCGCAGGTTTGTTTCTGCCCACTCCATGAGAGGGTCTATTTCCAGAGACACCTGCTGGCTCCTGGTTTCTCCCTGGCAGTTGATGTAAGCCACGGTTGTGGCGTTGTCCGACATGACACTGACAAACTCGCCTCGGAGTCTGTGGCTGAATCGCAGGCAGGCTAGACTGACCGCTCGAGCTTCCAGGCGGGTTTATGTTCCATTCCGCCTCTTCTTTGTTCCATTGTCCCTGGGCTATTAGTGCCTGACAGTGGGCACCCCACCCTCGCAGACTCGCATCCGTGGTGAGCAAGATCCACTTCGGTGCGGATAGGTTTACGTCTCTGCTTAGGTTTTCTTCTTGTAGCCACATTGAAGCGGATGCCGAACCTCTGTCGGTAGCTGGAGGCGAGTTGAGTAGTTCTGGGACACTGGATTCCATCGCGACAATAGGGAGTGTTGTAGTGGTCGCATATAAGCCCTTGCCCACGGAATAACTTCCAGAGTTGAGGTCACGAGGCCAAGGACTTGAAGGTAGTCCCATACCTTGGGGCAAACTGAGTTTAACAGGTTTTGCAACTGACCCATCAGTTTTCTTCTCCTTGGAGGGGGAAGGTAGACCTTGTCCAGCTTGGTATCGAACCGGACTCCCAGGTATTCTAGTGACTGGGAGGGCTCTTGGCTGTGTTCACGACCCACCCGAGTTCTTGTAGTAAGTTCTTGACTCTGGTGGTTGCGTGGCGACTCTCTTCCGGAGACTTTGCTCTGATCAGCCAATCGTCCAAGTAAGAATGTACCAGGACTCCTCCTTTCCTCAGTGCAGCCGCTACTACTACCATAATTTTGGTGAAGGTTCTAGAAGTGGTGGCTAGTCCAAAGGGTAGCATTCGAAATTGGTAATGATTGCCAAGTATCGCAAAGTGCAGGAAGCGCTGGTGGTCCTGATGGACCTGGATGTGAAGGCAGGCTTCAGATAGGTCCAGGGAAGTTAAGAATTCTCCTGGTTGCACTACCATTATAACGGAGCGTAGGGTTTCCATGCGGAAGTGTGGTACCTTCAGGTAATGGTTGACGGCCTTGAGGTCCAGGATGGGTCGTAATGTTCCTTCTTTCTTGGGAACGATAAAATAGATGGAATAGTGGCCAGTATTTTGTTGAGAATTAGGCACCAGAGTTATTGCCTTCAGGCTAAGTAGTCTTGCTAGCGTGGTTTCCATTGCCAGTCTCTTGGAGTGGGAGTGGCACGGTGATCTCATAAATTTATCTGGGGGGGATGCTTTGGAATTCCAGGGCGTACCCCTCTCGAATGATAGTTAGGACCCACTTGTCCGATGTTACTTCGACTCATCTTTGGTAGAAGAGGGTAAGTCTGCCCCCTATGTCTTCTTCCTGTGGATGGGTCTGCGTCTTCTCATTGGTGGGCATGGCCTGAGCCTGCCCCTGAGCTTCCTCCTCTCTTAATGTGTTTGTTCTGAAAGGACTGAAACCTTCCTGAAGTATGAGGTGCTTGGCACTGTGTGTTCCTGTAAGGTTTAAAACGCTGCAATCCTCTACCCTTGGTTCTTCGGGGGGGAGGAGCGCTCATATGTCCTTTTGTTCCTGTCTTCAGGTAATCGGGGTACTGGGGATTCGCCCCATTTGCTGGCTAACTTCTCCAGTTCGCTTCCGAACTGGAGAAATCCTTTAAAAGGCATTTTTGTGAGATTCACCTTGAAAGTCGCGTCAGCCGACCAGTTTCGGAGCCATAGTCGTCTTCTGGCCGCCACTGCGGTGGCGACACCCCTGGATGATGTGCGCACGAGGTCAGCGATAGCATCGGTGAGAAGGAGACCGCAGGTTCCATCGATTCTCCGGGCGTGACAGCGTCTCTGGAGAGGATCAAACAGGAACGTGCCACCAAGGCGCAGCAGGAGGCAATTTGTAGCGTCTTTGCTGAGACATCAAAGGACTGCTGCTTCCAGCCTTCTGTCTCGGGCGTCTTTCAGTGCCGCTCCTCCCTCCACAGGGATTCTGGTGCGTTTTGAGACACCGCAGATCATAGCGTCCACTTTAGGGAAGCGTAGAAGTTCCTTGGCCTTGGTTTCCATCGGGTATAGGGCTTCTAGAGCCTGTCCCCTTTAAAACTGGCCTCTGGAGCATTCCATTCCAGGTCATTCAGTTCTTTGATCGGCTCCAACATAGGAAAATAGCATGAGGCTTTACGGAGGTACACTAACATGGGATTCTTTTTAGGGTGAACCAAAATTGAAAATTATCTCTTATGTATGAACCCACGATTTGTATGAACATCAATGATGTGGTGTTGTGCTCTTTTTATTTCTAAATGCTGTGTCTTTCTTTAAACTTACTTAAATTCAACATGAAATTATTAATATTGAATTAGGGACCGTCATACCACCCACTGTGCTTTGCACTATAATGGGTCTTCTTTAATCATAGGTCCAATAAGCCCAATGTTTGAAGCAAGGGTTTTTGTTTACTTTTTTAAAATTTTTACTTAAAATGTAGAAGATATTACTTCCCTTGAATTGATGTCTGAGTCAGTGGTCCTTTTCGACGCGCATGTTTCGCGGTCCGCTGCTTCAGAGACGTTGTTCTGCTGACTCTTAGTCCAGCGCTCCTCACACCGCTCAGGAACGGGACTTGACCAACTTCCTTAGCACAGTCACATCAAATGTTGGCGACTAAATAATGAATTTAGAGTCCCTCATGGTTTCTAAAGATTAAGACACTTCAAGTTAAATCAGAATTATTACTTTGTTTGAAAAAAGAAAATGTTCCAATGTATATGTTTTACATTTTACACAGAACATAAGAACATAAGAAAATGCCATACTGGGTCAGACCAAGGGTCCATCAAGCCCAGCATCCTGTTTCCAACAGTGGCCAATCCAGGCCATAAGAACCTGGCAAGTACCCAAAAACTAAGTCTATTCCATGTTATCATTGCTAATGGCAGTGGCTATTCTCTAAGTGAACTTAATAGCAGGTAATGGACTTCTCCTCCAAGAACTTATCCACAGTGGGAACAAAATAGCTTTGAACAAACTTACTGGACCTGATGCCATTTCTCTATCTTGGCATTTAGCCGGGGACCGGCTAAATGCCGAGATAGAGAAATTTCTGGAGAAATGGTCATTTATACTAAACAAATGTTCCATGCATTGATGCTCTTAATAGTCAGTCAAGCCCGCCGGTAGCACTGGAACTCCGAGAACAAACACAAACTATGTTAAACTCTTTAAAATCCGAAATAGCCTTGGACATCTTTGACACCAGCTTACAGGAATTTAAACACAACATGAAAAATTCAAAGCAGAAGTCAAAGCTACTAAGGTCAACAAATTCCGTAGAGATGAAGGAGACTACAAAAAAGGCCCTATCTACGCTTGGCTTAACCAGGACCAAAAACCAAAACAGGTCACATTTAATTTCTCAGACAGCTCGTCAGGAAGTGATGAGGAGCACCCCGTTGGGGGATTATCAACGCCCTGCATTGAACAGGGGTCAGAGCACGGCAGAAAACGAGGATACAGAACTTATCAAAATACAGAATGGAACCAACCAAGAACAAGGTCACAGTACACAGCCAACAATTACCCTCCACAGGAAGGGCAGAAGGATTGGACTAGACTCCGCAGTCATCAATTTATCAGAGTACCCTATGACAGATTTAGAATACAAAGTGCTGAACAAGGGACTCAATTATGTTCTATCACAAAAACATGATCCGTTTCAGTTCAGATGTGATTTTCAGAAATTCATAAGACAGCTTCAATGGAATATTTATTTGTCACAAAATCCATTTGAATCCACACCGATGACTGAGTCTCTGGTCAGACCAAAATCTAAATGGAGCCCACCCCCACTGGGAGACCCTGCCATCAATTCCTTCCAGGAGTAAGTACTTCGAGAAGTGGACAAATTAGAAAAAACAAAAACACACAAATATTACAATATGACACGTGAAGAATCACAAGCTCTACATCAGTTACAACACAGAGAAGATATTATTGTCAAACCCACAGACAAGGGAGGTGCTGTGGTAGTTATCGCCAACTTGCCAACGATACCTTCCATCAACAATTAGAAGAAGATCCAAACAAACAACATTCTAGCAGAAGTCAAAGAAGTAGTAGAAAGGGGATTTGAATTGGGATACCTTACCAGCTCAGAACGTAAAATTCCTGATCAATGAGAATCCTAGAATACCCATTTGTATATAGTACCAAAAATTCACAAGACCTTGGAAAACCCCCCGGGGAGACCGAATCAGTTTTAGAACCAATTTCCATTTTTCTAGATAAAATTCTTCAACCATACATCTCAAAGTCAGCCTCCTACGTGAAAGACAGTACCAGCATGCTACAATTTTTAGACACAGTCCAATTACCTCAAGAATGTCTTTTAGTCACCTTTGACATTGAGTCACTTTACACAGTCATTCTGCAGGACCAGGCATTGATGGCAGTTACAAAAGTCCTAAAGACATATTTACATCCGAAAAGGATTCCAATAACCTACATCATCGAATTGCTTGAATTGGCATTAAATAGAAACTACTTCATGTTTGAAGAAAAATTCTATTTACAGATTCAAGGCACAGCAATGAGCGCAGCAATGGCACCAGATGTGGCAAATATCTTTGTTGCCAGTTTCGAAGCCCAACACATTGAAGGATGTAAGTGGACCCCCCAACTGAAATGTTGGAAAAGATACATCGATGATGTGTTTGTCATCTGGGAGGGCCCTGAATCAACTCTGCATGAATTCTATACCTGGTTAAACAGCCTTGATTCTTGTCTTAAATTCACCATGAATTTTCATCAACAAGAAGTTGCATATTTGGACATACTGGTTACCAGAAAAGCCAAAAATATTACTACAAGTATATACAGGAAACCCAATGATTGAAATAATTTGCTACGTTATGATAGCTTCCACCCTACCACCTTTAAAACCAATCTACCAGTGGGTCAATTCCTGCGCTTGAGGAAACTGTGTACAGATCACAGTGATTTTAAAGATCAGGCCAAACATATGGCTATCCGCTTTTTACAAGGTGGATACCCAGTAAATTGCATGAAAAAAGCCTATCGGAGGGCATTATACTTCAACAGGGAATATTTATTTTTGCCAAAAACGTCAGAGCAGGAACCGAACCCACAGACTGTCATGTTAACACATTCACTCATGTCAGCCTCTATTAGCAGAGCTATTAGGAAGCACTGGGAGGTTGAACAACAGATCCACCCTTTATTTAATCAACCCCTAAGGACTGCTTACTCTCGGGGAAGAAATATCAAAGACCACGTCATTCGTGCAAGTTGTTTTAAACCACCTGACAATCCGGAATCTTTAAAACCATGCAAAAAATGCATGCTTTGTCCACTTAAATCTTCACAAACAGATATCACCACAGTGATAGGCAAAGTAATAAAATTGCCAGATTTTACTTGCCATTCTACACATGTGGTTTATGCCATCTTTTGCCCCTGCCCATTAACATACATGGGCATGACCAAACGCCAAGTGAGAGTTTGTCTGACAGAACATAAGTGTTGTTTAAATACAGACAGATTGAAATGTGCAACCAAAGGTTCCTCTAAAGACTTTGGTCATGAATTCAAGGATAATAAGTGGACAGTATTAGAGATTGTCAATCAACACTGGAGAGGTGGAAATCGTGTGAAGAGGCTCAGACAATGCGAGCAAAAATGGATTTTTCACCTGCAAGCAGTCACCCCAAGTGAACTTAATAAAGAAATCGAATGGTTTCACTTTATGTGATTTCCCGCCGAAATCACAGGTAAACAATGGGACAGGTGAATTCATAGGATTCAACGCATAAAATCAAACTTGCTTTCAGTCGGTCCCCCGCTAAATGCAGAGATAGAGAAATGGCGTTGGGTCCAGTAAGTTTGTTCAAAGCTTTTTTGTTCCCACTGTGTAAAATGTAAAACATATAAATCGGAAAATTTTCTTTTTCCAAAAGAAAGTAATAATGCTGATTTAACTTGAAGTGTCTTAATCTTTAGAAACCATGAGGGACTCTAAATTCATTATGTAGTCGCCAGCATTGATGTGACCATGCTAAGGAAGTTGGTCAAGTCCCGTTCCTGAGCGGTGTGAGGAGCGCTGGACTAAAAGAGTCAGCAGAACAACGTCTCTGAAGCAGTGGACCGTGAAACGCGCACGTCAAAAAGAACCACTGACTCAGACATCAATTCAAGGGAAGTAATATCTTCTACATTTTAAGTAAAAATGTAAAAAAAGTAAAAAATAGCCTTGCTTCAAACATTGGACTTATTGGACCTATGATTAAAGAAGACCCATTATAGTGCAAAACACAAGTATTAACTTGGAAGCACAGTGCGTGGTATGACGGTCCCTAATTCAATATTAATAATTTCATGTTGAATTTAAGTAAGTTTAAAGAAAGACACAGCATTTATAAATAAAGAGAGCACAACACCACGTCATTGATTTATATTCTTTTTAGGTTCCAATGTAGGGTCCGTGACTGGGAGACCCCTTGTCTTCATAGTTTGGGACACGAGGGCTGGTAATTCGTCTTTGTGGAAGAATCGGAGCATGGTCTGGTATGGCTCCATCCCTTGGGGGGGGGGGGGGGGGGGGGGGAGGGGAATTTTCCCTTCTTCCAGTAAATCGGTTTCCTCCTCTGAGGTGTCTGGCTCCCCATCCGGGATGATCTTGGATAGGAGAGGCATGTCTCGAGAGCCTCAGGAGGTGCTGGGAAGTGCTTATGCTTCCGGCAGAGTTTGAGGGAAGTGGACAGCCGGGGCTGGTTGTACCTGGACAAAGGTTTGCAGTCCTTTGAAAAATTCCACCCAGGAGAAGGTTCCTGGGTCTATGTTGATGCCAGGAGGGATTGTAGTGGTAGCCCCGGAGGAACTTTCCTGTGGGGGCGCAGAGTTGGACATAGTTAGGTTCGGGGTGCCATCATCAGTGGTTCCAGATCCCGCTCCTGGCTGTGGGAGGTCTTGATTGGGCTCTCCCTGGTTCTGTTCACACTGCCGGCACTGCCGGCACAGAAGGGATTCTAATTCAGGCTGCGCAGCTCTCAAGTGGCAGGCTGGGTAAAGGAAGGGTCCCTTGGTCGTCTTGGATGGTGGTGCCATTGTTTCTGTACGTGTAGGGCTTAAAATTCCGTCCGTGCAAGAGTTATGTGCACGGATGCTCTTAGTTGTGCGTGTCGGGAGCACAAGTTATGCATGTGAAGTACGTACACACAAGTTATGCGTGCAGGCAGCAGATTTTGTGCGCGTGGCACAGTTATGCATGCAGTTGTGCATGCTGCTGTGCGAAAAACCCAGATGTGCGCGCAGTTAAGCGTGTATCCCTACGGACGCGCTCAAGTTAGGCGCCTCGGGCCTGTGGCCTGCTCCACGTGTACCGACGGCGAGGGGGGAAGATGGCGTCGATGACCCCAGCAACAAGATGGTGACCCCCCCCCAGAGAGTCTCCACGTGTGTGGCCCCTCGACTAGATCGAGGCCTAGCCAGAGGAAGGCTACTCAACCCGATTTAAACCTCGTCAGAGGAAGGTCGGTACGGCTGTTTGAGCCTTGGAGACCGGAGACTTAGAAGAAAAGGTTTCTACCTTACCTGGTCTCGGTGCTTACCGGTCGCATACCGGGCGGTCTCCAGCTGCGGGGGAGAGGGAAAAACCTTCACCGCCGCGCTCGAATCTGCACCCTCTGCCTTTCAGCCACCCTGGGGCAACGTCCACACCGGGAATCGGCCGGTAGACTATAAGGCTCACCTCTGAGGGATATCGAATCGACCACAGGAAAGTCTCGACTAGGGGAGGGACAGTTAGGTTTCACAGCAGGAGAAGCGGGGCTCTCTTCTTAAAAGTAAATTTTCTTCTTTCTTTGTAAATGTTGACACTATCCAAAAGAGCATAGTGTCCACATCCGCTATGGGAGACTGAGAAATACTGAAGAGCTAAGCATGCTGCACAGGTATATGTAGGCTAACGTCAGCTTTGAAATCTGACTCCGTCTCCCATCTGCTATCAGGACAGCACAATACCCATTGGTCCTGAGTCCATCTGGCTACACGCTAGGAAATTCATGTTTACTTGTTCCACTCCACTTAATATTTTATAGACCTCTATCATATCTACCTCAGTCTTCCCTTTTATGTTAGTATCCTTCAAAGATAATAACCAAAGAAGGAATAATGCAAATAAAGTCACATCAAAAACAAGGCAATTCCTTAAACATGAGTAAATTATCTAAATGAAGTTTCCAGTCACAGTTAACTACCTGAACCATATTAACTATGAGAAGTGACACAAAGCACAGTAAAAATAAAATTAGGTCACCTTACATTAATCCTAACTTGGATTTGTCCAACATTAGCCTCAAGCAGCTGAAGTTCTTGAAAGTAAATGGATGATACTTACCTACAAGAAAGATCTCTCGTTACAAAGGATGCCCTCTGAGCCATGTCTTTCATTATCTGCAGGTCATCATCCTCCATCATATCCAGTGGAAGAGCTTCCTCCTCCATTTCTTCTTCATCCTCTTCAACTGGGACACAGGAAGAAAAACAGCTCATATACAGACTAAAATTAGTGTTATAATATACATTTTCCTACACCAGCCTTAATTCTGATCTACAGTACAAATGAGAAAATTATGCCGAACCATGAGAAAAGGAGAACCATATCATATCGGTCACATCTGAAGTAGAGACCTAGGGGCTCATGAAAACTCTCCATCATCATCTCTGGATCAATCTCTCATTAGCCCAAGAAAAAAAGTATTGCACTTTGCAAAAAAGCAAATAGAAAAGGGTGTGGGAAGGATTTTTCATTCCCTGATCTCTATGAGTCCATATCAAGTTTGGAAGATCAGATTTTTGAATCTATAGGAATCATGTATATGTGAGGAACATTATGAGGCAGGAGCTAGGAGAGTGCTTCTAAAAAGAAGCTGAATGTAAGTCATAGAAAGTAACAATGTACTCTTTTTGCATTGTTGTTCTTAATACAGCTTTGCTCTAATGGAGCATATAGAGATCCAGTAAGCTGATGCTAGGGGACAACATTCTCTCCATGATTGTTCAGGAATAAGGAACCTAGACAAACAGAGAATGACCTCTATCGCACTAATTTATTTATTTATTTGTTGAGTTTTATATACAGTCATTCGGTAGAGCCATGCTAATAAGTGCAAAGCGAACTATACTACAGTTGTGAACATAGACTTCAATATGGATAACTTGTAAAAGGAAATATTGCAAATGGCATCTTATGAAAGATTAATTTACAAATCTGATGACAAACAAGGTTTTTCACATCTTGACAAGCCTTCTATCAAAGTTCTAAACCCAGAGAAAAATACAATTTGACAGAGGAACAATACAATCTCTTCCCAGCTTGCTTTTACCTTCATCTGTCCTCATCACTGGGAAACCAATGTGGGAATAGTGACCACATATTACATGTACCTAAAGCACTTGCCTTCTAAGGATGCAGACTGCTGAATAAGTTTCTAATTTTTCTGGTTGTCTCTTTTAGGGCCAGTAAAAAGCAGGGCAACATATTACTCCAGCACCTAAACTTTGGTGCCTGGTATCTGCTCTGGGTGAAGGAGATGACACTGGTGTCAGTGGCCAAGCATCAGTCCAGAAACTGAAGCATCTGTCAATTTCAGGGACCCGAGAAGATGCCGTCAATATCAGGAGTCCAGTATGGGATGAGAACCAGCTGCCATCACCAGCAAAACCCATACCAAAATTCTGTGGCCTGGGCTGTTCAATGTCCCTAAGCCCTGTCCTAGTGAGCCAGGTTGGGGAGAAAATGCTGGAGGGAATGAAAGAAGCTGGGAAAGGCAAAGATAGTACCTGAAAGGAGAGAGGAAACAAGCAAAAATATTTTAAAAAGACAAGAAATAAAGAATAAATAAGAAAATAAACCCCAAAATTTGTAAAACCACCACAAAATAAAGTGAAATGACTAAACAATAAGGAAAAAATTCTTTGCTTCTTTTGGTAGGTGCCTAAGTTTCCTAAATATTGTATCTCTCCTATTGTCTTTTCAATACATGAAATCTGGAAACTTAAAAGATGAATACTGAAAAAAATAAAAAACCTCATGTAAATAAATATATTTCACAAAAAAAAAACAAACCTCATGTATAATATGATCCAGCAGAAATCTGTAATGGGGTAGAATGTAGGACAAGCAGGGCAGAGGCTGATTTTTTTTTTTTTTTTTATACAATCTGAAAAGTTTCTGCAGCATTTCCTACATCTGGCAAATAATTATAAGACAACAGTCATAAAGGCCTGGGATTCTTTGTAGGCTGCGATAGTTTTTTACTGGACCAACACAAGAATTCACCAAAGGTGCTACAATACCTGAGCAGTCAAGTCCTTTCTTCAGATGCATCCTTTTCAAGAAGAGTGAGCTGAAAACAAAATACTTCTGCAGTATTTTTGTCTTCTGCAGAAAACTGCTCCAATTGTCATACAGAAGGACAACACCAGAATACATTTCTACCATGCAGAAATGTTCACATGTGATCATGTATGCAACAGATTGCACAGATCCAAGTGAGGGCCACGGGGCAGCCATGGGATTCCAGGAGTGGTCAAAGGGAGACAACAGCTGGCACATTTCTTGGTCTAGCCATTTCACAAAAAGAAAAAGTACCTGACTGTTTCTTCTTATATTTATCCAATGGAACAGGTATCCTGGCTCTTGCATCTCTCAGAGCTTCTCGGATCTGCTTCTGTTCCTTTCGATGCTTCTTGGCAGTGCTTTGCTGCTTGAACTGTTTATTCTTAAGTTTGTTTTCAAGTTTTAGTTTACTGGTTTTCAGTAACTTGCGAAAGCTTGGAACTCGTTTGGTGTTCTTTCTCTGAAAAGAAAGGTTCAAATTGTGCAACTATGTTGCATTTTAATGTGTCACACCAAAAGTGACCAACTTTAGAGAGGGAAATAGTAATACACTATTCACTCATGCACAACTTACAACCAGACTCGAGACAATATCATAGGTAAATACTCGAAAAAGATTACCAAAAAGGACCAGTGTACTTTTGGATGCAGCCAAACTATAAAAGGAATCAACAACGGAAGGGGCATACTTTTGAAAATTCTAGCTCTTCTTCAGAATCTTCTTACTGCACTTTATGTGCCTTATTGCAGTGATGTGTGATATTTTAAAATACTGCATGTTATTTCATTCCTCATATCACCAGAAAGATAAAGAGCTGCTTTGCATGCAACTATATGCAAAGCAGATCATTACTAGGGAATATCATGTTAATAAAATAAAGTGGCTTGCCTGAAAAATCGCAAGCTGCATTATTTTCATGAATATGAATTTCAACTCAGGAGTTGTAGCTCAGTTTCCCTGGGAGCATCGGAACACTAAACACATATCCCAGGGCCCGAGTGGTCCTAAGCCCTCCAGGGGTCTTGTGAGAACCCCTCAATCCCACCCCATTCCCCCTAGAGATGGCCCCAGTGCAAGAATTAAAAAAATAAAAATAAAATTGCACAGGACCTTCCCCTTTGACAAAGTACCCTCGTTTCTGGCCTCCATGGTCCCCCTGACCTCCCCATGCCATAACTGTCAAAGCCTGGCTTAGAGGTGCCCAATGAGCATCGGAAGCTCCGGGCCCTGTGCCATCCCTGAAAAAATGGGGTATAAGTTAAAAAACCAGCTGGCACATTTATTCAGGGTTGGCACAGGATCTGGAGTCTATGGGGCGCTCTGGACCCCTCTAGACCACTAGGGTTTGACAGGTATAACCTAGAAGGATTTGGGAGGAGGGCTAGGGTGAGGTGATGTCTTGAGCCCAAGAATGGGGGAATTTTGTCAAAGGGTCTGAGTTGAGAGGGGCCTGCACCTGTTTTGTTTTTTTTTTAATTCTTGCACTGGGGAGGGACAGGCATCTCACAAGACCCCCAGGGTTGTTTTTTTTCACACTTTAGAGAGGAGGGACTTCAGGCTGCTCAAACCCTTTAACAAGATGGTGTTCCCGGACTGTGGGGCCATCATGCAGAATTTGTGGGGGCTACTAACCTGAGGTATTTTCCCCCCCACATTATTTTACCGCCAGGGAAAATATATTGTGGGGTTTACTAAGCTGCGATACTCAGTAAAATACCGCAGCTTAGTAAAAGACCCCCTTGGACTGGAAGCAGATAATAAAGCTAATTGCCAATAACATTTTTGTGGCAGAAATTCCCGGTTTCATTTAATTAACATCCACATAACTCCTCATACATCCTTCACAAGACTCTGTTCAGTGAGCAAACACTACTAGCTAAAATGTACTAATGCTTAAAGTTCAAGTCTCAGCAAAAGCTCTTCAAGACAGAAGCACTTGTACCTGCATTTCCCAGAGTTTGGGTCCCAAAAGGCCTGCCTGGGATTTCAAACATGTTTGAGAAGATTCTGTCCGACCTTTTTAAAATATTTGCAGTTATGACAAAAGCATCAATACAGAGCTAGAAATAACATGTGCAACTGTCAGCTAGTGCACTAGTCAAATTGTATATTGCACCAACATGACTGGATAGGATGTACTGCTTGGAAATGAAAATGAGGATGATTTGAAAGATTGTAATATCAGATTAACATTAAAATGTGGCCTGGCATGGCTTGCGGATAATACATGAACTATAGAGAAATGTCAAAACCCTTGCATTGTAGAAGATGGAGGTGCCAATCAATAAGGGATAATAAATGTAAACAGCAGCATAATTCATACCAGGGAGCTATAAATCTTTTAATACAATTATAATGCTAGTGCTCCAGATGCTTAGATGGCATACTATTGAATAAGCTTACAGTGTTCTGCATTCAAATATTTTTGGTTTTTTTTAAGAGATTTATAGCCCGCTCACTCCAAATTTATTACTGTATTACCCTTCACCATATCATATATATATTTTTTGATTAGGTCTTCTGTGTACTCCCTTCACATTCTAAAAGGCAACATCATTAAACTTCCATTATTGTCAAAGATGAGAATCTATTTTTGAAAACCAAATGTCATAATTTCTTTAATTTTGCAAAACATATGTGCATTGTGCATAAATCAGACATATGGTAAAAAAAACATTCATAACTAATCCATTTTCTGTGTATGAGAGAGAAGCATGAATGGACAGTAATGTTGAGATTACTTACCTGATAATCTCGTTTTCCTTAGTGTAGACAGATGGACTCAGAACAAGTGGGTATAGTGTGCTCGTGCTAGCAGTTGGAGACGGATCTGACGTCAGCACGGGTACATATACCCCCACAGGAAGTGAGACAATTCAGTAATCTTCCTTGCAAAAGCTGTTATGGATATATGTGTACTGACGATCAATGAAATAGTGAAAACAGGATTCCCCTTACCGATTGATAGTAGCTGGAGACCGCCAGCATTCCCAACCGGAAGGCGTCGACACCTGGTAGAGTGGACGCACTCATGTAAGAAGTGATAAGGCTTACCTTGAATCAGTGAAACCCATGTATACTGGCAGCCGGGCGGGATGCTGAGTCCATCTGTCTACACTAAGGAAAACGAGATTATCAGGTAAGTAATCTCAACATTTCCTAGCGTGTAGCCAGATGGACTCAGAACAAGTGGGATGTACAAAAGCTTTACTCCCGGACTGGGTGGGAGGCTGCCTGAGGACCGCGTAGGACCGCCCTCGCAAATGCTGTGTCCTCCCTGGCCTGGACATCCAGACGGTAGAACCTGGAGAAGGAATGGAGGGAGGACCATGTCGCCGCTTTACATATTTCTGCAGGCGACAGCATCCTAGATTCTGCCCACGATGCTGCCTGGGTTCTGTTAGAATGAGCCTTGACTTGTAGAGGTGGTGACTTCCCGGCCTCTACGTAGGCCGCTCTGATAACTTCTTTAATCCAGCGGGCGATGGTGGGCCGAGAGGCCGCTTCTCCTTGTTTCCTGCCGCTATGAAGGACGAACAGATGGTCCGTCTTTCGTACTATTTCTGTCATTTCCAGATATCTGGGCAGCAATCTGCCGATGTCGAGATGGCGTAACAAACGCCCTTCTTCTGATTTCTTCAAACCTGCCGTGGTTGGCAAGGATATGGTCTGGTTGAGGTGAAATTGTGAGACTACCTTAGGCAAGAAGGATGGAACCGTGCGAAGATGGATAGCCTCTGGAGTGATTCTAAGAAAGGGATCACGGCAGGACAGCGCTTGTAGTTCCGAAATGCGGCGTGCTGAACATACAGCCAGCAAGAACACTACCTTCAAAGTGAGAGAACGGAGAGACAGGCCCCGAAGGGGTCTGAAGGTGGATCCCGTGAGGAAATCCAAAACTATGTTGAGGTTCCACAAAGGCACTGGCCACTTCAGTGGCGGACGAATGTGCTTGACTCCTTTCAGGAAGCGAGAAACATCCGGGTGCGTGGCAATGGTCTTGCCATCCCTCCTGGGACCATAGCAAGACAGCGCAGCCACTTGAACCTTGATGGAGCTTAGGAAGAGACCCTTCTGAAGCCCATCCTGCAGGAAATCCAAAACAATAGGGATTGTGGTCGCATGTGGATTGGTGCCGTGAGTGTCGCACCAGGCTTCAAATACTCTCCAGATCCTTATGTAGGTGAGGGAAGTGGAAAACTTGCGAGCTCGGAGGAGTGTATATATCACCGGCTCCAAGTAACCTCTTTTCTTTAGCCTAGCCCTCTCAATGGCCAGACCGTAAGAGAGAATTGAGCCGGATCCTCGTGGAGGATGGGACCCTGACGTAGCAGGTCCCTGAGAGGAGGCAGGGGAAGGGGCTCCCCTGCCAGTAGTCTTCTCATGTCCGCATACCAGGGTCTTCTTGGCCAGTCTGGTGCCACCAGAAGAACTAGGCCCCGGTGCTTCTGAATCTTGTGGATAAGGGTGCCCAGCAGGGGCCACGGAAGAAAAGCGTACAGCAGGGTCCCTGGAGGCCATGGTTGAACCAGGGCATCGATCCCGTGAGAGAACGGATCTCGCTTGCGGCTGAAGTATCTGGGTACTTGAGCATTGGACCTGTCCGCTAGTAAGTCCATGTCCGGAATCCCCCAGTGATCCACAATCATCTGGAAGGCTGTGGGCGACAGCTGCCATTCCCCCGGATTTAGGCTTTCTCTGCTGAGGAAGTCTGCCGTGGTGTTGTCCCTCCCGGCAATGTGGACGGCGGAGATGTCCTGAAGATTCGCCTCTGCCCAAGCCATCAGCGGGGCTATCTCTAGGGACACCTGTCGGCTTCTGGTTCCGCCCTGACGGTTGATGTATGCCACCATGGTGGCGTTGTCGGGATATCACTCTGACTGCTCTGTTCCTCAGTCGATGAGCAAATTGCAGGCAGGCTAACCGGACTGCCCGTGCCTCTAGACGGTTGATGTTCCACCGCCCTTGTGCGGTGAGTTCTTCGCAGTGTGCTCCCCATCCACTCAGGCTGGCATCTGTGGTGAGCAGAATCCACTTGGGGGAGGACATCTTCGACCCCCTGCTCGTGTGGTTGGCCTGCAACCACCACCGTAACTGGGTCCGCACTCTGGCTGGCAGAGGTAGATGCACGGAGTAATTCCGGAAGCGGGGGCTCCAGCGAGAGAGCAGGGAGCATTGTAGAGGTCTCATATGGGCCCTTGCCCAGGGTACCACTTCCAGGATGGATGCCATGAGGCCGAGAACCTGCAGATAATCCCAAGCTATGGGCCGGCTGGCTCCCATCAAGGACCGGAGACGCGTCTGAAGTTTTAACCTTCTCTTGGTGGTGAGACTGACTTTGTCTGCCTGGGTGTCGAACTGGACTCCCAGGTATTCCAGTGATTGGGAAGGCTGTAGGCAACTCTTGTTTAGGTTGACTACCCATCCCAGGCTTTCCAGAAGGGCGATCACCCTGTTGGTTGCCCGATGGCTCTCCTCTCGCGATTTCGCCCCGATCAGCCAATCGTCTAGGTAGGGATGGACCAGGATTCCTTCCCGTCTGAGCGCCGCTGCTACCACTACGATCACCTTGGTGAAGGTCCGCGGCGCCGTGGCTAGCCCGAAGGGCAAAGCCCGGAATTGGAAGTGGCGTCCCAGAACCTTGAAGCGTAGGTAGCGCTGATGATCCGGATGGATCGGGATATGCAGGTAGGCTTCTGACAAGTCTAAGGCCGTGAGGAATTCTCCTGGCTGTACTGCGGTCTTGACGGAGCGTAGAGTTTCCATGCGAAACCTCGGGACCCTTAAGTATCGGTTGACTGACTTGAGGTCCAGTACGGGCCGGAAAGTGCCCTCTTTCTTGGGTACCATGAAATAAATGGAATAATGTCCAGAATCCATTTCCCATGCAGGTACTGGGACTATGGCTTTCAAGGACAGGAGCCTCGCCAGGGTAGCTTCCAATGCTGCCTTCTTGTGGATTGGACAGAGAGATTCCACAAACCTGTCCGGAGGGAGATGATGGAAGTCCAGATAATACCCCTCTCGGATGATGGCGAGGACCCACTGATCCAACGTAAACTCGACCCATCTGGGGTAGAAGAGGGTTAACCTGCCCCCTATGGCTCCGTCCCCCGGATGGATCGGCTGATTCTCATTGGGAGGCGCGGCCGGGCCCTGAACCCGAGCCGGCTCCCCTTTTCTGCTGCTTGGTCCGAAAGGACTGGTTCCTGGCCTGAGGACAAGGTGCCTGGTAGCGACTCCTATAGGGAATGAAGCGTTGAGAGCTTCTACCTCTGGAAGGCCTCGGAAAGGCACGCTGGTTCCTTTTGAACCTATCTTCCGGCAGTCGAGGTACTGGAGAGGCGCCCCATGTGCTGGCCAGTTTATCAAGGTCGCTGCCAAACAGGAGAGAACCCCTAAAGGGCATTCTGGTGAGGCGTGTCTTTGAAGGAGCATCGGCTGACCACTTCCGTATCCAGAGCTGCCTCCTGGCAGCTACAGAGGATGAGACCCCTTTGGCTGTCGTACAGACTAGGTCGGATGTGGCATCCGTGAGGAACGAGAGAGCTGACTCCATGTCCGCTGCCGGAGCGTTGTTCCTGACCTGTGACAAACAGGAACGCGTCACCACTGTGCAGCAGGTTGCGATCCGCAAGGATAGAGCTGCCACCTCAAAGGTCTGTTTCAAGATGGCGTCCAGTCGCCGATCGTGAGCCTCCTTGAGGGCCGGCCACCCCCCCCCCCTCAACTGGAATAGTAGTGCGCTTGACCACAGCGTTAACCAAGGCGTCCACCTGAGGGCACGCCAGCATCTCCTTGATTGCCGGGTCCAGGGGGGTACATACCCGTCAGGGCCCGACCCCCTTTGAATGAGGCCGCTGGTGCAGCCCATTCCAAATCTATCAGCTGCTGTGCTGCTTGCAAGAATGGAAAATGGCGGGTTGTAGGACGAAGACCTTCCAGTAGAGGGTTCTGCGTAGATGGCACTGTAGTGCTAGGGCCTGTAATAGCCAACTCCGCCAGGCACTGAGATACCAGGTCGGAGAGATCTTCCTTGGGAAAGAACCGCCTCATGGTTAGATATGGCTCAATCCCAGAGGGAAGTTCCCCCTCCTCGGGGGGTTCAGACTCGTCCTCCGAGACATCAGAGTCCGCCTGAACCGGACTGCCCGGAGGCGGGTGCCCACGATAAGGGCGCGAAGGTCCAGGGGCAGGATCAGCTGGAGCAGCAGCAGGGCCTGGATGGGAAGCTGATTGCATCCGTACAAAGGCATGGATCCCCTTAAAGAGATCCACCCAGGAAATGGAAGTGGTCTCTAGTCGTCGGGGTACCAGGTCCCCCGGGATCCCAGGTTGTTCGAGACTGCCCGCTAGATCCAGGGTAGCCCCTGGGGAACTGTCAGCAAACCTTGATTGAGACTGGTCCTGGCCCGAGGCTCCCACTGCCTCCTCACATTGGGCACAAAGGGAGTCTGGCTCCTCGCTGTGCGTGACTCTAAGCTGGCATGCTGAGCAGAGGCCGAGAGCTTTCACGCCGGAATCAGGCGGCGCCGCCACAGGAGACGCCAGGGCGTTTAAATGTTCCATCGCGGCTGGTGAATGCAGGACGCCGGCGCTTAATAATAATATGCGCTCAAGAATATGCGGTCAGCAATATACGCTCAATAATACACAATATGCGCTCAATAATATGCGGTCAGCAATGTACGCTCACTAATATACAATATGCGCTTAATAATGTGCGGTCAGCAATATACGCTCAATAGTATACAATATGCGCTCAATAATATGCGGTCAGCAATATACGCTCACTAATATACAATATGCGCTCAATAATATGCGGTCAGCAATATACGCTCACTAATATACAATATGCGCTTAATAATGTGCGGTCAGCAATATGCGCTCAATAATATGCGGTCAGCAATATACGCTCACTAATATACAATATGCGCTTAATAATGTGCGGTCAGCAATGTACGCTCAATAGTATACAATATGCGCTCATCAACGGGCGCCTATCATGGGCGCTCATCATGGGCGCTCAATACCTGAACAAGGCCAACAAAATGGCGACCTCCACGGCGTGCCACATGCAGGCAACGCCGCCGATCCTCGTACCTTGGAGACCAAAAAGTAAGAGATATACGCCTTACCTGATCCTCGGCGCTTCCCAGTTGAAACCCGGGCGGTCTCCGGCTGCGGGGGAGAGGGGAAATACCTTCACCACCGTGCTTGAGGAAATGCCACCGCTGCCTCTAAGTCCACGCTGGGACCGAGGCGCCTCTCCGCCACGCCAGAGCCCTTCTCGCTCGGGGGCTAGATCCCTGCCGCGATTCGGCCACCAGACCGAGGCGTAGACCTCCGAGGGATCACGGAAATCACCCCGGGAAAATCAACTGGGGGAGGGACCCGAGGGTATCACCGCAGGAGTGCGGGGCTTGTTGTCTGTAGAAGTTTAGTAAGTAGAATATAGAAGTAGAAAGTAGTATTGGAAGACATGCTCAGCGAGCGTGCAGGCTCTCCAAACTGCTTTGGAGACAGAAATTACTGAATTGTCTCACTTCCTGTGGGGGTATATGTACCTGTGCTGACGTCAGATCCGTCTCCAACTGCTAGCACGAGCACACTATACCCACTTGTTCTGAGTCCATCTGGCTACACGCTAGGAAATTAGGTTTGAAGCTTTGATGACTGGTACTATACTGCTCACAAGTTTTAAGCTTGTGCTACTTCAACCCCTTTGTGCGCTCATTTATTTTAAATTTCCACTATGGAACACACTATCACGGGTCCGAAGGACTTCTCTCTGGCTCTCTGCTGCCTGCCTGGGTCCCCGGAACATCTTTGTCTGCCTGGCTCCCTTCTCCCCATGCAAGGCCGACATCATCCAGAGCTGCTGGCAAGTACCCATAAGGAGGTGGCCTATGGCGTGCCACCACCGGCGCACCCAAGCTGCGCGCCCCTTAGGCCCGATTTGGATTTCAGCTCAGAGATTTTGTATGTCCGACTTCTTGACTAAGATTTCTGGCTCAGAAGTACCTAATCATGGTTAAGCAGCGAGGTCAATTTCAGACTTCTCTTCTTCTTCTTGCCCTCCCCAGCAACAAACTATTCCTCAGCCTTTTACAGTTTCCTTAGGGCAAGACCACTCAGGAATGGCCCTCGCTGCAGGCACCGAAGGAGCATTGTCTGGCCTGCTAGAGAGACTGAAACAACTCTTTGCCCCGAGAATTGTACTCCCCCAGCTGCTCCAGGCTTGCAGAAAGCTTTAGACTTTGATCCACCAAGTACTTACCCGAAGTGCAAGGAATATATTCAGATACCTTGGAACAGTCGGGTGGCCATCAGCCTATTGCACCTATGCAGTATGTTTTGCAGTGTCTTGCTAATATAGACCTCGGAGATTTATGAAGGGCTATCGTGTTGTTAGAAAGGACTGTCAGTAAAAGATTAGATGATTTCTCCCTATCTGTGGACACTATTAAAAAACAAGTGTGTACATTCCCCACTGGGACGAGGCAAGATGGACATGAGAGGTTAGATGGGAAGATGCTGTCTCTGTATCTTGTATTTTACTCATAGTTTTTTGCTATGGCTCCCAAGAGGAACGGCAAAGTTTGGGTTTTCCCCGCCGATCCGGGTCACTTACCAGTCAGCAGACCATTCGGTCTTTCATGTCCACGGAGCCTTCTTCGCCTGGAGTTGTGATCCCCATTGTTAGTTTGGGTGAGGGAGGGCAAGCCAGCCAGAAGACAAGGTTTCCCTCGGCCCCGGGATCAAGACATACCACCGCCACAGAGACTAGAGGACTACTTCGGAATCGTGCTGGCGCTAGTTAATGATGCAATTCTGGCATCTGAGCGGGCAGGAACAGAGGAGATTGCCGCATCTTTGCCTACTATGGCCTGTCTGACTGCCCTCAATTCCGCTGTAAGCCCAGATAAACGAGAGTAGATATCTCTGCCTACTACTTCTCTGGCTGCTGGGGCTGGTATTTCCACTGGTGCGGAACTGGGTGAGTCACTTTCCAGGGGTCAAAAACCTGCAGTGGTAACGGTAGAAGCTAAGTGGGATCTCATGGAGCAATTCAGTAAAGTCTTGCCTGTTTCTTTCTCTAAGATGGACTCTTTTCTGATCAGATTAGATTCTCAGGTTATAAGACACTATAAACATTCAGGAGCATGGGAACCACTTGGATATCTTAAATCAAGATGTGGCCAAGATATAAATGGTTCAGATTACTATGATTTGGGACCGTTGTGTACATTCTCGAAGTATAGAGTCTTTAGAAAATTTTTCAAGTAGGTTTAACCTGCGACTTTTGAATTTTCCTAACATTATTAGTGAACTGCCTATGGTGACCTTAAGAAGATATTTTGTTGAAGTCCTAGACATTTTGCCTGATAAGTTTCCTCTAATCAACAAGATTTCCTTTTTGCCAACTTCACTTCAAATTTCCTGGTCAAGCAACACAAGATGTTAATGAATAAATACCCATGGCTAATTTGACCAAATTCTTGGAGTCATCAGGTCCAGAAATTATTGAAAGATCAACCCTCCTAATTTCCTTTGTTTCTGAATCCGACCTTAGCACTATAATGTCTTTGTACTTTAAAAATCTGAATTTCCTTTTTCATGGTCAGAAAGTAAGAATATTTCCTGGTATTTCCAGAGTCACCCGGGTAAGAAGGAGGGGCTTTCTGGCCCTAAGGAAAGACACTTTGTATTTGGGTGCCACATTTACTTTATGATACCCATGTAAATGCATGCATTGTGAAATATAGTTCTGATTTGTTTTTTTTCTCTCCTGAGCAACTTAAATCTTTTCTGAATGCTAGGAAAATGTTAACGTCTTCTCCTATTTCCACGATGTCTTAGATGTCTTGAATTTATTCAAGTAAGAGGCTCCTTTATTTGCCTCTTGCTAACGCAATTCTTTAAAAAATTACGTTTACATCTCTCATAGTTCTCTCTGCTTCTTTATTGTTAACTGTGAGGACAATTTATTGATGGTACTGCAATTTTTTGTGCTTATATAGTATGTTTTGTTTCTTGTCATCCTTGTGTTTCTGACAAAGTATTTTTATTTTTGCTTTGTTAAATAAGCAAATGTGCTTACCGTAAACGGTGTTTTCCATAGATAGCAGGATAAATTAGCCATGCTTTCTGGGTAACATCCTCTGGCAGCATAGAGTAGAGCTTTCTAAGTGTACAGAGCTTTGCTCTGTGCTTATACGCAGTGGTTTCTTGCACGAATCCATCTTCGCCTCCGTTGATATTCAAGCTATTAAGTGAAGTAATTTTTGCAGAGAGGTGGTCTAGGGAGGAGGACTGGGCCACATGGCTAATTCATCCAGCTATCTATGGAAAACACCGTTTACAGTGAGCAAACTTTTTTTCCGTCAATAAACAGGCTAAATTAGCCATGCTTTCTGGGAGACCCCAGCCCTGGGTTGCTAATGTTTGCAGGAAACCACAGTTCACTTGGTCACTCCAGAGATGCGAATGTGGTAGGGTATCAATCCGTAGTTGATGTGCACGCAACCTGCCCAGTGCGTGGACTGCCTCGACCTCCAACTGTATTACACAATACTGCTGCACCCAGCACGCTGTCTGAGGCTGCTTGCTGCTCAAGGCAGTACTGAGATGTGAAGGTATGTACAGACGACCAAATCACCATTTTGCAGAAATCCAGAAGTGGAACATTGAAGAGGTGCACCATGGATGTCACTGCAACTCTCACTTGATGTGCTTTGACTGAGTCCATAAGTTGCAAAAAAAGGGAAGAGTAGCAAAACTGAATGTAATAAGTTATCCAATTTGCTATCGTTCTTTTTGCCACCGGGAGACCCGGTACATTTGGGTTAAATGAGACAAATAGCTGAGAAGTTTGTTAAGTTGGATGCATTGTTCTCTTGTAGGAAGCCAACGCTCTTTCACAGTCCTATGTATGCAGTAATTTTTCCCTTTCATTAGTATGAGGCTTTGGACAAAATGTAGCATGATTGTTTGATTCAAGTGAAAGGCTGATAGAACCTTCGGTAAGAAGGATGGGTGCGTTCATAAGGTCACTGTCATGGTAAAACTGCAAGTAAGGGGGGTAATGAACTAATGGTTATAGTTCAGTGACTCATCTTGCTGAAATTACTGCAACCAGGAAAACTACTTTCCATATAAGGTACTTCATGACCACTGTCTCCGGTGGCTCAAATGGGGGGAGCATGAGCTTTTCAAGAATGACATTTAAGTCCCATGGAATGGGTGGCTTGGTGACTGGAGGATGGACGTAAATGAGTCCCTTCATGAACTTAGAGATCAATGGATGAGTTGAAATGGCAAACCCCCTCCTCTGCAATGTGGTATGCCGCTATCGCGCTCAAATGAACTCTAATGGAAAAGGTTGCCAGTCCTGACATGAACAATGCATGCAAATAGGAGTTCAGGGCTGCAGGAAAAAGGAACGATGTCTCTTAACCTGCACCAATTGTGGCATTTATGCCATTTTCAAGCATAGTTTTTTCTTGTTGACAGTTTCCTGTCCAAGAACAGGATATCTTGAATGCCCAGCAGCAGATTGAAATGTTCTAATACCCTCCTCTCAACATCCATGCTGTCAGATGGAGGGAGGATTGCATCAGATGTAACAAGGTGCCATCCTCCTGTGTGAGGTCTGCGCTGTTTACCAAGGGAATAATGGAAAGTTGAACTAGACAAGTGTACCATGGTTGTCTTGGCCAAGCCGGAGCGATTAGTATGAGATCTGTGTTGTCAGCTATACACTTCTGTATTATCCGAGATATTAGGGGTATCGGAGGGTATGCATAGAAAAGGTCCCTTTGCCAGGGAATGAGGAACGCATCCTGTGAATATCTCCTGGGGCTCAGGTAAACTGAGCAGAAATGGCTTAGTTTTGCATTGTGCTCCGCTGCAAACAGATCTATCCATGGTCTCCCCCACCTGGCGAAGAGGTAGTCAGATACCTACTGGTGTAGGGCCCACTCGTGGGGATGGAATATCCTGCTTAATCTATTAGCTTCTGTGTTCACAAATCCCAGCAGACAGGTTGCCCTCAATGTGATGAGGTGAGCCTCTGCTCATTATAGAATCTGGACTTCCTTCTTGCAGAGGATTCTGGAACCTGACCCTCCTTCCTTGTTTACATAGAACATTGTTAATTGGTTGTCTGTGTGTATCATTTTTTTATTTTTTTATTTATTTGTGTTTTTCTATACCGGCATTCACGGCAGTTCGTATCATGTCGGTTTACATAAAACAAGGGGGTGAGCAATACATTATAACGTACATAGCTAAAACGTAAGAGTATACATTACAAAAGTATAACAAGTGCGTAGAAGAAAAAGTTACAATAAAACATTACGCTCTGCCCTGGAGCTGAAGGGTAAATATGCTAACAGCATGTCAAATCACTCTTAATTCCAGCAGGTTGATTTGACATCTGCTCTCTGACTGAGACCATAAGCCCTGGGTTTTCAATCCATGCATATGCGCTCCCCACCCTTTCTTTGATGCGTCCATTGTTAATATAAGGTGATGAACTGGGGGGCAAAATGGTGCACACACTGTCAGGATGATAGATTTAACCACCAGGCTATGTCCAGCTTCATGGCCCTCGTTAATGCCAGTTTGTTGGAAATTGGTTGACAGAACTTGGATCACTGGGACTTGAGGCCCCACTGCAAACGACACATATGAGGGTGAATATGTGGGACAATGTAAATCACTGCAACCATGTGCCCCAACAGTGTGAGAACTTCCCGTGCAGAGATGTTGGATTGCTGGTATAGGTGAAGTGCTACCAAATATAGGAAACCGACTTGGTCTTCCGGAAGAAAGGCTTTGTACAGTGCAGTGTTTGTCCTTGCTCTTATGAACTGTAAGATCTGGGTAGGATGAAGGTTCGATTTTTCGTAATTTATGATGAAGCACAGATTTTCTAGGCAGATAATTGTGTCCGTTAGATGGAGTTGCAGTGTTTTCTGAATGTGGAGACACTATCAATCAGTCGTGCAGATAGGGAAAAATCCTGATTCCCTTTTTACGGAGATGGGACACAGCTGCGGCAAGGCATTTGGTAAAAACTTGTGGGGCAGACGAAAGGCCAAAAGGGGAGAACCTTGTATTGGTAATGCTTGGAATTGACTTGGAAGCATAGGTAATGCCAATAGGATTGGTGAATCAGAATGTAGGAATATGCGTCCTTGAGATCCAGTGAGCACATCCAATTGTTGGGTTGGAGGAATGGCAGAATTGATTTGAGGGAGATCTTGAACTTCTCCTTCCAAAGAAACTTGTTGAGAGAATGAAGGTCCAAGATCAGATGCAGTTCACCTGATTTCTTCAAAATGAGGAAGTATTGGGAGTAGAATCCCTTGTGGCACTGTGAGTAGGGTAGAATGTGTATAGCCCCCTGATGGAGCAATGATCCCATTTCCTGTTGTAACAGTATAGTTTGCGATTGGTCCCAAAATGGACTTACAGTGCGTGGGATGGAATTCATTTAAAATTCAACTTGTAGCCAATCCCAAATGTTGCTCAAAACCCAACAATCGGAAGTGATGATCCCAGGAGTAGTAGAACTGAGCTATCCTGCCCCCCCTCCCCCCCCCCCACTTTGAGTTGTAGCTGCAGTCCAGGCCCCTTCAAAAATTCTGCTGTGATTTTTGGGGTGGGCTCTGTTGTTTCTGAGGCCACTGGCCCCTTGGGCGACTTCTGATCTGATTTTGTGGCCCCTGCCGTCTGGGCAGCTGGTAAGCTTGGTAGGGCTGTGACCTGAAGGAGGGATATTGTTGGTAGGGGCACCATTGATAATAGGGCTTCTTATATTGCCCATAATAGTGCCTTGAGGAGCCCTGTTACTCTGATGTAGAAGTGTGAGGGAGAGAGCTGCCACATTTTGATCCTTAATTTGGGAGACAAGTTTCTCTAAGTTTGTCCCCAAACAAATTGTCGGCCTTGCATGGTAAGTCTGCTAGCTTCAGCAAATAAGAAGTGGAGATGGTGAGCAATATACTCAATCGATGAAAACCACAAATAAGGATGGTACAGCGCTAAAGGTTGGAATCCTTATATTGGATTAATCAATAAATGAAGCGAAGAGAACAGTAAATTAAGCATTTCCACCTTTTATTCATGAGTAATTGGAAGGAGGTTTCAGTCTGCTAGCTTACCATGTACATCTTCCCTAATGTCACTCGCACGGAGCCAAGCTATTCTTCTAGGAACTTTCGAATTGTTGACGTGCGTGCAGATGTTTCAAAGGCCTCATAAATGGTTCTTAATAAGTGCTGCAGACCTTCCTCCAGGTCTGTCAAGAGTTTTGGAGAGGTAATCACCTGCACCCTGAGATAGATAGTGGCTTGCACGCATTCATATAAATACTGCGTGATATAAAATTGATGCTGCTGAAACCTGGCATTCAACATCGCCCTTTGAAAAACTTCCTGCCAAACTCATCAAGGATCTTATTGTCTTTTCTAGAAGGGGTATTGGAACAGGGATGAGATTTCTTGGCTTTACGCATCGCCGATTCCACCACTACTGAAGCATAGGGGAGTTGCACTACTCCATAGTGATGAGATTTGAGCATTTACAACTTTAGGTCTGCCTTCCGGGAAACTGCTTGCCTGTGAATGGAGACTCCCATGACCGTATCTAATACCAGATGTGATGGCAACGCCATCGGCTCCACAGGGAAATCAAACCCTCCTTCTTGGGTACAATGAAATGAATGGAATATTGGCCCGTAATTTCTTGTGACATGGGCACTGTGATCATGGCCATCAGGCTGAGGAGCCTTCACAATGTACATTCCACTGCCTGCCTCTTCTGCAGACAGCTGCAGGGAGATACCATGAAAATGTCGATGAACGCAGGGAAACTCCAGAGCATAGCCATCTCTTATCTCCAGAACCCACTGGGGTCTGATGTGATCTCGACCCAACTCCAATAAAAGGGAGAGTCAGGCGACTCCCTATCTCATGTTCTCGGGGTGGGGGGGTTGGCACACCCTCACTGAGGAGGTCAGTGGAACACCACCGCTCAAGCCTTTGCCCCATCTGGGCTGCCTAGGACGCAGGACTGAGATCTACCCAAAGGTCAAGCCCTCTGAGAAGCTCCTCCTCTCTAGGGTCAAAAATGTATGAAACCCCTAGCATGACCTCTCACACTGAATGAGCACAGCGCCGGCTTTTTATCCTCTGGTAACCAAGGAACCTGGGACTCACTCCCCTCATTGACCATTTTTTTTTAGTTCACTCCCAAACAAGAGTGGTTCTTTAAAAGGCAATTTCAGAAGATCAGACTTTGAAATTGTATCGGTCAACCAATTCCTCAGCCATAGCTGACTCCTGGCCGGTATCATCCCTCTAGCAGAGGTACAGATCAGGTTGCAGCCCGCAACTGCCAAAAAGGTGGCTGCTGTTTCCATCACTGCCCTGAAACTCAAACCAGACTCATCGACTTCCTGAGAGAGAAGCAAGCAAGAGGAGCCGCCAGGGAGCAGCAAGAGGCTATCTGCAAATTCACTGCCATCACCTGAAGACCTGCTTAAGTATAGCCTCAGTTGTCCTATCCTGCACTACCTTCAATGTTGCTCCCCCTGCTACAGGACTAGTCATCCGCTTGGTGATAGCACACACCAGCGCTTCCACTTTCAGAAAGTGCAACTGCTCTCTCACTGCCGGATCTAGAAGGTACAGCGCTTCCAAGGCTCGTCCCCCCCCTTTAAAATTTGCTTTCGAGGTATGCCATTCAAGATAAATCAATTCTTGAATAGCATCACATAATGCTTTACACAAAGAAACTAAAATGGGATTCTTCTTTGCCTCAAATATGGAATCAACATCCAGCACCCCCAGCAACTTCAGAGATCAGAGCCAGCAGCTCATCTCTATGAAACATGACATTGTTCTATTTGGCTCCAACCCCGGAAGAATTTCATTAGAACATAAGACTTGCCATACAGGGTCAGACCAAGGATCCATCAAGCCCAGTATCCTGTTTCCAAACGTGGCTAAGCCAGGCACAAGTACCTGGCAGTATCCCAAGGGGTAGATAAAATTCCAAGAATAAGCAGTGGATTTCTGCAACTCCACATTAATAATGGTTAAAGGACTTTTCCTCCAGAACCATGTCCAATCTTTTTTTTAAATGCAACTATACTAATAGCTTTCACCACATCCTCTGGCAATGATTTCCAGAGAATAAGGTGAAATTAGTTCTTACCTGATCATTTTCTTTCCTTTAGTTCCCAGCCAACAGATGGAGGCAGAGACAAAAACCCAAGAGCCGACTCCACTCCCCACACAAGGCCCGGTACAACCTCTGTTTCTCAGGATGCTATGCCGAACCAGGAGCCATTATTAGTTTTGGTTCCCTAATTAACATTTAAAAAATAAACAAAAACACCTCCATTGCCAGCATCTCCTTTTTCTATACTAGCACTCAAATCAAAATACCAATTCCAGGTTCACAATCAGGACTGCTGCCTTCAGCCTGGGTTATGATGCGCTTGCCATTAATTTTTATAAAAGTCTAGGGCTCTCCTGGAACTACAAAGAGATAAGTGGTAACAAAGACATTACTCTGCAAGAATAAATTGTTTTCATAATCAAATTGAAATGGTCATGGACTGAGGATGCAATCTGATCCCCTCTTCCTGGGCTGTGATTCTCTGCTGGGAGAAAGGCCCTCTTTTCTCCAAATCCTATGCAAATGGCTACATATATCCATAGGCATCTATAGGTGTTTGTATCTATATATATATATATATATATATATATATATATATATATATATATACACACACACACACAAAGTCCACTCCCCCCTTTTTATTTTTTGACCGTATTCCCTTCTCGGAGTAGGTCCTAGACTGGTCTGCTAGGACTAAAGGAAAGGAAATTAAAAGGAAGTATAAATTTCACCTTCTTGTCCTGTAGACCTGTCCACAAAAGGTGGGATGCACCAGAGCAGTGGGAGCAACTTAGACCTGCTTCCAGGACTCCCGTATTAGATGTTATGTCTTTTTTCTTTTTTTTCAAAAAAAGAACTTCTATTATTCTGCAAATGTGTCCCAAGATGCCCTTATAGCTGCCCTGTAGATTTTCCCTACGGTCAATGGTCTGTCTGGTGCAGAGGACGCTGCCTGAACCTTTGCCAAAGCTCATGAACCTTGGCGAAGGTTCATGAGCTTCCGGGAGTAAGGATTGCCTTCATCATCTGTGCAACCTGGGTCCCTATCCACGTGACCCACAGCAGGTACAGACATATTCCAATGCTTACTCGTGGCACCAGAGGTGCAGAGATCCGCAGTCTGCAATCCTGAAATCTTATGTTTGCCCGGCTCTACTGACTATGCCTGAAAAAAGGATTTCAGCCCTTGAAAAAATTCCACACAAGAAGGGCAAAAGGATCCATACCAAAACCAGGGGATGTCAGTCCTGCGCTCACTGAACTACCTTCCCCCGCTGACGAAACAGTTAGGGGAGCTCCAAAATCAGGCAAAACCTCTAACAGGTCCCCCTCCGGTCCCATTTCCGCATCATGCTGGGAAGGGCCGGACTCAGCAAATCAGTCGGCGACAACTCTCCCTGAGCCTCCAAGCAGCGCTGACACAAGTCTGAGGGGACGCTAGCCTGAGATGCCTGAATATGGCAAGCAGCACAAAGGGTAAGGCACTTTGGCTTCTTTGCTACCAGCACCATGGATAAACCCCCACTAGCAGCATGCTCCCAAAGGCGTCTGACGATTGTGCACCCCACTGCATGCTCATACAAGTGAGCCTGGACAGGGCACCCAAAAACAAGCTCTGTCCAATAAGAACACACTAAGGATGCCCAAAGTTTAGGCACCCAATATGCGGTCCAGGTAGGCGCCCACCTGAGTGCCCACCGGGGCATGCAAGCGCGAACCGACGTCAAACACTGTTTCGCGGCAGACTTGCACATACAAAAGCGAGCGAATGCCGCAACCTACCACACGGCATCTGAGCAAAGCCTGAGAGCGAGGCCTAGCCAAAAGGCTGCTCAACCCACCAAGCTGCTACAAGTCCCCAAGGTCCCCTGAAGGCAGGAACAGTTATCGGATTGGCGCACCAAGGCTCGGATACCATAAAGATTCCTTAAAATTCTCTCTCTTTTTTTTTTTTTAATTTATTTTCTCTTTATCTAAGCTCAGCCTATCCCTGCCGAGTGTAGAGTCAGTCTCCAGTTGCGGGGGGGGGGGGGGGAGAGTAAAGGCCTGTACCTGCCAGCCTCTCAGCTGTTTCTCTTTCTACAGCTAAGTCCACGCTGGAAAACCAGCTACCGGACCAATGCACTCTACTAAGGGAAGGATTCACAGATATCACTTCAGGAAAACTCGACTGAGGGAGGGACCATAAGGTATCACCACAGGAGAGTGGGGCGAATTAATTTCCTTCTTTTCTTTTTTAAGCAATCCCCAGAAGAAAGCTGCACATCCACCATCTGCTGGAGACGGAGAATACTGGTGGGCTGATTTCAGTGCTGGGGTATATATACTGTGATGTCAGCTTTGCTCCATCTCCATCTGCTGGTAGAGGTGCATAACCCACTGGTTGCAGATTAACCTGTCTGAATGCTAAGAAAATAGTAATTTTACAATTTAAAAGTCTTTTGAATTTATATTCATTAAAATATATTGTATCAGTGTTGTCTGAAAGTAGTAAAAAATAATAATAATAATAATAGTTTTACTTACTTTTCGTTACTGAGTCCTCTGTTTAATAGGCATGCAGATTATGCTAAATTCATTGTATATTAAGATAAACCACTATCTCTAAAGTAAAGTTTATCTTCCAAAGTTTGTAAAAGCCATAAAAAATAAAAAATGAAGAGATGGGAATTAGTAAGGATTTTCTCTGCCTGCCGTCCACTGAGTAGCTTATGCACAACACATACAGATCAATGCAATATCATGAGCATAAAAAAACATGCGTCCAAAGTGGATGCACGTTTTTTTTTAAACATGCACACATCCACCTCTCCTGGGCACTCTATGCAATATGCAAGTGTCAGTGAATGGACCAATTGGCAGTAAGTGAAGCAGTGAATAAATTAATATTAAGTGCCCCTTGTATGCAGGTTACCAAAACTGACGCTCAATTTATGAGCACCCATTTTATCCTGCAGCAGCTAATTTATTGGCACAATATGCACACACAATATACACAGCCCTGAGCGTGTATATTGTGCCCCACAAAATTGCTGTAAAAAAAAAAACAAAAAAATACAAACAATACTTTGTTTTTGCATGGTGCTGCTTTCTGTGGTTCATCTTAGTATCGTGGCGATAGTAGGAGGAACCATAGAAAAGCAGCTTTTTAATCGGGCTGATACAGTAAAGCGTGGCCGCAGTTACCCTGTTTCTAACCCGCTTTGGAAGCACAATTTGGACGCGTAAGGTGAACCCGCGATTCAGTATCCAGTTTTACGCATCCTTACCGCTTGCCGAAATGGACGTATATCCGTCTCCGCCCGCCGCATGTATATGATATGTTAATGATCGATTTAGCTATTCCCTCCGATACAGTAACGTGCGCCCAGATTATCGCCTTTTAAACCAGCTTATTTGCCGCATCTTTAACCTGCATATTTACCGCCGGCACAAGTTCCAGCTCCCCTACCAGGTGACTCCGTGCAGGGAGAGCTGACCCACCCAGACGTTCATGGACCTTCCCGCTGCCTTGAGCGCCCGGCTGGAAGTCCAAGTCGGACGTCCGAGGTCGCGGCTTGGATGTCCAGCCGGGCGCTCAAGGCAGCGGGAAGGTCCATGAACGGACGCCGCAACCTGAGCACCCGGCTGGACGTCAGAGGTCGCAGTGTCCGTTCATGGACCTTCCCGCTGCCTTGAGCGCCCAGCATCTGTAGGAAAGAACCATCCACTTACCTGGTGGAATGACGTTTCAAATGACATTTGAAATGAGAGGTACCAGCACACCCTGGATACTGTATAGGCACTGTATATCGCTGTATACAGTAAGATAGATTGCGCACGCCTACCGCTTTATTGACGCTCTTTGGACGCCATTTGGATCTGTCTCTAATTTGAATACTGAATCAAGCGGCTTGTGAACCAAAACATGCACGCGGCAAACGAGGGTCGTCCCGGCACTGCCGCACTCTTTCTTACGCGTCCTTATTGTATTGGCCCGTTTGTTTTTAAGTTAAGCCCTTAACGCACAGGTAGACTCTACACCTGCTCCGAGCAGGCATAAAATTCGACAGGATAAAAAGGGCACCTCAGGCGCTGGGGGATTTTTTTGTATCCTGGGGTTAATAGCTAAGAGCTTCATCTACATGGAATTTGCATGTGATGAGCGCTATTACCTATGCATGTTGTGGATGCTTTGATCAAAAACGCTTGCCCAAGCACTCGTTAACCTGGCTCCAGCACACGATATTGCATCCGCCTGAGACCTAGGAACGTACACACACTCAGCAGATCTGCTTGTGCTGAGGCCAGGCTAGGGAGAAGGGGGCAAGAGTGCTAGGGTTAAGCTGGGGAAAGAAAGTGCCAAGCATGTCCGCCTTGACACATCTTCTGTTGAATATTCAATGGACGTCAGCTAGAGATTAGCAGCCTAAAATTCATAGTTGCATTATGTTTCTCAATTAAACATTAAGATTCTGTTCCTCATAGGATAGACTAGGTTTCCGCATTTTCTTTACTTTCATAAATGTCACACAGTATTTAGAGAGAATGCAGCAGCCTTACTGGCATAAATAAAACATTGCCAAAGTAATACATAAAGTGGTTAGAATAAAATGAAGAAACATATGTACATAATAGTAAAAATAACTAAGTTAAATATTCCAATATCTAAACTCCCACCCTATAACCTGTCTTAACTGGGGCTCACACCCATTTCAACCATTTAAACTGCAACCCAGAAATCAGTCTGAACTGGGACTCCGACCAGTTTCACGCCATTTAAAAGAGAATAAACCACGGGCAAAGGAGCCCTGCGCATTCACATACCGGTTTCATCGTTCCGCCAGAAGCGCAGAGTCACCGCTACAATCGTGAGACAAAGGGAGCCCAGACAGAGCAAAGCGCGCACGCAGCAACCCGAGCTGAAAGTGCCGACACGCGCCACACTTCAGATTTCGTCACACACGCGCCATGATGGTACCCTCTGAACTCTGACGCCTCGAGTAGTGGCCCGGGAGAGAGAACGCGCGAAGCTGGCCTGAAGCTGAGAACGCCCTCTGTCCGAGGAGGACGCAAACTGCAAGTTGCATCGAGCTGCTGTTATTAACTATTTCCTAATTCAGACGCAGTTACCTGCCACTGCAAAACTGTTAGTGCTTTATTAGAAGAGTCTTAATATTGGTGAAAGCTCACGTTTGCAATGCCTAATCCTCATATTGTGCAATAAGAATTAATACAGCCCACCAAGAACGCTGTTTTTTCTAGGCCAAATTGAAGAAATCTTTATAAATGTAATTGTACTCAAAAATCTACTTTTCTTCAAAGTTGCCAGTGCTGTCCAGTTTTGTATAAATATTTTGAACGTGAAACATTACTTGTTCCTGTCAAACAAATTAGCTACTCAAAATAACTGCTTACAATTATTGGTTATTGAATAAGCAAAACAACGCGTTGTAAGGGTGCCACTAAACTGTCCCTTGCTCTGTGCATCAGAGTCTTCACAGAGACTGGATGGCTGTCAGAGAGTATAGTGTTCCCTGACACTTCCCTGGCGTCATGTCTGGTTTACCAGTGTAACCTATCTAAGCCAGGGTTCACAAAATTATGAGGTATTATCCTTACTTGATGGAGGACAGACTCTCAAATGTATTTGGTGGGTTCAAAATGTTGGTCAAGCAGACAGTGAAGTGGATCCAGATAGAAGCAGGTTGTTCGCTTGGCTGGTCAGGGAGAAATCCATCCTTCTCCCCTCCATGAACCTGATCTCCATGCTTTTTCATAAGCTTTGGCATAAGTAACATCTCTAACCATAGTCACACCATGCTCAGGTAAAACAAGTTCTTAATTTTATTTCTGGTTCTTACAGCCACTCACTATGTACAACTTAGAGCTCATGGGATACATAGAATAAAGCAGTGGTCCCCACCCCAGTCCTGGGGGCCCCAGTGCATGCAGATTTTCTCTCATGCATATTCCTTGTGGGTATCCTGAAAACCCAACTGGCTGGTGGACCCCCAGGACAGGGTTGGGGACCACTGGAATAAAGCATCCACTACCAAAGGCTACTGTTTACCATAAGATCAAAGTACCAAGCTTTCACTCTTTAGTTGAACAGAATTTAGATCTTTCCCATCCTCCCTTATGTTTAAATATCTTTATTTTTTTTTCACAACATAGTACAATCAAAGTTAATACAGATGAAACACTGAAATGCTAAAGACAAAATTAAAAAACACAAGCAATGAACCCCCAACTTATCCCCAGCCCCCCCCCCCCCATCCTCTCTTATTACCATTTGCTCTTTCCGACTCCCAGTTTCTTCCTCTCTCCTTCTCTAAAACAGGACATAGAGTTCAAATCACAATTACCTATTAAACCATCTGCCCTTGACCTTAGGAGCTACTTACAAGTTCTTGCCCTCTAGCACCCTCTCTCCATATAGTGAGACAAGGCATCTTCAAAACCCCTCCGGTCACTCACACCCGATCCCAAGAGCTCTTAATAAGTTCAGGACCAAACCTTTCTTCATCCTGGATCTCTCCCTCTAATATGGTGGAGGATCTCCCCATCATTGTCCACACTGCTGGTCTCCTCGGGGTTCCTCTCATCTTAATACACCCCTTCCTCTCCTCCTTCGGGTTTTCTTTTCCTTGGGGAGTATTCACTTTTCCTATTCCCCTTCCTCAGCTAGTCCCGCAAAGGGAGGAATTGCCACCACCCCACTCTATGATTTCAGGCCTTTATCCTTGAGGGGAAAAGCCCATGCAGGGTCCACTCCATATTGGAGAAGTCACCAGCCCACAGGCTGGCTACTCCAGGGCCACTACAGGAGGTCCCTCTTTTCCCAAGTTCCTACTTAGAAAGTGCCACTCCCACCAAATTGACCCAGAATTTATACATCCTCTGGACACTGCCCCATCAATCATGTCTTCCATCACTTTTAAAGGGGAGCATCACTTCACCCAGAACACCAACTCAGATGCATTACAATATCCTGACAATCAAATTCCCTTGATCCAACATCTCCATTGGGTGCCATCCAGTGGTCACTTCACAGCAGTGCAGTTTAACACATTAAAACAAGTGGGGAGACCATCACAATTTGGGTCCCTTTCAATTCTAGTAGTACAGGGGTAGCCAACTCCAGTCCTCGAGAGCTACAAATAGGTCATGTTTTCAGGATACCCAAAATGAATATGCATGAGATAGATATGCATACAATAGAAGCAGTGTATGCAAATCTATCTCATACATATTCATTGTGGATAACCTGGAAACCTGGCCTCTTTGTGGCTCTCGAGGTCTGGAGTTGGACAACCCTGTAATAGTACAAGGTGTTTTGGTTAGAGGAGACTCAGGAGTTGCTGTTGCTGAGAAGTTGAGAAAAATCAGTGAGTCTAGCACAATCAGCCAACACTCAGAGAGCAGAACAGTGTGTGGAAATGAAAGTAGCACATTCACCTGCAGTTTAGGATTGTACAGTAGAGTGGTCCATGAACTCTACATCACTATAAACATAATTATAACACTATGAATAGTGAATTTTACATGTAAACAGTACCTCACTGGTACAATTGGTCATGACCTACCCCACTAAACAATTGATTGTCTTTAATGATATATTGTAACCGAACCTTTAGCAGCACCTGTTAGAATGTACTATTGTACGCCCTCACCGACATTAATTTATGTGCCTACATGTAAACTGTTGCGATGGTATATGAACTAGCGACGGTATAGAAAAGATTTCAAATAAATAAATAAATAAAAGTTAAGGGCACTATTGGTTACATTCAGGAATTTCATTTGGGACAGCCCAATGCCTAGAATTCTTATGCAAGAAGACTGTCATTCTATGTGAAAACCAGTAAGACTGAGATCCCTGTACAGAAATGGCCTGTTCGTTTGACTTTGTGTGGAGAAAAAACATATGCCATCATGCGTTTGCTGGACTCACTAACCTTATCAAACACTATAATGGATGAGATCATAGCATTACTAAAAGTCCGCTTCTCATCTACTCCTTCATTGTACAAATTCTTCAGTTCCACAAATAAAATCAAGGCTTTAATGAGAGCTTTTATATAGCTAAGCTGAATTACAGAGCATTGCAAATTCGGCAGATTTTTGAATGACTTGCTTTGTGACCATCTGGTCTGCGGGTTCCAGAATTAATCACTTCAGTGCCATCTCCTTGCTTAGTCAAATCTGACCCTTTTAATAGCTTAGGAAAAGGCTTTGGCTCTTGAAATGGTGCTGCAGCACACAAAGGAAATCAAGATCACAGCAACCAGTGTAGATGTTATCGGCCATAATAAGTAAGTCTTTCAGCAACCAACCCAAGCAGCTGTGCTTCCAAACCCATCTTTTAGCTGCAGAGGATAGCATTGACTTTCTGTATACAGATTTAAAGGGGCAGAATGTCATTTTTGCAAAAAGAAAGATCACACTGAATGAGTTTGCAGATTAAAACTCAGTGAAAAAAGGAATGGGGGAAAACTAACTTGCTTACTTGTAATAAGGGTTCTCCAGAGACAGCAGGATAAATCAGCCATAAGGTGTGACATCATCTGATGGTGACGAGACAGAAAGCTCTCTCAGAACTCAGAAAAACCTGAAAGGTCTTCCTGAGAATGCACGGACTTCCTGCACAGCTGCCTGCTGTAAGAGTATCATCAGTCTTTGGTTGCAAGCCAAGCTTCAACTCTAAAGTGGAGGTGAGAGAGATTGTGTGCTGATTTATCTTCCTGCCTATGAAGAAATCTTGTTAGAGGTAGGCAACCTAGCTTTGTCCATAGACAAGCAGAATATCATCAGTCACATAAATGAGGACTCCCAAGATGAGGGTTGCATATGATTACTTTGTTATTTTTGCATGTCAGAAATAGATCTCCGTAACCAAACCACATTGCCTGAGGATGGAGGGTAGAATTGAAGGAATTAATTAAATACGCTTAAATGAACTTCCTTCCAAAGCTGCTGTCATGCTGCAAAGCAGTTTCTAGATAGTAATGAGCAGATATGGATAGAAGTCCATGTAGCAGCTTTGCAGATATCTTCTATGGAATCAGATGCACTCAAGAACTTGTTCTTGAGTGCATCTGTTAGGGCTACAAGTTGTTGTAGCCCGTACTTGATAGGCATTTACCTTATTTAACTGTGATGATGTAGTTCTGATTGATTATAGCAGCAAGTGATGCAATCAGAGATTCAAGTAGAAAGGGTTTTCTTTTAAAATGAAAACCCATGGTTTGACTGGAAAAAAATGAACTTCTGTGAGGACTTTCTGTGAGACTGAATCCTTTGCAAATAGAAAAGTAGATCTCTTCTGTAGTACAATGTATGAAGAGCCTGCCACTTTTGGGAGAAATTTAGGATGAGTTTTTAAAACTACTTTGTTGTGAAAAAACTGAATATAAGGAGAGTATGAAACTAGCACTTGTAATTCACTTATTCATTGAGAAGTGACTGCTATTAAAAATAAAGCTTTCCAAGAAAATAATTTTAGTTTTGCCATTGCCAGAGATTCAAATGGTGGTTTCAGGAGCTGAGTGAGGACTACATTTGGGTGCCAAGGTACAGAGGACCTTTTTTTTTTTTTTTTTAGAGGTTTCAGATGTGAGAGACCTTTCATAAATTTGGCAACTATAGGCTAGTAGGAAATAGGAACACCTTCTAAATTCTCATGGTATGCTGCTATGGCACTAACCCCTAGATTCATCAAAATGCCATAATATTGCATGCATAACGCCTGCGTTGTGAGAAAGTGGCGTTTTTAGGGTAATAGGGAAATATCTGGAGGTAGAACTTGAAGACTGGGAGAAAATGGGAGAGGTCAAACAACAGTAGGCCAAACTAAAAGGAGCAATTACAAAAGCAACAAATCTATGTGTTAGAAAAGTAAATGAAAGAAAGAGAAATAAGAATCCAATCTGGTTCACAAAGGAGGTGGCTGATGTAATAAAAGCAAAACAAGCAGCTTTTATGAAATATAAAGAATCCCAAAACATAGAACTGGCGAAACTGAGGGAGATGAAAAAAGTAATCAAGAAAACAAAAAGTCAGGCAGAGGAAAGGATTGCCAAGGAGATAAAGTGAGGTGACAAAACATTTTTCAGATATATCAGAGAAAGGTACATAGTGGTATAGTGAAATTGAAAGGGGATAAGAATCAATGGGTGGAGAGAGATGATGAATTAGTAGAAATATTAAACAAATACTTCAGTTCAGTGTTCACTAATGAAGACTCTGGAGAAGGACAGTCACTTGTTATCAAGACTGTAGAAGGGAGTGGAGTAGATGAAACTCCATTTATGGAAGATAATGTATGGGAAGAGCTAAGAAAACAAAGTGGACAAAGCCATGGGGCCTGATGAGGTTCACCCCAGAATACTGAGGGAACTCAGAGATGTGCTGGTAGGTCCACTGTGTGACCTGTTCAATAGATTTTTGGAAAAGGGTGTAGTGCCTAGTGACTGGAGAAGAGTGGTGGTGGTCCTGCTTCACAAGAGTGGGAGTAGAGAAGAGGCTGGAAACTACAGGCTAGTTAGCATTACCTCGGTGGTGGGAAAAATAATGGAGACTCTGCTGAAGGAAAGGATAGTGAACTATCTACAATCCGGTGAGTTGCTCGATCAGAAGCAGCATGGATTCACCAGGGGAAGGTCCTGTCAGATGAATCTAATTGATTTCTTTGATTGGGTGACTAGAGAACTGGATTAGGGAAGAGTGCTCGATGTAATTTACTTGGATTTTGGTAAAGCTTTTGATATGGTCCCACACAGAAGACTCATCAACAAAACGAGAAGCTTGGGAGTCAGCTCCAAGGTGCTGGCATGGATTACAAACCAGTTGACGGATAGAAAACAACGGGTGATGGCAAATGGAACCTACTCTGAAGAGAGAATGGTGTTAAGTGAAGTGCCACAGGGATCGGTGTTGGGACCAGTTCTGTTCAACATCTTCATGTCACGAAACGGGATGTTTTAGTGTGCCCTTGGGCCTCAGCCCGACCCCAGATGGATCCAGGACCGAACCGAGGGTTGACGGCGTGTTCCACCATGGCAGACGTCTTACCCTCCGCCAGGTCGGCAAGCTCCCAAGGCCAACAACAGGATGATGTTGGAATGTGAATGGTCCTCCAACCATTCCGAGCCCTTTCGGACCTGCCGCTTGGATTGGCATGGAGCAGCAGGCCTGGCCTGAGGATGAGGGCAGACGGGCCTTGACATGAAGACATGACACCAAGGTCAATGCTATGGCATCGCAGACGAAGACATGACACCAAGGCTGATGCGGACGGCATCAGAGACGAGGGCTGGCACAAGACATGACACCAAGTCACAAGACATGACTCCAATCCTGGTCCAAAATAACAAAATCTATAGCAAACACTCTCTGCCCACTGACAACCAAAACAAGGTCTGCTAATACATCCAAACGACATCCCTGGTATAATGATGAACTACGAAAACTCAAACAATTACTTCGGCAAAAAGAAAGAAAATGGCGCAAAGCCCCTTCACCAGCCTCACTATCTGATTACAAACGATCACTCCATCTTTACAAAAGTACCACGTTGAAAATCAAAAGAGACTACTATGCCCGAAAGGTTCATCATCTCAGCTTTGACTCAAAAGCTCTATTCGCCTTCGTTTCCAGCCTCACTAAACCTATCACTCCAGATATACCACCCGAACAAGCCCAGACTAAAGCAGACGAATTGGCTCTTCATTTTAACAAAAAAATATCGGATCTCCTTAATCAGCTGATTCCAAACACTACGTCTCCAGATAACACATATCTTCCCCAAAATAAAGAATTCCAGCTTAATGCCTTTGAACCCATCACAATCACAGAGATACAAAATGTATTAAAAAGAATGAAACCGTCATCACACCCATTTGATCAAATCCCTACCAAAATGCTTCTTCTTATCCCGGACACAATAGCAAAAACCCTAGCAGATATTATAAACTGCTCCTTATCACATGGCATCTACCCAGATGACCTAAAAACTGCCTCAATCAAGCCACTGCTAAAAAAAACCAAATCTAAATGCATGTGATCCCAACAACTTCCGCCCTATTTCCAACCTACCATTTATAGCTAAAATCATGGAAAAACTGGTAAACACCCAACTATCCAACTACCTAGAGGACCACAGTATTCTGTCCCCAAACTAATATGGTTTTCGCAAAGCCGCAAGCTCCGAAACACTACTAATTTCACTCATGGACTACCTACTCTCTGGTATTGATAAAGGCCAAGCATATTTACTAATCCTCCTTGACTTCTCGGCGGCCTTTGACACCGTCAACCACACCCTTCTTCTAAAACAGCTGGCAAACATTGGTTTAACAGGTGCCACACTAAACTGGTTCAAAACATTTCTAGAAAACAGAGGATACAGAGTCAAAATTCATAATAAAGAATCCCAATACCACCCTTCTAATAGAGGAGTGCCGCAAGGATCATCACTTTCACCCACCCTTTTCAATGTCTACCTGCTACCACTCTGCCAACTACTTACAAAATTAAGCCTGAAACATTTCCTTTTTGCAGACGACGTACAGATCGTAATCCCTATAAAAGAATCAATCTCAAAAACAATGGAATACTGGGACAGTTGCCTATTAGAAATTAAACTTCTCCTCAACAGTCTAAACCTTGTACTCAATGCTTCGAAAACAGAATTCCTGCTCATATCACCGGAAAACAATAACACACTTCCTAAACCACCCACACTCCTTCAAACAACCCACGTAAGAGACTTAGGAGCCATCCTAGACAATCGTCTCAACCTCAAAACATTCATTAACCAAACCACCAAAGATTGCTTCTACAAATTACATATCCTGAAAAGAATAAAACCGCTGTTTCACACTCAGGACTTCAGAACAATCTTGCAAGCAATAATCTTTTCCAAACTAGATTATTGCAACTCATTACTATTAGGCCTCCCAGCTTCTTACACCAAACCTTTACAAATGGTTCAGAACTCTGCAGCCAGAGTCCTTACAAATTCCAGGAAAATTGACCACATTTCACCTATTCTCAAAAACCTCCATTGGCTTCCGATCCACTATAGAATCATGTACAAAACCATTAACATCATTTACAAAACTATCAACCAACACACGCAACTCGACCTACAAATACCACTTAAAAAATTCACCTCCGCCAGGCCTATCAGGGAACACTACAAAGAGTCACTCCAAATTCCAAAGGCCAAAACCTACCAACATAAATCCTTGAGTTTCAGAGCCTTCTCATCAGCAGGTCCAGCTCTCTGGAACTCGATCCCACCTGATTTGAGACAAGAGCCATGCTCTTTAACATTTAGGAAAAGACTAAAAACTTGGCTTTTCAAAAAAGCATTTCCAAGCCTTGAATAAAACCTCCTCTCACTAGCACTAACTCGTATGCAATAATGGAATGTAAACACGAATCAACCAACCTCAAACCCTCTCTCACTAATTCCTGCTGAATATTTATCATACTATTACCATTCACAACTGTGTCATATTTATTCATTTGATTACCTATGTACCGTTTCATAGTCTTATTTTTTTCACTTGCTATTCTAATGTATCAATAGGCTGAAATGTAAATATTGTGCTGTTCAATTTCTCCCCTTCCATCCCAAGTTTATTTTCCTTGTTTTTTGTAACTTTCCCTCTCCCTTTTTCTGATTCACTGTATTTAAAGTTCAAGGTTCTTATTGAAAATATTGTTTTTTTACGTTACGTTATGCTTTACACTCCTTGTTATTTGTAAACCGGGTTGATGTGATGCCTATCATGAAACTCGGTATAACAAAAACAATAAATAAATAAATAAATAAATAAGGTAGCTGAAGATATGACACCAAGGCTGATGCGAAGACATCACGGACCAACGGTCGATGCAACGGCATCCTGGACCAGGGTCGATGCGACGACATCAGGAGCAAGACATTAACATGATACCAAGACTGATGCAATGGCATCCGGGACGAGACGAGGAACTTGAAGTCCAGACGAGACGAGAAGCTGGGCGTAAGGAGATTGGCACTGTCTCTCAGGGCGCCCTACACAGTCCACCCGTGGGACTGGTCGCAGACCACCCTGTCCCACTGCGCGCCCTACACAGCCCGAGGAGGCTGGTCAC